>NW_008342851.1:2111202-2144777 GCF_000622305.1 Nannospalax galili
TGCCAACCTTTTCCTTGGATCTCTGGCAGTTTCATCTTATGTGATGATCAACACTTCATGTTCACAGCTAACTGAACATATTTGGTGATTTATTTTTACACTATTAGAAGCATTGCTACTGATATTTAATATAACTTATTCATAGCAAATATTTTTCTATCAAATACCTAAGCATGGCTTAAAGGAAAATGGAAGCCGTTGAAAATATAATATGAGCATGATTTCCTGTTAAAAGAGAAATTGTTTTGAGTGGATGAGTTAAGAGGCAGAAAGAGCTAGTGCTTAAAAAGGAAGAGAGAGCAGAGGCGGCTCTCCAGGTTACAGAAACCACCCCCAGAGAAAGAGCCTACCGGAGGAATAGACACCCAGGTCAGAAGCCTCTGTGCATGCCATCTCTAACACCTGCTTCCAAATTCCCTTCTCCAAAGTATTCACACCCACTCCTTGTGTGAGACTTGTGTGAGAAGGTTATTTTTACCCTCTGTGAGGTTATTTTACCTTGCATGACTCACACGACAGCTGCCAGAGCTTTCTAGAGGGAGATGCTTCCACCTCTAGCCATCTTAAACTCAGTCCTTACTCAACAAGAAAACATCCCTGGTCACTAATAAGGCAATTGAGTTCTGAGTCAAAGGGAAGTAAGAAAGAATTTGACATCATTTGGGGTGGAATAGACTTCTAAAACTTCCAGATACAGGAAGGGAGAGAGAATCTTTTGTGGTGGAGAATCGAATCTTAGAGTGGATTTAATTAGGGATTTGCTATAAACGTTGAGCTGAAGTTCAATTGTGAAGGATTCACTAGACAACTATGATGGCAGGAATAAGCCCTGAAAAGCAGCATTGAAAAGAGGGAAGGATTTACAGTGGCACTATAGGCAAAGGGGTTTTAACAGAGGATTAGTTATGGCTCTCAGGTAATAATGCAGCTCCTTTACTAGCTGTGTGATCCTGGATAAATCACTGACCTTCTCTGACATCAGAATCTTTACAAAGTGTGAATACAAGTTGAGATGAGCATTTAGGTGTCTTCGACTCTGAAAGCATTTTCTTCTTATCTTTTATTTTTCTAAAAGCTGGAGAGGAAGACTTGGAAGAATACTAAAATCTAAAAATTTTCACCAAGCCTTATTTATATCCAAGTTGAAACAGTTTTGCTGATGCAATGAGCAAGGAGGATGGAGACAACCCTTCCTTCCATGAACTTAACCCATGAAACAAGTGCCCTTTTTTCCATAGCTGTTACCCTTTACAGAATTCTGGAAAATTCACTGCCTCCTTTGCTAGTTGTAGCAAACAGAATTACAGGCAAGAAAGTGATTATTTTTGTCAGTGAAAACTGGGTTCACAAGATTTTCCTAGACATACAGAAACTTTTAAAGACAAAGTTGGGACCTGAGTTTGAGCTTTGCTTTTGAACAGTTTTTCCTGGTCATTCTAGCAATGTCTGGGAGTATAGAGAAGCTGACTGGTTGTCACATCCCCAAATGACATCAAAAGGAAGATGCATCTACTCAGGCTGGGCTAGGCATCTCTTCACTGATCTCCCAGTTAGCTTTTCATCAGGAGCCTCTAAATATGGGGTAAACACCCTGTAAGCACACAAGATAATATGTTACCAGGAGGAAATATGAGAAAAAATTGTATCTGATGTGTATTTTGTGCCTCTCCTTTTTATGTGTGTTTTATAAAGTAAATATCATGTAGCATAAAGTTCAAAGGCTATAAACATGATTTATGAATGAGTGTACATGTTGGAATCATTTATTTAACCCATGATTTCAAATATTTGAAAGCTATTTTAGAAAATAGAGGGAAACCCAAATGAGAAAACTCTTGGCCATCAATAGAGAAATCCCCCTGCTCTTGTCTCTTAAACAACGGGGGAAAGTGGGAAGAAGAGCCAAAAAGACCAGGTTCAATAGAATCTCAAAGAGAATCCAGAAAAGTAGACTAACAAATGGGACTGCTCTGACCTGCCGAATTGGGGCAGCTGGTCCCATGCTCCCTACACAAAGGTCTCTTTGTCTCCTGCACACACACTGTGGGTCTTTGTCAATCATAATCAACAATTCCATTCAGCTGTTCTTGCCACCACCTCTTTCCTGACTTTTACTCTGTTAGGCAATAAATGGAAGACAAAACGTTGCATGACCTTTAAAAGATTAGGATGTAAGGAAGAAAAATAAATCTTGACCAATAAATCTATAAATCCTTTCAAACAGGAAAGGAGGTATCTAAGCTAGTCCAATAAAATTACCAGAGAATCAGGGGATTATTCACTTCTTATTCGTTAGTTACTATCTGATTTTTAGTGTTCTCCAAAGGTCTTGCAAAGCAGATGCTTATAAAGTAGACAAGAATGATGTAGAAGAGGAGGAAAACAATTGCCTCTTCCCTGGGCTCCAGGAGGATAGAGGTCCCAAGAGTTTTGAGTTATTAATAGAGACACTACAAAGGAAAGGCATATAATACAAGCTAGAGAAATAAATAATCGTATATAATGGGAAGTAAGAAGTCCTCCCTCAAAGTTAACATCTGGGACTACCTCAAAGTAAAGAAATATGAATCAGTCAGTTGATTAGTGTTACGTTTTCCTCTTATTGTTAATGTTATGTTTGTTTGGTTTCTGAGCTGTAGAAAGAAAAAAAAGTCTCTTTTACAAAGAAAAATACTATAGTTACCAAAGGCACCAGACTGAGAATGGTCCTGTGCTACAAACTTGTATCATTGAACTGCTTTCTTCATTTGCATTGTTGGAAAGTGTCAAAGCTACCTAATCATTGTCTTGGTGTTTTATAACTAGCAGAAGCTACAAGCACCCTTCCACCCAAGTCTGTGAATATAACACAGGCCAACCAGGAAGGAATCTGAAGGTAGATGAGCAGGAACATTCTGCATTCCAAGTGTGCAACTGTAGAAAGGGCAGTAGGTTGTCCTGGAGGACAAGAGCAGGGTCTTAGTTTTCCTGCTCCACCGTCTGTGGCAGAACTAGGGCACACTCACTCTCACATAGGATTCCTCTCTCATCTGTAGCATGTATTGATTCATCAAACAATATTCTTCAAACAGTATTATATGTGTTGTGGCAACTCCACATTAAATATTAGAAGCTAGATTAATAAAATAATACCCGTTAAAAGTGCCAGCTTGATTCAAGAGCTAGAACACATGAAATTAACTGGCAGGAAAAAAAGCAATGTTTAATTTAGACACATCAATGATAATTTTTAGGTAGTGCTATTAAACTCCTCTAAGGAAAAGGGAATGTTCTCTTGTCTTGAAAATATGAAAAACAAAAAAACAGCAAATGGGAGAGAGGTTCTAGCCATTCCATTCTAGGCTATAGAGCAAGACACACAGTACAGCCCTCTGTGGAATAATAGGAGAGGGACCGAGATAAAGAGGACACAGATCAGCAACTGAACCAGATATTGTCTGTACAAAGGGTAGCAGTTCTATATGCAGACTGTATAAATAAAAACACGTAATAAACAATAAAGCTGAATTCTTAGACTATGAAAAGAATTCTAAAGTGGCCAGTGGTTCACACATTGTTTGTGAAGTTTCCATTGTAACCTTTCTCTCCTGTCCATTTTGTTTGTTCCTCTCATTTCTGTTTTGAATTCAGTGGACTGAATTTCTATTCCTTTTAAAATTGTTATTTATTTATTTGATGTATTTTGCCTGCCTGTATGTAAGTGCACCGTGTTCATGCAATACCCACAGAAGCCAAAAGGGGGAGTGAGTTCCCCTGAAACCAGAGTTACAAATGGCTGTTAGCCATGTTGTTAGGGTGCTGGGAACCAAACCCAGGTCCTCTGCAAGAGCAGACACTGCTTTCAACTGCTGAGCCAGCTCCCCAGCCCCCTTTTCCTTGTTTTTATTACTACTAGTAGTCATAGTAGTTACCAGTATCTTAAAGCCAATGGTGAGAGCCAGGTGTGGTGGCATACATCTTTAGTCTCAGCACTTGGAAGGAGGAGGCAGGCAGATCTCTGGTCTATAGAGAGTGCCAGGCCAACTGGGTCTACAGGGAGAAATTGTCTCAAAGATACCAAAAAGGAAGGAAAGAAAGAAAGAAAAGGAAAAAATATGCCAATGGTGAAATATCCTGATGATCTAATAAGCATAGCTGTAACACATTGCTCCAAAATAGTGCACAAAAAAAGTTAACTTTAGGCTCATGAGTTCTGTGTGTCAGGAAGTCTGTCAGGGCACTTTGCATAAGGCCACCATTGGAATTTGTCTACTGTCTGGGAGCCTCCGTTTCTCTCTTTTTCCTCCTTTCCATGTAGGTTCTCTGTGTGGGCTACTTTGGGCTTCCTCAGAGCATAGTGGCCTAAGTTCCCAGGGTATATGCCCCAAGAAAGAGACATCCAAGCAGAGTCATATCACTTTAGCCTTGAGGCTCACAGGCACCTCTCTCATAATATCCTACTCAGTAAGGTAGTGTTCTAGTTTGCCTTCAATTGTGACAAAACACTCTGACCAATACCAACTTGGGGAGCCAGAAGAAGGTGTCATATCCCCTGAATCTGGAGTTAAGGATGCTTGTTAGCCACCATGTGGGTGCTGGGAATGGAACCTGGGATCTCTGCGAGAGCAGCCAGTGATCTTAAC
Organism: Nannospalax galili; assembly: GCF_000622305.1. Classification (NCBI taxonomy): domain Eukaryota; kingdom Metazoa; phylum Chordata; class Mammalia; order Rodentia; family Spalacidae; genus Nannospalax; species Nannospalax galili. The sequence continues at coordinate 2,115,825 of NW_008342851.1, forward strand.
CATTGAGCCACCTCTCCAGCTCCTATTGTTGCTTGTTTTGCCTTTGAAACCATCTCATTTCATGTCCCAGTTCTATAATTGATGCTTCCCTTTCCCCTTTGATCCAAAATTCATATTCAGGCTATCCATTGGCTGTTGAGGGCATCTGTGCCAGAAAAATATTGAACACATTAGTGTCCACTATTTACAATGGTCAGTAATGTAGCTTGACTCAGCTCACGTTTTTCTCCCTCTTGTCTCTTTATGCATGTAGCTTTACAGACATAGTTGTTCAAGGCAAGGAGAGATGTTTTACTTCAGCCTCATGGTGAAGCTGTCCCTGCCTTAACACTGATGAAGTCCAGCATTCACCCATTTTCCTCAACCTCAGCATCAGTCGATTGTAGCTCCCGTTACCCCAAAGGCATCAAAACCTTCAGCGTCCTTGCTGGCCTGCAGACCCTGAGCCCAAAAGTCCCCAACCAAATGCCTCTCAACTGTAGTCCAACTGTTTTACTCCTAGTCCATGAAACTCTCATTTTACCATATTAATGATTTTTACTTTATTTTCTTTAAAAACAACTGTCATTATTCTATGTTTGAAACATTTGTGATATATAAAATTGTTAAGTTTTTAATTCTGTCCTGATTAGAAATATATTGCCTCTAATGCTCTATCTTCTTCATTCATTAATAACCAAACACAACACAAGTAGCTGTTAAAATCAAAGAGTCAAGTAAGCAGGTACTTCCAACATCTCAGAAATTTTCATTCATCTCTGCTTTGTCATAACAGCTTAAGTAGAAGAGAATTGTACAGCATTCCTCTTATTAGTAGTAGAATTCAATAACCCATGTGTCATGCACTAAATGCCCAGGAGGGCCCAATGCCACAATAAAAGTCTATGCCTACCTATTTTACCCCAGGGAAATACTCGCTTTGGTACAAAGTATTTTCTTATATTGAAAATATCTTTAATCCTCGTAATGTATTTAGGGATTTTCTATTTCTAAATCCTTCCTGGTATAAATTATATAAGCAGCATAGCTAAAATGGCAAAGACTGAGAAAACTAAACCTATCTTAAAATTGTAGATAGGTTTAGTTTACTCAAGATAAAAGACTGCTCCGATTTCTTCTCTAATTCTTCTCAATTTAGTATAAAGCTAATATATATAATTTTTTATCTGGCATGAAAATGAGAATCTAGCTGTTTTTGTATTTTAAGTAATATTGAAATGTGGTGGGTTTTTTGTTTGGTTTTTTTTTTGGTCTTTTTGAGACAGGGTCTCCCTGTAACCCCAGCTGACCTGGAACTCACTATGTAGACCAGGCTGGCCTCGATCTCATAGAGATCCACCTGCCTTTGCCTCCTAAGTGCTAAAATTAAATGCGGGTACCACCATACCCAACTGAAACGTGCTTTTAAAGAAAAATCCAACAATAAAACGCTTTATGGTTTGAAAACTATTTTCTCCTCCTACTCCAGGCAGTGAGGTCCATTTTTCTGTAGGACACATTTTTTCGTGTTTAGCATCTATATTTCCATAATTTATTTATCTATATTTGGAGAGTATTTGTTCATATATCAATAGGTATAGAGGAATTTCCATTTAAGTTGATGCAGAGTATACTGCTTTAAGGATAAACTGTAACTTAATTAATATAGCTCTTATTTTTTGAACTTAGGTTAAGATTTATTTTTATTATTTTTATTTATAATTATATCCACTTGATATAAGGTGAATATAAAGATTATTCTGATTGTCAGCTTTATTGGATTAATCACCACCTAGGACATTAGTGAGACACACCTTTGGGAGTACTTGTGAGGGCATTTCCAGAGAAGAACAAGGAGGGGAAAAACCAACCCAGAGGGTGGGCGGCACCAGTCTATGGGCTAGGGTCAAGATGGAATAAAAAGAGAAAGAGAAGGCTATCCCTACCAGTCCTCTTTGCTTCCTGATTTACACAGATTGAGCAAGCTCCTGCTGCCACAGCCCTGAGAGACCCTTCAGCCCTGCTTTCTCTGCCATGCTGGTTATATCCCCTCATCTGTGAGCCAAAATAAATCCTCCCTCCTTTAACTTGTTTTGGTCAGGTATTTCATGATTGTGTTCAGAAGGTAACTGATACAGAAATATGGTATTGAGAATAGGGCTTAGGACTTTGAGGGCTCACATACAAACTAAATATAGTTTATGTTATGAGATGAATACAAAACTTTAGGGGTCAGGGTTTATAGTGGTGTGTCTGGGTATAGAGTTGACAAGGGAAAGACAGGATGGTTAATTTTAATTATTGACTTGATCGGATAAAAAGAAACTTCATGGTGAGACATGCATTTGTGTGTGTCTATCAGGGTATTTCCAGAGAGGATTGGTGAGCGGAGTGTACTTACCCGAGCGTAGGTGGACCATCCTATGGGCTGGAGTCCCAGACTGAACAAAAACGAAAAAGGAGGATGAAGTTGAATATTGGTTCACCCTTTTCTACTCCCTGGTCTGCCCAGATGTGAGTAAGCCCCAGGCTTGAGGTCTCTGTTGAATTAACCTTTTTTTTTTTTTTTCTTTCAAACTTTCCTGTGAGCACAGCCCCATCGGGGCAGGTGAATGCTCGGGACTGAACTCAGGTCCTCATGGTTGCTTGATTTTATCAACTTAGCTACCCCCCATCCTCCTGCTTCCTAAGTCTTATGAACCTCCCTTCTCTTCCAGGAAGTACTATTTCAATTCATAGGAAACAGCTACACAATTCCAATTCTTTTATCACAAATATGAGAGTAGCAACTCACAATAAGTGAGTGCATGAGTGGGTGAGCAAAGGAACAAATCCTGGGCATCTTCTTCCTTAGTCATTTCTGACTTTGAAGAAGTTCTCTAGCCTTACCTTTCTTCTCACTTCTAAGTTTAGCTTTGCTTCCTCATTTTTTTTTTCAGGCTTTTGGTTCTATTGTGGGTTTGTACATGATTCATTCTGTATTTTGCACTTAAACTTAATTACTTTGTTTTTCTCTGCCTTCATTGTGATGATGTCCCTGTAGGCTGGTCATCCACATAGGATGCCTGTGAAAATCCTATGTCAAGTTGAGGGACCATTCGTTCTCAGATACTCATTAACCGGAGAACTGAAGTCCTATCATTAGTGTATGAGGGTGGAGGATTGTGCTGCACTGCTTGGAAAACTGCACAAGGCTCTACTAAGTCTTTTCATCTTCAGAGTTGATACAAATGAATTATGTCTACTTGGAGGCCTAGATCTCACATTTTAAAATGTTTCTCCATTGAGCAATTCAGTGATAAGTACAACATATCACTTGCATACTAAATATTGAATATTTCTATAATTAAAAAGTACAGAGAGTTCCATTCCAGTTATGTTTATCCTTTCATTGCAATTTACCACAACCTGGTCAAAAAATTCTCTCTGTGGTCATGGGGTATCTGCCAGTAAGTGAGTCTGTTGAAAGGGCCACACCAAATCCAGCATCAAGTGACCGCCAATCCTGACCACAGCAGAGTGCTATGAAAAGGACTGACGGCCAGCATGGTTGCCACCCAGGCCAGAGAGGAAAGGAGCAGGAGGTGCTGATGGAAAAACCCAGCTTCACTCTCGTCCAAAGATGAAGAGCACAACCAAAGGAGACATAGTTCACTTCAAAAGATACCTCATTTTTCACAAGGGAAGCAGTTGCCAAAATATCACCTAGGTGTGTTCTTTTGTGTTTATTTCTTCATGATAAATGCCTTTTCAGAAGCTTGGGTTTGCTTAGTAAAAACTGTTTGGTTTAAGAGGGCTTTGGTGACCACATTAGCTTCTTAGGACTGCCATAACAATACACCACAACACAAGTGAAAAGGAACAGGGGCTGAAGAGATGGCTCCGCCGTTAAGAACACCTGCTGATCTTCCAGAGGACTCAGGTTCGAATCCCAGCACCCACATGGCAGCTAAAACTGTCTGTAACTCCAGTTCCAGGGGATCCAACACCCTCTTCTGGCCTTGGCAGGGCATTGCAGTTGCATACATGCAGGCAAAGACTCATACACATAAAATAAAAATAATAATATATAAAATATTTTGAAAACAAGTGAAAAACAGCAGAAATTTACTGTCTCACAGTCTAGACAATCGAAGTCTAGATTCAAGATATTATTGTTGCAAGTAAACATAAGAATAATTACATAAGATGAAGTCATGAATTCAAGAAGGAGTCGGCAGTCACAGGAGGAGTTGGAGGCGGGAGAGGAAGGCTTGGAAGTGATGTAAATACAGTGTGTTCATGTATGAAATTTTCAGAAAATTTAAAAAGATATCAGAAGGGTTGTTTCCCACTGAAAGTTCCAAGGGAGACTCTATTCGATGCCTCTTGCCTAAATTCAGATGGTTTATTGGCAGTCTTTGACTTCTTTGACTGATCTCTACCTTTATTCTCATATGCATTTTACCTTTGTTCTTATGTCTGTTTCCAAATCTCCCTTCCTTATAAAGTACCAGCTGTATTTGGTTAAGGTCTACCAGAATGATTCCACCTTGTCTAATTACATCTGCAACAACTTGATTCCAATAAAAGTTATATTTAGAGGTACTAAGAGTTGGAACCTCAACGTAGGAATTTGAAAGCAATGTGGTTCATCTCACAATAATCACCAAATACTGCACTGTCTCATTCTAGAAGGCTAGGCCTGTGTTTTGTGACTCTTGGACCCTGGAATAGACTTGAAATTAATAAATGATGGTAAAATGCTTTAAAACTGTGCCACAAAATCACCTCCAACAGATTCCTTATGACCTAGACCCAAAAGTCCTATGAGGAACAGGACTTTGTTGCAGCTATTTCTTTTTGAAGCCAAGATCCTGTATTTGCACAATTCTCGGTTAATTCTAAAGCTCTTGGAATGCAAATAACTCTCTATTTTCTAATGGAAATAAAGTAGAACCAAAAACTTTAGAGGACAAAATAAGCAGAAAAGAAATCAAGAAATGGTAGTCTTATTCATCTGGGGAACATTTTTAGTGACTAGGGGAAACTAAGACATCTCTGGTTTCCGTCAGCTTTAACTTGAGAGAAAACACATGCAAGGCATTTACAGAAGATAGAAATTAAAAGGAAAACAGATAAACAAAACCATAAAGGTCAGTTTTGTTAAATGACAGTTGTCATGATTGGCCTCCACTGTCAACTTGATATACCTGGGAAGAAGAAGGAACCTAAACTGGAGAATTTCCTCTATCAGACTGGTCTGTGCGTACGTCTATGAGGCATTTTCTTGATCACTGAATGATGTGGGAGGGCCCAGCCACTACGGATAGTGCCACCCCTGGGCAGGTGGTTCTGTGTTGAATAAGAAAACCAGGCTGAGCACAGGCCAGAGGAGCAACCCAGTAAGCACTGTTCTTCCATGGTCTCTGCTTCAACTCCTGCCTCTGGGCTTCTTCCCTGAGTTCCTGCCTGACTTCTATCAAAGATGGTCTGTCACCCATAAGTGCAAGATGCAATAGACACTTTCTTCCTCAAGTTATTTTTGATCAATGTTTTATCACAGCAATAGGGAAGCAGATTACAACAGTAGTCATTGCCCATTATAGATGTCTAGAGAGAACTGAGTAAAACTTGTACATTGAGGTAATATCAAAGTAGATATTCTTTAATGTTCATGCCCACATTAGGGGGTCTGAGCAGAATCTATCAATGTTGACTGATGCCAGCTCTACAACCAGAAGTGTGGTAGATCTTGGCTTCCAGATATACTATTATCTTTATGGTTCCTACACAATTTTGTTTTGTATGCCTCTTTTTTCAAAAAAGAGTAATACATTTATTTCATGATAGTGTTGGTATAAAGACTAACTTGTTAATAATATATTAAAAGATATTTTTGACCTAAATCCTAAATCCTTTTGATTTTATAAACAATTGAACCATTTTTGTGGGTCCCTAAAAGTAAGTTGAACCCTTGGTACTGGACTCACTGTGCCTAACCATAGTTGGCTTTGATTGGATGGGCCAGGCCTGCTCCTGGAAAGCAAACTCTGGATTATATGTTAAGGTTCTCTAGAGAACAAGAAGCACTAGGATGCATGTTCATGACATAGTTATGAGAGATTAACTTCGGTACTTTTTGACACAATTCTGGAGGCTGGTAAGTCCCACAACAGATGTCTAAGATAGAAAACCAAGGAAGCCAGAAGCATGGCTCAGTCCAAGCTGAATGCTCCAGAACCAGGAGAACTCTGAATCTGATGTCTTAAGGATATGTTTAAGTACCAGAGTCCAAGGGTCAGAGGGCCTGAAGTACTGGGGTCCATAAATAGGGGTCAGGCACATTCATGTTCCCACTGTTTTTGTTCTGTCTGGGCCCCTGTTCATTAGTTGTACCTGCCCACATTGAAGTGAATCTCTTCTATCCAGTCCTCTCAGACTTACAAGCTGGTCCCTGGAAACGCCTTTATAGACATATGGAAAACAGGGCTCACCAAATGTTCAGGAAATCCTTTAGCCAGGGAAACACTAAAGAGAGGAGAGAACCCACAGATACCTACATTCACAGCCACGGTGGCAGGCAGCAGCAAGGACACAGGTGGAACTCGTTCCCTGCATGAGACAAACTAACCCCTTTTAGGGAAAGTGAGGCTTGAGGCTCTACTCCACTCAATTCTTTTGGAGCAGAAGAAAGGAGAGACTCCCCTAAAAAGTCTTACAATAACCTTTCTTGTACTTGTGCTTCTGTCTTCACTGCTTCTCTTCCTGTACACAAGTCAAGTAAATCAGCAGGAAAGCAAGGACAGATATGGTGGTAGATATAACAATAAATCATTAAAAGTCAGTTTAATACTATGCTCATTTAGGAGAACAATAATAACAGGTTCTTCCCTATAGCCTGTGACCTGACTAGCCAGAGGCTCTTGTTCCAGATAATAGTGCCAGGTATGAGCTCCATCTTGTGGGTCCTGGTTAATCTCTTAAGAGCCACATCCTTGAAAGAGTACAGCCTTGAAAGAGATTGACTCTCTCCCTCCTAGGAGCCATTGGTTTCCAACAGTTCCTTAAAGGTTGGGGTTTCTTCCCTACATGTATTTTCTTACCTGCTTCCCCACATCTATGTTGGTATGTTTTCTGGTTTATGATTACATGGAATTTGTGCACGCTGTCAGCATTGCTGTGAGTTCATATGAGTAATTGACCAGTTACCTTGTGGTCATCTACCTCCTTTGGCTCTTGCAATCATTTTGGTCCCTTTTCCACAATGATCGAGTCTTCAGAGACAAAAATTTGATATAGGTGTTCTATTCAAGGGTAAGCACTCTCCAGCCTCTTATTTAAACCTTAACCACTTGTGGGTTTCTGTGTTAACTGCCATCTGCTGTATGAGGAAGCTTCTCTGGAGAGAGAGTTGAGAAATGCATTGATATATGAGTGTAACAGTAAGTATTAGGAATTAGTTTAATACTCTAACTACTTAGTAGAAAAGTAGTATTAGGCTCTCCCCTATGCCCTGTGACCTGTCTAGCCTCAGTTCCTAGGCTTGATATCAGCATCAGATATGGGCTCTATCCTATGAAATGGACCTTAAACTCAAATAGCAGTTGGTTCCTCCCATAATATTTGTGCCGCTGTTGTACCAGTGGGTATATCTTGCCAGGCCAGTTGTTGTTCTAGTTCACAGAATTCACAGCTGAGTAAGGTTGATGATTTTTTTTCCTTCTGGTAGTATGCATAACACCTTCCAGTACTATAAAAGCTACCCAGTAGAGATGAAGCTTTGGAGTCAGTACCAGTCTGATTTCTCCTTGTTTGCTCTGCTCATGCGTGTAGTACCTTCAACAGTACGGTTTTATCATGAATTCCTGGTGCATAACCAAAGACAAAGGCAATGACCACGAGTGTTTGAGGGTCTGTGGGACCCCTGGTCAACAGCTTCAAGAGAAGGAGTCCATTCCTGCATTGTGGTTTATTTTGCTAGCCTAGTAAGGGCCATGTCTTCCTGTTATGAAGTAACTCCCTTTAATGTTTTTTATAATATATATGTATATACTCTAAGAAGTTTCTGTAGTGGTAGGCTTCCATATGTTTTTTTCTGAAGGCCTTTAGTGTTAGTTATCCCTTCCCGTGCCCCTTTCTCTGCCCTGCCCTCCCATTCCCCATCTCACTTTACCCTTCCTACCTTGTTATTCCCTTCTCTCTTCATATCATTGCATTCTACCACCGCTCTCAGGAGCCTCCTGCCTCCCTCCATGGTCATTTGTTAATTTCCTAACTTCACTGGATTTTGAAATCCTAGATACCCATGTTTCATTTGAAAGTCTTCTGGGCATTTTGTCTGACTTCCTGAGTTTTTCATTTGAGCTTTATTTGAGTGTGGTTTTCTTCAGAGATTGTCTCTTTATTAAATTCCAATTTCATGTCTTGAATTGTTTTACTTATTTCATTCAACTGTGTTTCCTTTTATTCATATCCTCTGAGTTCCTTGAACATATTTACACTTGCTGCTTTGAAATCATTGCTTTGTGCATCAGCTATGTCATCTTTCTCAGGAAACATTATGATGTCACTAATAGCAGGAAGAGACATATTGTCTTAATATCCATGTTCTTTGTGTCTTTTGTGATGGAACACAAGCATCTGGAGTTATCTCTTTGGTGATTTTTTTGGTATTGATAACTGATATCACTTTTGTTGAGTGAGTATTTGGATATTTGCTATTATCCCAACTTGTCAGGTTGTGGCCCAGTTGAGTGGATGGTCTTGGGGCCACCCTGTGTTTATGTGTGAATAGGGTAAAAGAAATATTCTCAGTTCAACTAGGAATAGGTGAAACTTCTGAGCCTGGGGTTGCAGGACAGACTTCATGTAGTCCTGGAGCAGTAGGGTAGGCAAGTGGTTGCTGAGTAAGCGGGCAGGCAGACAGGTCAGAGTTGATTTTTTTTATTGGAAGAATGCAAGTGATTCCAATTCAGTGGTAACCAAGAAAGTGTTCAAGAACTCTTTACTAAGCTTATCTGGGCTGATACACAAACTGAAAAACACCAGCTATGCCTGGGAGTATGGAGGTGGAGGCAAGGGTAGGCAAGGTTTTGTAGAACTGACCAAGCTAGACCAGTGTAAAGGAGGCACAACCTGAGTTCAGCCTGGGAGAGCAGGAAAATGGAGAGAGAAAACTAAGCTTGGGGAACCCAAGGGTTTGGCCAGGAGCTAGGAGATCAGACAGGGAATAGTAGAGTTAGGGAACTCACAGAACTGGCAAAACTCACAGGTCTGGGAGAACTCACAGGTCTGGCAAGTATACCTAAAATGTATTCTTTCATTTAAATATACTTTCTTCAAAAAAATTAACTCTAATCTTAACGTAGTTCTATAGTGACAAACACTTAAATACATTGCCTGGCTTTGGGAATTCAATTACAGATTCTGAAGTGCCTCTCTGCCTTTGTTTCAAGAAAAATAAAAAGAAGCAATAAACACACCTGAAAAGCACTCGTTCCTCCAAGATTCTATTTGCCTGTTATTTAGACCTCAGAAAATCAAGTGTTAGGCAGCCTCTCCTGAATAGAATGATTAATTGGTTCCTAAGAAGAGTTACTACATGTAATTTGGTCAATTTTTCATTTAATTTCCCTTGTAAATGATTCTACTACTTTAAACAATTTGTTTTCAAGTTCCTTTACTTCCTTTCAAAAGCACGAGTTCAATGATTCACCCTGTGCTAGAGGCGGATTGTCAGTGCTCTTCTGTTATAAAATGCAATGTACGTTTTCTATTTTAGGGGTGAAGCACCCTTAAGGGCCAGTGAGACACTTAATGATCCTTGCAAACATATATCTCAACAGGAAAGAAACACTGATTTGTGAAATAGTCCCAGGATATGGGAAATGCCACACTGTAGGTTGAAGACTTGGGTTGGGTTGTGTGGCCTGTTTTCTTTCACTCTGACCAGTGGGGATCATCTGAGCCAGACTCTCCTTCCTCTTTCCATCTCTGACCCTACTTCCCACAACTCAGTAAGAACTCTCTGCCTAAGCCAGGAATAGTATATGTATATGTTATATGTTCCTGTTCCATGCCACTGGATGGATGACGTTCATATTGCCAGAAGGCACTATGCAGATGGTTGGGGAAGAAAAGATCCCCTATGATTCTACTCAACAATGGACACCAGGTGCTGCACACTATGGACATGCCAAGTAATGCCTGCAAGTGCAATAATGGCTTGACCAACATATGTACAACTGACAAATTTCTAATTGGATAAGGCCTGCTCCTAGGGGTGGAACACATACCTGGTGCTGTAGACCAGGCCAACACCTTGTGTTGAGAATGGCTACTGACTCTAATGGGGAAGCCATCACATGTATACTGTTTAATGAGTAGAGTGCACCTACTTGGATATCTTCTAGACATTTGTATTTACATTCATGTTTGTTTAAATGTATGTACTTCCTTCCATTTATCTTTATATTAGAAGAAACACCACTGAGATAAATCAGTGGCCAGGGCCTAAAGACGACTAGTGGGGAGGCCCAAGAAGTAACTATCTCACCGTGATCAAGCAAGATCGCTCTACATCTGTCACCCTCTCCAAGGCTCAGGGACCTTAGCAGAAGAGTGACAGGAAGATTGTAAGGGGGAGGAAAGGGATGGAGTGTCCCCCAGGTGATTAGTTCCTCCAAGGAGCAGTGCCTGTCGCAGAGGAGGGACTACTGGGGGGCTGCTGGGAGCCATCTTGGGACAGAAGCTGCAAGTCGGGAGGAACACGTGGTGCCGGGAGTGGAGAAAGGGTTGGCCCCAGCACCTCACCCGCATGGACGCGAGAGGGGTCATTTACCAACTTGGGACAAGACTGCCAGCCCACGATGCATGGGTGAAAGTTAACGGAGACTATGGGCGGGGCTGCAGGAGCATCTGACATGCAGGGCTCTGAGCCCTCACCCAACAGTACTTGTTTCTATGTAAGTTCCCCAATTTACCCCCTCCCTACCCGAGGGCATAAACCATAATAAACTCACATAAAAATATATTATATGGTTTGTCTGATTGTGCAAGAGACCCCGAGAGAACTCTGACAACAGTTCCACACCTTACACATGTATGCTTTCTGTGCCACACTGCACATGTGTACCTATGTGTGTTAACTGCACGTGAACACATGACATACGGTGCAGTGGCTTCACCACAACCCACTAGTAATATCCCCAAGTTCTTCTTCTTCTTTCTCATCCCATTTGTCTTCCTTATCATCTCTGAGAAACTTTTGTCAACTCAGTTCTATGCTTCCTTTTAGCTTGTGATATTTATGTGAGTATGCTTAGCTGCCGCATAGTACTTTATCCTATTTTGCTTTAAAAATTTTTAAAGAATAATTATCTGATAAATCTAAATGTTCTTCTAAATAAGTATTAAATACATGATATTATGTGTAATATATGCCATACATGTTTTCTAATCATTTAATATGTACGTTTAAATGTCATCCATGTTAAAGTCACATGACACTGCTGTGACTGGAACTACATATGCAGCTACTGAAGTCTTTAAATTGCTTCAGTACATGCCTGATGTCACCTAAGCCTTCATTTACTAACAACCTGCTTGGGCACTCTTAGCACTTCAAACCACGTTAGACCAGAGTTGACTGTTCAAGTCTCTATGGGCAGAGAGTCTATCATAGCTACAGTCATCAATGTATAGTTGGGAAATAGTGGGTCTAGAATAGTACAGAGGTGTTCATTCTTTTCAAACTGCTAACGCAGTCTTTTTTGATGTCATCTTGACTGCTTCCCTGAGTCCATATCCAGTGCAGAAGAGAACCTCTTAGAATTAGTAAACTAAAATTGTGTTCTAAGAATTTCATTACTTTTTGCTTAAGGTTATTAATAACCCAATTCATTCCATTAAAACGTGGGGTATCATTAAAAGGAATTTTTTATTAATCAAGGACAAACTTACACTCCATTAAAGGTTAAGTTATCAACCCTCCAAAGGATTTGTTAAACACAGATGCTCAGCAGAAAGTCTGAATGGCATATTGGGTTTGTAGCACTCTGCTCACTCTGTCAAGTAGGCTTCTACTCTCCAAGAACTGCCTCCGCTCAATCCCTTCCAGACTCCTTTCTCACTTAAAAACAAGGATGTATTGTCCACGGCTTTGAGTCTGGGAAGCACTTATTCCCAATATCCCTTCAACTCTGAATCCCTTCTACCTCCTTACTGACAAGTTTTCCCCTTTCCTTTTAGGGATGAGTATCAGATCAAATAATCATTACTGAAAGTATGCCTGATTCTTAAAAGAGCTTTACATTTTTTAATATAGATAAACATTAATTAAGAATATTTGTTGTTGTTGTTGTTATTGTTTTAAATCAAGGATTGGTACGGTGGTTCCTCAGGTAAGAGCGCCAATCCTGTTGACCTAAGTTCTATCCCTGGGACCCCCCTGGTAGAAGGGAACCGACTCCCACAAGTTGTCTTTTGACACCATGGAATGCATGGGTATGTACATACACACACACACATACACACAACAACAACAATAAAGAAGTTAATTAATTAATTAAAATCAAGATAACATAAAGATCTGAGAGAAATTACCTATGTTATCTGTATCCCAGTTTGAGAAACTTGAACAGAGGATTGCATTTTCTCAAATAAAGATCGCAATACAAAGCAGATATTATAGAAAATAATAATCAATTTAGACCCTTTTAGGATAACTCCTTATTTCCAGTTACATCTCATCTTTTTTCTTCCTTAAGCCTTAACATGGAAAACTCAGACTATTCTCACGACTAGATTAAACTTAGACACTTTACATTAATTGTCTTTAGTCATTATGTACTCTCTTAGCCTGCTTACCTTTAATTCAATATTTTTTGTGTATTATTTTAGTTTTAGGGTTTTTTTTATTTGTCCTTTTGTGTCTTCTGTTGTTATTTATTTTTCCTTTTTTCTTTCTAAACCTCTTTTTAAAAGACTATGTCAATAAGGATGCCCTTTGTGAAGATGCATGTGGGATAGGACAGAAGCTACATTCTCAGCCTGAGGATATACCTTAGTAGTAGAGTACTTGCCTAGTGTCATGCAGAAGCCCCTGGGTTAAGTCCATAGCACAAAAATAAAAAGAAATAGAAAACAAGGAAAGAAAAAAAAAGTTAGATTATTGTATCCATGTTAAAGTTTGAGAACATAGTTGCTTTCTGGGCAGTATGATGGGGTAGTGCCCCATCTGTGAGCTGCTGTTCTCAATAAAGAAAGAAGTGTAGTTAACAAGAATAAAACTCATGAAAACCAGGATTTTAACATTGCTGGAATATGTAGAAAAAGGTGGAATTTAAAAAACAGTATTTCTCCCGCCAAGACAGTACTGAAGAAACTCATTATTTTCCATCTGCTTTCTTCACACTTGTTCTTAGTGTGAAGGGGAAGCAAAGTTTTAAAACTTTTTCTCTACTGCAAGAAAATACATCTTAAAATCTGTATCTTGAAAACGAAGCAATTAAGAGCTGTCTGACTGTGTAGATCTGGCCCCAGCTCAGCATAAAGCAATGACTTCATTTCTATGCATGCAGACATGCGTGAGGATTGTGAGAAATGGGCATTCTGTACGACAATGTGCTCAGTGACGTGACATTTCAATAAACAAACAAACAAGCTGTTGTGAGATATCCTTTGTAATTACAAACATAAGAAACTTTATGAGATGCAAGTGGGTGTTAGAGGGTTCTGTAGAGTGAGGCTTGAGCAGCTGATGTGCTTTGAAATGGAGAGATCTTGGGACAATAAAAGCCATGAGAAGACCATAATCATTTTTTCAAAGACTTGACATTTCCAAAATTTTTTTGGATTCCTAATTTGGAAGTATAAAGAAATTTAAGTTCATTTTATATAAGTAGTATGTGTTGGCTATGCTGTTCTCTAATATTTTGTCAACAATAAAGATTTTATGAGTAAAGACATCTGTTTAGAAAGTTTATTTCAAAATGATACATGGAAGTTATTATGTGTATGTTAATATATAGTATATATGAAATTGCTACTTTTTAATTAGTTCAATTTAACTGATTAGATGTTGACTCAGTGACTACTGTGAGCCTGTTTCTGAGCTATGTACTGTTAGTAAAGCCAACATCATATATGTTGACCTATGTGCATCTTCCAGGATCAAGATTTTGTAAATTATTTATGTGTAAACACTTGGTCAAATCACAAAATAATAAGCACTTAGTTTAAAACTGATTTTCATCAAATTCTAAAATGTAATATGGATCATACCACTGGCACTTAGGGATATTTAGGTTGTCAGAAAACATCAGCATAGATAATATAATGGATTTATAACTAGCTACAGTCTAGCAGATTAAAAAAATTGTTTAAAGTTTCTAGGTACAGCCTACTAAGATGTTTGTTATAAATTAGTAACCAGTGAATGGTCATTAGTTGTGATGTATATAAGGCTGGATATATAACTCAGGGAAAAGCATCTGGCTAGTGTGTGCAAGGTCCTTGGTTTCATCTCCAGCACTGAAACTGAGTTCAAAATTACATGTATGTATATATATGGAAATGTGCATACATTTGTACACTATTTATGTGGCATGATATTTGCATAGAACCTATATAAAATTAGTATGCATAGAAGTGAATTCTGAAAAGCCCTGGAATGATTGCTTTTGCCAAGTTAACCTGAAAAAAGTCAATTCCCAAACTTCATAAAGAGTATTATACCCTGTGTTATAGACAGCATTCAACAAATATTCCGAGTACTAGCCCATGCTGGATAGTGTTCATGGTGTGAAGAGACAAAAGAAAACAACAACAACAAAAAAGGCATCTGTCTGCTGAGAATTTTCATGCTTAATTTTTCACTAATTTGCTTAGCCTTTAGTTGGTATTTTTGTTTTCATGTTGAAACCCTTGGCCTTCTGACTTTATTAAGACCAGAAAGAAATGCACCAAAACTTAGCTATTCCTTCCACTATTTAGAACTGAGTAGAACCAGGATTCAGGAAAAGAATGTGCTGGAAATTTATCCTGGGAGCTTTCCAAGCTGAAGATACTCCTAGGAGAACTTCCTACTGAGGCCAAAAGGCTCATCTGTTTACAGCGCCTCATGGAGAAAGAGGATAGCCCCATCCCTTCCTCTTTGGTCAAAGGATAGCTAAGCCAATTCTAAGTGTCAGAGAACTGCCCTGGAAGTCAACAGTATCCATCCTACAAAAGTCAACAACTCTTACTTTCCAAGCTTTCCAAAGAATTTACTGGTCTGGTTTGGCCTTTGTGTGCCACATTCCATTCCAGAACCCCAGCAAAAAAATGTTCTCAAGGACTGACCAGAGATTCCTCCTTCTTTCTCTGGGCTGGTACAACTTGACCGCTACTTGACATCAAGGTCAACTGGAGACTGGGAACAGTTATGTAACTGAATTATAAATTGAATTAGAACTGTTGGTGAGTCCAGACCAGAGAACCAGGGAAGCAAGAGGAGCAATGAGTCCCCCAGAGACAGCACAGCACAAACGGCCTCCTAGTGGAAGGAAGTAATGGATCACAAGGAAAAACAGACACAGCAACCCAGCTCTCCCCAACCCCTCCAAAGCCTGGCTGGGCAAGCTTCTGATCTATTACATGGGACATGGGGAGTAAAAGGAATACGTGAACTGCAGAGAGTGCTGGTGTCAGTAAGACAGAGAGGCATTACAGGAGAGGCAACATCTATAATATACACAAAGTGAGAATTTTTTAAATGTATTCAATCTATTTTTTTTTAATATTTTATTTATTGTTTTTATGTTTATGAATGTATTACCTGTATTGATGTAAGGGCACTTGTGTCTTGCAAGGCCCATGAAGGTCAGAATCCCTGGAACTGGAGTTATAAGACAGTTTTTGGCTACTATGTGCTCTTGACTGCTGAACCTTCTCTCCAGCCCCAAGAATGAGAATTTTTAAATGTTTTTAACAATTTCATACATGTATACAATGAACTGTGACATATTTTTCTTGTTCCCATCTCCTACCTCTCTATTCCTGATGACCTGAAGACTTCCTTACTAGCCTTTCACATCCTTTCTGTGCAAGTAGTAGAAGTGACTGTCTGCAATGGCCATGCCATATCAAGTATGCAGATTTCACAGCACGCCTCATCCTCCAGCTCTTACAGTTCTTCAACCCCCTCTCGTATGACTCAGCAGGTGTGACATGGATGTTTCACGTAGAGCTAAGCATTCAACAGTCACCTCTTCTCAGCACATTGATTAGTTATGAGTTTCTGCCTTTATTTTCACCTACTACAAAAATTAATGATTCTGAAGAAGCTGAGAGCAGTGCTGGTCTACAGGGAAAAAGAAAAATTTAGAAGGCAATTTGACTGCATGTTCACTAAGCAAAGCATCAGTAGTAAATTCCCCACTCAGGTCTAGGACCTCCCCAGCCACAGCTTCTGAAGTGTACAGTATGAATCTTGCATTCCTCCCACAGAGCAGGCCTGAAAGTCAAGCAGAAAGTTGTTGGTTACCTCCCAGACAGTCATGCCACTATTACACCAGTGAGCATATCTTGACTAGCAAATCAGTGTTTTAGCTCACAGTGTTCACAGCTTGGTAAGACTGTTGATGACTTTTCCCCCCAGCAATGTGAATAGCATCTTCCAGCACAGTGAATGCTAACCAGCAAGGAGGGCATTTCCAGTTCCATTCCAGCTTGATTTTTCTGTGTCCTGTATCCAAAGTGTGTGTTATCTTCAACGATAAAGTTATACCATCTAGTTCTGGTGGGTAACCAAGAGCAGTTGCAATTGTTTTGGGAGCCAATGGGGACTCCCAGGTCAACAACTCATAGGGAAATACCCTGTGCCTGGTGCTGGGTTTTGTTTAAAAAGCTTATTGCTTATGAGAGCAGCATTATCCACCCATGCAGAAAAGAAAAAAAAAAAAAAAAAAAAAAAAAAAAAAACAGGCTAAGTCAGACACTGCCCAGAAAACTAAGAAGGCATGCTCATGGAGAGTAGAAAAGGCTCTGTAGTAGTCTATGGGTTGCAAGATGGGCAGGTGTGAGGCATGGTCATTCTTCCTACCCAGGAAATGCCTGTTCTAGAAGGGATTCATACCCCCAGATCTTAAAGGACAGTGCTGAAAAGTATTTTGACACATTTGATGATCAAGGACATTCTTCCATAAAGTAAGATCTCATACTAAGAGAAAGAAAAATAGTACATGGATTTTCTTCAAATTTTAAGAAAAGAAAAAGGCACCCAAGCCATGTTGTGACAGATTCATGGCATCATCTCTTCCCAGCTGCTTGACATGTGGTCACACTCGTAGCCCCAACAAGTTTCAACTTCCTTATTTGTAAAAGGGAAGGAAGAAAGAACTACAGGCTCTACTGCCAATGGTTTTTCTGAAATTCGTTCAAGTCAAACAAGACACTACTGAAGATTAGTAGCCTGATAACTTGCTATTGCTTACAATAATTCTAGTACTTACTAAGCATTCTAATTAGTTTGCATACATTAGCTCAATGTTCATGATAGTATTATACAAGAACAGAGAGGTTTCATAAAATGCCTAATGTTGAACACCTAGGAAGTAACATAGCCAGAATTTGAACTCAAGCAGTGGTTATAGCATCTATTCTCTAAATAGAACTGTGTTATTCTATTTACCTCTATAACTGAGGTAAATGAAGGGGAAAAGCAGGCAAAGTGTGAGCATAGTTGGAAAATGTACTAAGTCTGTTGCCCTGTATCAATATACTGGGAAGAATCAATTAAAATTACTATTGAAATGAATGGACAGTATGTGAGTCTACCACCTTTTCTGGTTATTCTTTTTGTGGGCCATTAAATGGGCCTGACCTTCATGATTCCATTCTTAGTCCCTCATTTTCTCTATTTGAATGCTTTACCTGAGCACTCTCATGAACACCTATAGCTTCAAATACACTGTTGGGGTCAGTGAATATAAAAATCTATATTTGTACCTTCAAAATATTTCTATTAGTTATTATAATATATCCAACTTCTCATTTTTCTCTTCAAATTGAATTTTTAAAAAATATTTCATTTATTATTTTTATTTTATGTGTATGAGTGCTTTGTCTACATGTATGTAAGTGTACCACATGCATGCAGTGCTCTGCAGAGGCCAGAAGAGGGTGTCAGATCCACTGGAACCGGAGTTACAGATGACTGTTAACTACTACGTGGGTGCTGAGAATCGGATCTGAAGAACAAGAGCGAGTGTTCCCAACCACTGAGCCATCTCTCCACTCCCCTCAAATTGACTTCTGAGTAGCATTCCTGCCTCCAACAGACACTTGAAAATCTCTACATTGACACTACAATGTCTGATGTAATTCCTCTCCAGCAATGGATGACTATTGCCATTTTTTTCAGATCCTTTCCCATTCTGAAATACTTTTGGTGGCAAATGTAGCTTTGCTTCTTTAATTCGTATTTTCCTGGCTCACTAGAAGGTCAGGATATGCTTGTGGCTCCTTTGATTCTGTTTAAATCTTGCCTTTCTTTATCATTTGGGATGTCATCTTTGAGAATTAGGCAAATAGAGATGGTTTTACAAATATATTAACATATTAGGTAACTTAAAATACTTGTATAATAAATCTTTTCCTATTACAATTCAGCTTTCTTATATCTTTTCCTGTAAAATGTGTTAAGATTTTCCATATTCAGATAACAGTTTTTCTGAATGAATTTTAAATATTTGTCATCCTCAAAGTCATTTCCAAATCATGGCTTTATAAGCATAGTCCCTCCAAATTTCTAGCAATACTTCCTTTGTTCTATGTCACATGTTTAGATATATAATCCATCTGATTTTCATATATGGTATATTATAGTTATTCTGGTTTTTCTGGATATTTTTGCTCTGTTTATTAAATAAGCATTCTTTGATTTACTTGTATTTTATGTGTATGAGTGTTTTGCCTGTATGTATTAAGTGCACTATGTACATGCCATGCAGTGCCTTCAGAAGTCAGAAGAGGGAGTAGAATTCTCTGGATCTGGAGTTACAGATAGTTGTTAGTCTTCCTGTGGGTGCTGGGAACTGAAACCTGGTCCTCTGCAAGAATAGCAAGTTTTCTTAACTGCTGAGCCATCTCTCTAGTCTCAATAAACATTTTGTAACACAAATTAAAATGTCATCTTTGCCAGATACTAAGTTTGCATCTTCACTTGGCTCTGTTTTTTCTTCCTTATTCAGTTCCACTGCTATGTACTGCCTTAGCTGCCGTGATCACATTTATAATAAGTTTAATATTTGGCAATGCACGTGTCCCACTAGTGTTTAGCTGTCCATGTATATTCTCCACCAGAGTCTGTATTCTATGGACATCCCCATCTGGTATGTCCAACTACCTATGATCTCATTTGTGATCAGAAATACGTGATGCTTTCCCTTTGTCTTAGCCTTAAAATAAGGTGACAGAATTGTCAGTACATAGCAACCTGGGAGGCCATATGTGAAAATGGTTGAATGCACGATCTCTACAGTCAAATTGTTCAGGCTTGCAACCCAGCATCAGAACATCAGCATCACACTACCACTGTGTCCTCAGGGGGGGAAAAAAAATCACACTTGTCTAATTCCATTTTTCTTTTCTATTGAAAGGAAAATAAAATAGAGCTTCCTTCCTATATTTGATGTTCATATTAGGTGAGTTAGTACATGTGAAAGTACTTAACACAGTACTTGAAAGCAGTAAGTGCTCAATCCATATTGAATGGATTTTGCTGTACTGTATTATGTACTATCTGCCAGGCTCTAAGACAGTATGACAAGTAAGGATGCTGCTCTGACGGCTCTTGCATGAAACATGGAAACAAGTAAATGAACAACAAAAGGGTAGACTGTCCAGATACAAAAGAGATGAGGCAATAAATGGAGCAACAAAATACAGACCAAGAAAACCAACTTCTTTAGCTGCCTGGAATGCCAGTGAAGTCAATGACAAACTCCAGCAGTGAACAACTGTCCACGGGAGGACACATCACTCTCAGAGCACCCTTTCTTATCTGGTCCTATGTCAACTCACAAGAAATTTACAACCGTTTCATGTGCTTGTTTCCTCCTTGTGTGATGATTAATTTGTGTGTGTGTGTGTGTGTGTGTGTGTGTGTGTGTGTGTGTGTGTGTGTGTGTAGGTACACTCACTTGTACATGCATGCGTGGAGGCCAGACGTTGACTTTCAGTATTCTTCTTTACAACTATCCTTATTCTTTTTGAGACAGGATCTCTTCACTAAACCTGGAGCCTGGAGCTCATTATTTTGGCTAAATTGGCTGATCAGTGAAGTTCCAGAATCTAGCTGTGTCTGCTCCACCCCCAGCACTGGGGTTGCAGATGCATACCACCATATTTAGCTTTTATGTGGGTTCTGGGCATCAGAACACAATTCTTCATACTTGTATAGCAAGCACTTTACTCACTGAGTCATATCCCCAGCCCCATGATGGCTAATTCTATTTGTCAACTTGACTGGGCTACAGGAGACCCAGATATCTAATAAAATATTTTTCTGGGTATGTATGCAGGTGTTCTGGATAAGACTAGTATCTGAGAAAATAAACAGGGCAAAGAAGATTGCCCTCTTTCCCCAATATGTGGGAGTGAATTGGCATGGGGGGGTGCTATGGAGGATAAGTAGGATAGAAAGGCTATATAAGAGGTACTTCTCTTCCCTTTCCATTCTCTTCCCTCTTTTCTTTCATCTTCTGTTTCTTTATCTCTGTCTCTCTCTGTCTCTCTCTGCCTTTCTCTGTCTCTGTCTCTCCTCTCTCTAACTCTGTCTGTCTCTTTCTTTCTGTCTCTCTCTCTCTCTCTCTCTCTCTCTCTCTCTCTCTCTCTCTCTCCCTCTCTCTCTCTCGTCTCTCTGAGCTGGACCATAGATCTTTTTTAGGGCTTCTTATCTTCAAACTCAAATTTAGACTTGAATTTATACAATTAACTTTCAGTTATATTATTTATACTGTTAAGTCTCAGTTTCAGGCTTCAGATTCATATTGGATCTCTAGACTTAACTTTCCTGGGTCTCCAATTTACTAACTGAAATGTTTGGAAATTCTCAGCCTCTGTAATTTCTCCTCCCATATTGGAGCGCCTTCCCAGCTCTAGAAGGACAGCTTTCTATAAGCTCTAGGATGCCCCATAAAGTCCCATCTTGACCTTACAAATCCCAGCCAGAAACAATGGGAACTGCTATGGAGACAAGAAACATGCTACATGGCTTCTTGAGGACTTTTCTTCCTTAAGATTTTCAACTGAGGTTGAATGTACACTGAGCTCTTAATTGGACAACAGCTTTTCTCCTTTCCTGTGGGTTCCTGCCAAGGCTTTAAACGATGAGAAGACAGGGCTGTGCCAAGTCTGTGTGGTGAATGGGGGGAGGTACAAGAAAGGAAAGAAAGTCTAGTCTTATAAGGTGTGATTTAATTTAAAAAATGCTTACACTGCTTTTTAGGAGAATATTCATTTGACTAGATTTCTTCCCTGCTGACAAAAGAGGCAATTGCTACATATAAAATAAATGTGGTTAAAACCCTTTCTCCATTCCTGTCAAGATAAAGGATACAGACCCCAGGAAAAGAGAATATGGATTCCTAGTGTGTACAAATGATTATTTATGTGACTCCTGGTGCCAAGACTCAGCAAAGGCAAAGAATTGGGATTCTACCCTGCTAAAGTAAAGGGAATAGAGAGCTTCTCCTTAGACATAAAAACTTTATTGTATTACTTATTCTCACTCACAATGCTAGCTATTACTTTGTAATTTCCCTGGCATTTTGCAGGCAGCAAAAATTGACAGAAATAATATCCCTTGCTTACAGTACACAGTTCTAATTCGTTATGTTTAGCTTAAGTCACCTCATATAATAAAGACAGCAGCTGTTAGACCTTATATACAGGTATAAAACAGAACAAGTTCCATGAGCATTTCCTTAACTGAAAAGACAGAGCAGATTCCAACCCTTCCCTTCCCTTTATTATATTAAGATGTTTAGAACACAGCAAACTGCAAGAGATGAAGAATCTTCAGCAATTATCATGATTCTTCTCAGCTGCCCACTCAATAAACAGATTCCTCTGGGCTAGTCAAGCATCATTTTGCACAATCCTACCACAAGTGTGATCTGAGCAGTGGGAGATCATGAGTTAAAAGCACAGATCAAGGTGTTGGACCAGAGGTAACCAAATGTGTGGACAATAGGTATGGATGCCCAAGACCTGGAACACGTGTGAGGACCCACCCTGAGTCAGAACCTTTGCAGTGTTTTGTTTTGTTTTGACTTTTGTTTTTGTATTTGTTTTTTTATTTTGAGACAGGGTCTCCCTGTAGTCACAGCTGGCCTGAACTTGTTACATAGACCAGGCTGGCCTCAATCTTACAGAGATCTGCCTACCTGTGCCTCCCAAGCAATGGGATTAAAGGTATGTCCCACCGTGCTCGGCATTTGGAGTGTATTAATGAAGGTTTTTTGTCAGAAGTCTGGGCTGAGGGACTGAAGAGATGGCTCAGTGAGTAAAAAGCTGGCTCTCAAGCATGAGGATCTGAATTTGGAATCCCAGAACCCATGTAAGGCTGGCTGAGGTAGTGAGAACATTACATTATCTATAATCCCAGTAAGACGGGAGGCAGAGACAGGAGAATTCCTGGAAGCTTGAGGCCTAGGTGGCCTGGCATATGCCATGTCAAACAAGAAATCCTGTTCGGAACAAAATGAAAGGCAAGGACGCATAGCCCAGGTTGTCTTCTGATCTTCACATACGTGCCATGACATGTGTATATCCACGTATACATGCGCACAAATACACAGCAATATAACACACACACACACACACACACACACACACACACACACAAGATTTTAAAAAGAAAAGACATCTTGGCAGACATGCCATGTAGAGACATTAGTTATGAAGAGAAATGCCAGGCTGGAACCCAGGATGCCTAGGCACCGGAAGATAGAGCAGTTCGTGTTCTAAAGACCCCAAAGTAAAGTCATGAGTCAGGGCATCCAGAGTAGCCAAATGTATTCATAAAAGGCTGTAGGAGTGGGGTTTGGATTCCATGCCAGAATCTGAGAATAAGGCTTCTAAGCACATAGATTATTTCATCACTTATACTTTTGAACCAAAGAACCCCTGGGTTGGCCGTGTTAAGTCAACATCCCTTGTATTTGTGGAAGAGACTTCCCAGGTATAGCAGGAAGCCCAGCAGGAAGTCACAGGGATCCCAAGATTTGTGCTGAAGGTATTTTGAGCCTCAGATGTCTCTGCCTGATAGTTCTAGAGAAAGTGGTAGGCAGTGATCCACACACACCATGAACTATTGGGACATCTACTAAAATTATTTAACTGAGTTCAGTGATTATGGTTTTGCAGGATGGGCAGTTATAAGGAGCTAATGTGATCTCAGGGTGTTGTATGCATGATGCTGTGTGATAAGGAATAGTGATTATGACAAGAGCAGAAACAGACACCACATCCTCAGCATCTTGCACAGTACCTGATGACTACTTAACATTATAAAATGAATGAGTTGAACTGATGATGGTAACCCATAATTTTGAGCAATGGCCATGCCAAGGACTGTGTGAAGGGTATGAGTATTGTTTTACTAGGTTAAAACTGGCCCAGACTGGAGATAAACCACTCTTCAGCACTCCTTCATTCTTGCCTTGCTCACTTTTTAAGGGAGGCAGGTTTTGCCTCATTGATTTCCACTGCTCATGAAGTTCCATTAGCCTCCTCATTAGTGATAGCTTCATCCCCTCCCCACATTCTGTTTCCTGAATGACACTTCTCTGTGTTGACGCTGTACTTAGTCCTGGCCATGATTGCTGGGTGTCTGTGGAATGCAGTACTACCAGCAGAGCCTGATGCTGGCAAGTGGCATCCTTCTCTGTCACATTGGTACCCACAGGAAGTAGACAGTAATTTCAGAGAACAAAGATCACCAGGTTGTAACCTTTACATTATAGTTGCTGCCTTTTCATCTGTCTCTGCTCTCTGTCTCTGTCTCTGTCTCTGTCTCTGTCTCTCTCTCTCTCTCTCTCTCTCTCACACACACACACACACACACACACACACCCCTTCTGACTCACTTTCTTAATATTAACACATTATCATGACCCCAAATCTATTCTTGTTCCTAATTTCTTATCCCACTGCAACCACGCTCCATAAAGGCCCAGAATCCTCAACCAAAACCAGTAACCTTAGGTTTTGCTGCTCCTCACATCTGCTCAGGCCTCAGAATCAGCCACACTTTATGAACAGCTCTAGAATCCTCACTTTCTTTACTTTCCCACCTCTATTGCTCTACTAGAACTACCTGGTACCGTTTACCTGAATTTAAACCCAGGTGCTCTTTGGGGTTCCTGATAGATCCATCAGCCCAATTCTTCTTCTGTGGAGTGCAGTGAAGATGCAGAGCACCTGAAGAAAGCTAAAGGGGGTGAGGGGGAGACAGAAACACAAACATTTACTGAGAACATTTATTCACCCTTCTATTAATTACTTTGCTCATTGCTGTAACAAGCTACCTACAAAAGCAACTTAAGAAAGGAAGAGTTTATTCTAACTTACAGTTTGAGAGTACAGCCCATCATGGTGGGGAAGGCATGATGGCTCCAGCTGCGGTACAGGTGTGTGAGGCAGCTGTTTATATTGTGTCTGAGGTCAGCCCAAAGAATGATGCTGCCCATATTCAAGGTGGGTCTTCCCATCTCATTTAAACCTCTCTGGAAACTGCCTCTAAGACATGTACAGAGGCATACCTCTTAGGTGAATCCAAATCTAGTTAGGTTGACAGTGAAGGCTAACCACCACAAACACTCACTGTGTGCTAAGAGTAGTTATGTTAATATTTATAATCACCTTACCTAAGTCTCACAGAAACAAAGGTTCAGTTTATAAGTAAGAAATCCAAGGTTAAGAGATATCATATCATAGCTGGCCATGGTATGTGGTGGGTGTGCACCTTTAATTCCAGCACTCAGGAGGCAGAAGCAGTCAGATCTCTGTGAGATTGAGGCAAGCATGGTCTACATAGCAAGTTCTGGGCCAGCTGCAGCTACAGGGAGACCCTGTCTTCAAAAAAAGAAAAAAGAAAGTAAAAGGAGATACTATATCATGTATATGATCATATAAAAAAGCCAGGTGTGGTGGCTCATACCTATAAATAATTCCAGAACTTGGGAGGCTGAGACAGGAGGATTACAAATTTCAGGCCACCCTGGGCTACATGAACTACATAGAAAAAAAAAACAAAAAACAGAAACTGAGAAGAAGGCTAGTGGATAAATACACTTGCGGCCAAGTCTCATTATCTGAGTTCAGTCCTGGGACCCATTTAGAAAAAGGAGAGAAATGACCCTAGCAGTTGTCCTCTGGCCGCCACCTGTGCACTGGGGACACAAATGTGCCACATACACATATATAGACAAAATAAAAATACAAATATAATTTACAAATTAAACAAACAAAAAAAAATCACGAAAGAGGAAGTGGCAGAGTTGAGAGGCGACTCACACCAGCTCTGCCTCTCTCCTCACTCTGCCCACGTCATTTTCATCCCAGCATGCCTCTCTTCTGTTTGAGGTCAGAGTTTATTACCTGGAGTGTTTGTTAAAGCACAGCGGCTTTAATCTGTACTTATCAGTACTCCTTAACTTCCTGATATATTTTGTGCCTTCTTTCCTTTTTGTTATGTTTCCTGTCCAGGTTTTTCCATTTATTAAGCCCTTAAAAGAGCCCACCTTCTGAAGTTCTTTGCTTTCACTGATTTTTATGCTTTCTTCCATTTCTCCCTTCTGTCCTTTTTCTGCCGACTCCCCAATCCTTGAATGTTAGCTATTTAGGATCTTCAATTATCAATGTTTTTGCATTTGTTTGTACCCATTCGCC
Source organism: Nannospalax galili (assembly GCF_000622305.1). NCBI lineage: Eukaryota > Metazoa > Chordata > Mammalia > Rodentia > Spalacidae > Nannospalax > Nannospalax galili. Next base: position 2,141,724 of record NW_008342851.1, read on the forward strand.
TCCCGTTGAGCCCCTTCATAATGCTAACCCCGCCTGTGGCTCTTCTCTCATTTCTGTCAACTGAGCTATCAGAGCAACTTGAACCTGTGGGCGGTTGGAAGCACTCGGTGAGGCTCAGCATAGGGCTTTCCTTGGCTTTGACTAGAACGGTTCTGCTCACTTGTGTTTAGGGTTCTAGACTCAGGCCAGTGGTAGAAAAGTAAACCCCAAATTCACGTGGAGCAGGGCTGTGGTAGTGAATTCTCAAAAGGCACCTTGTGGTTTTTTTCCCCCTCTTTTCCTATATTTTAAAATCACAAGGAAGCTTTCCCACCATCTCCTTAGGCAGCGGGTACAAGGTTTCCTGGCTCATCCTTTCACCGAAGGGGTGGGGGCAGGGGCTCGGAATTTATGTGATTCTTCCAGGGTTGCACAGGCTTCATCCTTGCCTCCTACGCCAAGGGTTCCATTAACACTCTGTATTGGGAGACGGCACAGGGAGAGTTAGTGCCAAGCATTACTCAGACTCATTGCTATTTTATAATTTTGATTCTTCAAGCTTTCCTTTCCTTACTTGCTAGATTGATTACACATTAAATGGTAAAAAGCCAAACTCCATTCCACATAAACTCTATGTTGGGTGTGTAAAAGAGGTGATTATAAGAATATTATTTTAAGGTCTTACCACAAATAAAAGTGACTCTTCCACTCTATAGTACATTATTACCCTTAATCTTCCCTTGTATTACAAACAGTGCCTGAAATTGTCTTATTTATGTATTTATTAGGTTCCTCATCTCCCATTTAAATGTAAATAACTCAATGACAGTTTATCTTGTTCTCTGATGCATTTTCAGGTTTAAATAAGACTCAATCAAACTTTGCTGGTTGACTAATGAACAAATCATGGGGTATTCACATCGTCCATTGTATTTAAATACTATATTTATGGTTATTGCTATGAAGGCTATCTCTGAGATATTAAGGTAGAAATCAGATTATCTAGTAGTGTATGTGCTGAGTGTGGAGGCATACACCTCTTATTCCAACACTTGGGCATCTGAGATAGGAAGATAAACTCAAGGTCAACCTGAATTATAGCAAAAACACAAAATCAAGACTGTGAAGATGGTTCAATCAGGAAAATGCTTGCATTGCAAGCACAAGGACCTAAGTTCAATCCCTAGAGTTCATGTAGAAAACAACTAAACAACAACAAACGTGGTGGCACTTGCTTAATCCCAGCACTGGGGAGATAGAAGCAGGTGGAGCTCCAGGCCTCTGAGGATGGCCAGCCTAGCTGATTCAGTGACTTCCAGGTCAATGACAGACTCTGTCTCTAAAGTCAAGGTGGAGAATAACTGGGAAATGACACCTTGAATTATCTTCCAGCTTCCATAATCATGTGCATGCAAAAGAAATTTAAAACTCACTAAAGCAAAAGAAAAATTTAAAAACAGTGTCTATAATATGCCCATTATAAAACATATCTGCACATATATGTGTTCATGCATGTGCCTATTTAAAGGTATTTGAAAGGATATACTGAAAGAATTGTGTGTTTACACTGGTTAGTGAGGTTTTTTTCCCTAATTTTTCTTTTACCCTAATTCTTTATACTAAATACATATCCCTATATTTTCATGATCATGGGAGGAAGCAAAATATCTATCAAAGGTCTGGGGTGTCTGCTGCTTGTATTCAAGGTGTGTATTACAGATAAAGCTTGTTTTGCTTTCTTCCAAAGGACTCAGCCTTAAATAATAGGCATTTGTTTTGTTTTGTTTTTTAAGTAAAAGCAAGTTATCTACAGCATCCTCTCTGGGCTCATTCTGCTCACTGTCAGGTATTTTCTTTTCTTTTCTTTTTTTTCAAATATAACTCATTTTTTAAATTTGTTGGTATTTTGTGTATATTTCCTACAGAACATCCCAAAACAATCTATATACCCACATCCCAAATGGCACCCTCCCGTAGTCCCACACACACACTGGAGCCCATATACTCTGTAATCCTTGTTACTGTCCACTGTGTTGTTGGCACCCCCAGCCATTCTGCAGTACTTGTCCATCTGCTGAATCTAGTCAACCTATCTAGAGTTCCTTATTTTAGAAAGATCGGCCCTTCCTCATCTAGTAGCAATCAGTTGCCAATATTCCTTTAGACAAGATTGGGGTTTGCTGTTCATTTTCCCAGTTCTATGCTGGGTTACTGTCTGGGAGTCTCCTGGGCCACCCTGGCCAACATCTCAAAGGAAGGTATCTCCTGTCTGGAATTGTTAAATGTTATGTAGACTTTAGCTATACACATGGACTCTTAAAGAATTATGTTGATCCCTTCGATATTTGGTTATATTTTCCTTTTGGATGTTGAAGACCATACAGTTGGCCCAGATAAACCAATTTATTTTTACTCTTCAGGACATTTGAGGATTTGTTCCTCAGGGGTCACATGGGCTTGGGAGGAGCCCCTGGCTTCTTTCTTTTACCAGTTCTATGTGAAGATAAGTCAAAGGTCCTGCTCAACCATGGCTGGCTTCACTTGGAAGCATGGAGGAAATGTTCCTCTGTGTTAACCCTCCTGTTTATACACTGGACACTGGTTCAAGCCCAATGCCAGACAGGTGATACCTTCTTTTGAGTTGTTCACCACAGTTACAGGACATTTTGAGAGATGCTCATCGTCCTCTGGAGCTTAGTTGAGTTAGAAGGGCAAGGAGCAAAAACTGTCCTTTTTGTCCGTTTGACCAAATTAGTATAGGCCTCAAAGCATGTCTGTTAAACATTCAAGAAGGTTAGTTCCACCAGTCTGGTACTTTTAATTTCCATGTGCTATATAGATAAAGCTTGGGCAAAGACCAAACATTCTCAGATAAACTTTGCTGAGACATGTATTATATTCCTTGACCTAGTTGTTATGTATAATTTGTCAATAGGTTTTTCAATTAATATGGTTCCTTCTGTTTTTTTTTTTTAATTAGGTAGGCATTATTTATGTCTCACGTTGTCTACCCCCTCCACCATGGTTTCTCCATTTAAAGTGCCCCCATTTTCCCATTTCTCTCTTAGTAATACC
>NW_008342851.1:2144940-2149470 GCF_000622305.1 Nannospalax galili
CAATCTTTCTTTTCCTTTACTTCCCTGGTTCTTTTTTGTTATCCTGGTTCCTGTAGTTATGTCTGGATACATACTCACTTATCAGGATTTGGTGCTAGGATCCACATATGAGGGAGAACATATGTTGGTTTTGTTGTTGTTGTTGTTGTTATTGTTTTTCTGAGTCTGTGTTATTTCACCTAGTATAACACTTCCATCCATTTGCCTGCAAATTTCATGATTTCATCCTTCTTTACTGCTGAGTAAAACTCCATCATATAAATGAACCACATTTTTATTATCCACTTGTCAATTGAGGGACACTTACGTTGCTTCAATCTCTTAGCTATTGTGAAAAGAGCAGCAACAAACATGGATATATAAGTGTCTCTGCAATAGGATGAGTTCCTTGGGTGTATGACAAGGAGTGGTATGACTGGGTCAAATGGTAGGTTCATTTGTAGTTTTTTAATAGTTCTCCATACTGTTTTCCATAGGGGTTGTACAACTTTGCAATCCCACCAGCAGTGGATGAGTATTCCCCTTTCCCCATATCCTCTCCAGCACTTAGTATCATTTGTTCTCTTGATCTTAGCCATTTTGGCTGAGGTAAGATGAAATCTTAAAGCAGTTTTAATTTGCATTTCCCTAATTACTAATGATGTTGAATGCCTTTTAAGATACTTCTTAGCCATCTTTGTTTTGTCTTTTGAGAACTCTCTGTTCAGCTCTTTAATCCATCTTTTAATTGGGTTATTTCCTTTCTTAATTCTTTGTTTTTTGAGTTTGTTTTAGATTCTGGATGTTAAACCCTGTCAGATGTGTTACTGGTGAAGATTTTCTCCCATTCTGTGGGTTTTCTCTTCTCTTCTTTGGTTGCTTCTTTTGATGTACAGAAGCTTTTTAGTTTAATGAGGTCCCATTTGTTGATTCTTGACCTTGTTTCCTAAGTAACTGATATCCGGTTAGAAAATCGTTTCCTACACCTATACCTTGTTGGTTATTGTCAATGTTTTCTACTAACAGTTTTAGAGTTTCAGGCTTCACGTTGAGGTCTTTGATCCATTTGAAGTTGACGTTTCTGCAAGGTGAAAGATAGAGATTTATCTTCATTCTTCTACAGATGGAGATCCAGTTTTTTCAGCACCATTTGCTGAACATGCTGTCTTTCCTCCAATGAATGTTCTTGGCTCCTCTGTCAAATATCAGGAGGCTGAAATTGCATGCACTCATATTTGGGTCTTCAATTTTGTTCCATTGATCTACGGATCTATTTTTGTGCTTACCATATTGTTTTTATGACTATAGCTCTGTAATACAGTTTAAAATCTGTTATGGTAATCCCTCCAGCATTGCTCAGGGTTGCTTTGGCTATCCGAGGTCTTTAGTGCTTCCATAGGAATTGTAGAATGTTTTTTCCAAATTCTGTGAAGAATATCAGGAGATTTTGATTGGCATTGCATTGAATCTATAAATGGCTTTTGGTAGGATGGTCACTTTCACAATATTAATTCTTCAAATCCATGAGCATGGGAGGTCCTTCCATCTTCTGATGTCTTCCTCAATCTTTTTCTTTAAAGATTTACAATTTTTCATTGCAGAGTTCTTTAATATTTTTGGTCAGGTTTGTTCTGAGATATTTTGGTTTTTTTGCAGCTATTACAAAAGTGCATGTTTCCATGTGCTCTTTCTCTGATTGCTTGTTATTGGTATATAAAAAGGCTACAGACTTTTGTAGATTAATTTTCTAACCTGCCACTTTACTGAATGTGTTTATAATTTCTAGGCATTCTCTGGTGGAATTTTTGGCATCTGTTAGATATAATATCATATCGTTTACAAAAAGGGATAATTTTATCTCTTCCTTTCCATTTATTACTCCTTTAATTTCCTTCTCTTGTCTTATTGCTCTTGCAAGAGTTTCAAGCACTATGTTAAAAAGGAGTGGAGATAGTGGACAGCCTTGCCTGGTTCCTGATTTTAATGGGAATGCTTCCAGTTTTTCTCCATTTAGAATGATGTTGGCTGTGAGTATGTTGCACATGGCTTTAATTATGTTGAGGTATGTTCCCTCAAGTCCAGTTCTCTTTAGGACTGTGAACATAAATGCATGTTGAATTTCATCAAAGGCCTTCTCTGTATCTATTGAGATGACCATGTGGTTCTTGTCTTTGGGTCCATTTATATGATTTATGACATATATTGAACTAACCTTTCATCTCTGGAATAAAGCTGATTTGATCATGGTGGATGATCTTTTTGACATGTGTCTGTACATCATTTGCAAGTATTTTGTTGAGAATTTTTGCATCTATATTCATTAAGGACATGAGTCTATAGTTTTCATTTTTGTTTGTTATTTTACCTGGCTTTGGTATGAGAGTGATGCTGGCTTCATAGAAGGAATTTGGAATTTCTCCCTCCATTTCCATCTTTTTGAATAAATTAAGTAGTATTGGATGTAGATCTTTAAATGTCTGATAGAATTCTGCTGTAAATCCATCTGGTCCTGGGCTTTTTTTAGTCGGGAGGTTTTTGTATTACTGTTTCAATTTCCTTATGTGTTATAGGTCTGTTTAAGCTGTTGATCTCTTCTTGGTTTAGTTTTGGTGGTTCCATGCTTTTAAGTTTTTAAATTTAGTAGCATATAGTTGGTTTTTTTTTTAAGTATTCCCTTATAATGTTCTCGATCTTTCTGGTATCTGTTGTGATGTTTCCCCTTTCACCTCTGATTTTGTTGATTTGGAGGTGCTCTTTCTTTCTTTTGGTTAACCGGGCTAGCAGTCTGTCAATCTTGTTTATCTTTTCAAAGAACCAGCTCTTGGATACATTGATTCTTTGTATTGTTTTCTTTGTTTATATTTCATTCATTTCTGCTCTGTTGTTTGTTATTTCTTCTTGTCTTCTGGGTTTGGGTTTCATTTTTTGTTGCTTTTCAAGTGTCTTGAGTTGCAATGTGAAGTCGTTTATTTGTGTTCTTTCTGATTTTTTTAATGTAGGCACTTAAAGCTGTAAACTTCCCTCTAAGGACTGCTTTCAACTTGTCCCAGAGGTTTTGTTGTGTTGCATTGTCCTCTTCATTTAGTTCCAGGAATACTTTTATTTCTTTCTTAATTCCTCCTTTGGCCCATTCATCATTCAGGAGTGTATTGTTTAATCTTCATGTGTTCATGTAGTTTCAAGGGTGGTCTGATAGAATGCACGGAATTATTTCAGCCTTTTTGTATTTGCTGAGGTTTGTTTTGTGCCCAAGTATATAGTCGATTTTGGAGAAAGTTCCATGGGGTGCTGAATAGAAAGAATATTTTTTGTTGCTTGAGTGGAATATTTGGTAGATATATGTTAGGCCCATTTGACGTATGGTATTGTTTAATTCAGATGTCTCTCTGTTAATTCTCTGTCCTGTTGACCTATCTAATAGAGACAATGGGATGTTAGAGTCCCCAACTAGTAATGAGTTGGGATTAATCTGGGTCTTAATGTCCTTTAGTACTGATTTTATGATGTTGGGTGCACCAGAGTTTGGTGAATATATGTTCATGATTGTAATACCTTCTTAGTTTATCGTTCCTCTGATCAGAATGAAATGGCCTTCTTTGTCTCTTCTGATTAGTTTTAGTTTAAAGTCTATTTTATCAGATATTAGAATTGCAATGCCTGTTTTTCTCTTAGTACCATTTGCTTGGTACATTTTTTTTCCATCCTTTCACCTTAAGGTAGTGCCTTTCCTTGGAAGTGAGATGAGTTTCTTGCAGATAACAAAAAGATGGGTTTTGTTTCTTAATCCATTCAGATGAGTTTCTTGAAGACTACCAAAAGATGGGTTTTGTTTTTTAATCCATTCAACTAGTCTGTGTCTTTTGACTGGGGAGTTCAGTCCATTGATATTTAAAGTTATTAATGATTCCTGTCATTTTTATTTCTGTTCACATTTTTGACATAGCTGTGCATTTCCACAGTTATACCTTCATTAAGTTTCTTTCTGTAACTCCTTGGGTATAGCTATGCCTTTCTTCAGCACTTTGTATTGCTTCAAGAACTCCCCGAATGGCTGGCTTTGTGGACAAGAATTCTTTCAGCCTATTTATATCATGGAAGATTTTTCTTTCCCCTTTGACTATAATAGACATTTTAGCTGGGTAAAGTAAACTGGGTTGGCATCTATGGTCATTTAGAACTGGTAATACTTTTGTCCAGGCTCTGCCCCTGCCTGCGGGGACCCTGTACAGGTAAAGCTCAAGGGGGACCACTCCCTGAAAAGAAAAACGGGCGAGAAAGATGAGATGGAGCCCAAGCAAGTCCACTTGTCAAGGGTCGCTTTATTGTATTGCAAGCTTTTCTTATATACAGTTTGTATTTAGAAGGGGTTGAAGAAGTTGGTCAAAAGGTTACAGCATTTTTATGGGTATGGGAGGGGGACTGAGCAATTCAGCAACATGACTGACCGCCAGGTGTTCCAAGAGATTACTGCATGACTTATCTTTCCGAGAACTGTTTGCAAGAGGAAGAGAAAGATAACCTTGCCATAAATTCTTTCTCAAGGTTACTAGT
>NW_008342851.1:2152757-2153644 GCF_000622305.1 Nannospalax galili
TGTCTGAGCCACCCGAAGCCATTCTCCTGGTGTAAAGTACCAGCCACCGGATAGGGTCTCAAGCATGGATACAGTAAATGGGGCGTTGGGTCCATAGCTCTTAACTGCATTATTTAATTCTTTAAGAGGTTTAAACTTGAGGCGCTTATACTCAACATCTGAAGGTATAGTAGAGCGCCTACTATGCCCTGAAGGGGCAGGAGCAGGAACCTGCTCCGGAGCAGCCTCACCCTCTTCTTGTGCCTCTCCCCCCTCCTCATTATCAGAGTCTCTAGGCTCTTCTCTGTCACTACCTGACTCTTCTACAGAGGAGAGGCCTTCTCTGGCCGCCTGCCTAGTGATTACAGGGAAGGCAAGGGCCCTAGTTTTGGCAGACTTGAACTTAGTCTTTCCAGCAGCTCGTGGCAAAGGAGCTGCAAAAACAGTTTTAGTAACAGCCTTTTGTAGGGAAGAGAGCTCTGAGTTGAGCTCTGCAAACTCTTTTTGCAAAGAAAGAACATCTCTTAAAGCTATAACTTGTTTACTTAGGTCATTTTTAGCTTTTAGAAGGATATCTGTATGGGCAGCAGTTATGGGAAAAATGGATGCACAGAGGGTCGGTGGGTATGGAGGTAGGGGAGGTGCAGAAGCAACAAGAGGGGACCAGTCAGGATTATGATATCAGGCGGCCTCTTCCTCTAAGTCACTCTCCTCAGAGGGGGTTAATCCTTCAGGAGGGGAACCTTGTTTCTGAAATATTGGGAAGGTTAAGTTGGAAGAAGGTTTTTCTTTTCTCTCTACCTTGGGCAATGTTGGATAAAGCTGGGTTGGCCCGCCTGTAGCGGTTGGCTTCGAGGGAGGCATATCAATGACGACTGATGGGCAAGGCGAGGTCTGCTCCTGATGAG
>NW_008342851.1:2154446-2170848 GCF_000622305.1 Nannospalax galili
GCGGACATGTATGCAAGTGCACCTGTATCACGCAATGCCCACAGAGGACAGAAGAGGACGTTGGATCTCCTGGAACTGGACAATTGTTAACCACCATGTGGGAGCTGGGATTCGAACCCAGGTCCTCTGCAAGAACAGCCAGTGCTCTTAACCACTGAACCATCTCTCCTTCAATTTTAATAGAGAGTTTTGTTGGGTAAAATATTCTTGGTTGGCATCTATGATCATTTAGAACTTGGTATACCTTGGTTCTGGCTTTTCTGGCTTCCATAGTTTTCACTGAAACTCAGATGTAATTCTGATGGATTTTCCTTTATATGTTACTTGTTGTTTTTCTTTTGCAGCTTTCAGTATTTGCTCTTTGTTCTGTAGGTTTAGTGTATTTACTGTGTAGAGTTTCTTTTCTGGTCCTGTCTATTTAGTGTTCTATATGCTTCTTGTATTTGTTTCTTAAATATTTTTATTTATTATTTGTTTTATTTTATGTGTATGCATGTATTGTCTGCATGTAGGTAAGTGCACCTGTATCATGCAATGCCTGTGAGGGACAGAAGAGGCTGTTGGATTCCCTGGAACTGGAGTTACAGGCAGTTATTAGCTGCCATGTGGTTGTTGGAATTCAAACCCTGGTCTTCTACAAGTAAAGGCAGTGATCTTAACTGCTGAGCCATCTCTCCATCCCTGCTTCTTGTATTTGTATGGTCATGTCTTTTTTTAATTTTGGGAAATTTTCTTCTATAGTCCTGTTGAAGATCTCATCCATACCATTATCCTGAGATTCTTCTCCTTTCTGTATGCCTATGATTCCTAAGTTTGGTCTTTTTACGGTGTCACACAATTCCTGCATATTCCATTCTTGTGTTTTCTTAAATTTTTCATAATTTTTGCTTGAGTGGTCTAATTTGTCCACTTTTTCGTCCAGTCTTGATATTGATTTCCATTTCTTTCTTCCTATTGGTGAGGCTTTCTCCTGTTGTTTCTAATTGGTTTACTGAGTATTTCACTTCCTTCTTCATTTCAGTCTGAGTATTCTTCAATATTTCTAACTCTTCTGAATTCATTCGGAAGTTTTTCCCTAGCTTCTTTCAGTTCTTTTATTTCCTTGTTTGTGTGTTCTTTATATTCACTGAATTCTTTTATCATGTTTATAATTGTTCTTTTGAGTTCCATGCCCCGTGTTATCTCTAGGATGTTTTCATTGTACTCCTCTAGAGGACTGTTGGTACTTGATGGGGATATATTATTTTGGTTTTGCATGTTTTTATTTTTTCTCTGTGACTTTGACATGTAGATTTCTTTTGTGGTTTCTGATTCTTGTGTGAGTTCAAGCCTTCCTTTGTTGAGTTTAAGTCTGCTTCTTTTTGTAAACTTTATGTGCCCTGTGGTTTACTTATTGGGCATGAAAAGCTGGATGGTCTAGGTTTCAGGTCCTTTCTTTGGATTTTATATTGGAGTGACCAAATTGCTTTCATCTTCAGGAGTTCCCACAGTGGCCCAAGTCGGATGAGAATCAGACACTCACAGGCTTTCTCCTAAGGTTTGGATCCCTTCAGGAAAAATGTTGGCCTCAGAAATTTGGGGGATGGGCTGGCCTGGGAGCAGAGCCCAGGAAGGATGCTGGTCCCAGGATGCTGGTGGCTGTGCCACCCAGGGATGCAAAGGGAGGTAGGGGAGGGAAGAGGCCCTGAGGGCTCCTGGAGACTGCTGGGAGGAATTGGGTTGGTCTGGATGCAAAGGATCAGGAAGCGGTGGGGATTCTGGGCCAAGAGTACAGTCCAGGGAACTGAGGTGCCAAGAGAAGAAATGTACCAGAACCCAGGCTAGGAGGAGAGATGGGGTGGGGAAGTTGGGTGAGGGGGCGAATGAGGCTGGGAGAGTCAAGGCAACATGGGTACTGTGGGGCTTACCCAGGAAAGATGCTGGCACCAGGAAACTGGTGGCAGTGCTGCCCAGGGACACAAAGGGCATATTATATTCTTTTGTGCTTTCAAAAATCCTTTTAGAATGAATATTTATTTTATAATAATAATTTAAAATTATCATTAAGTATAAGAATGTATAAGGAAAAAGAGTCCTTTCTTTTCATTTTAGTTATTTTTAGAGCTTAATCTTGATGTTTCTTTCTTCATATCTGAAGGAGAAGCAACACTAATTTAATCCAGCCCAAGATGTATCTGCCATGACAAAATTCAGATTCTCTTTGGTCCAGCAAACTTGGTTTTCTTTGGAACTTTCACTCCTATAAGGATTCCATATGTGTTTGAAAAGGGAATATATTCTAGGGTACAAGAGCAGAATCCAGATTATCTGGTATTTCTCAGATGTTGGCACATCAAATAATCAAATACCTTCTTTTATTGAGTGCTTTACATTCTAAAGGCCATTTCATTGCTCTCTGGGGAGCTTCTCTGTATGGCGATGGACATCCCCATGAGTCTGCTGGTGACAAGATGATGAAGTTGACATGTCAGGCTTTTGTTTAGACTGCTGCTTTAATAACTTAGGACTACTGGCATTCACTGAGATACAGAGCACGAAGAGCACTTTTTTAAAAATTGGGACATTTATTTATTTACAGGAGGAGCCATGTGCATAGCATGGCACCTGTGTGAAGGTCAGAGGAAAACTTGCAGGAGGTGGTTCTCTCCTTCCACTATGTGGGTCTGGGGATCAAACTGAGATCATCAGGCTTGGCTGAAAGCATCTTTACCTGCTGACCTATCTTGCCTAGTCAAGACTTTCTTGAATAAGGATCTTTAGTGGGAATGTTCATATACTCAGGTTTATTCCTAGCTATTAAACATGAGGTATCTTCAGTAATTCAAGAGGAGATAACAAGGATTTAGCTGAACTATGTAGCCTAGAAATGCAAATTTGTGCTTTGTCAACAAATGGCAGTAACTGAAGTGATTTATCCTGCATGATATTTGAAGAAAATATAGAACAGAGGAGGGCCTAGCATCCAAAATGAGAAAGTCCCATTTAACAGCAGAGTGGTAAACAACAAGACTGGGAAAGAAACAGAGCATCTAAGATGTAGAAGAAAAGACAAGAGAGTAAGAGGTCCACAAGGACAGGGGAACAAAACAAATTAAGGATGTAAGGCCAAGTTCAAAAGCTGATGAAAGACCAGATAAGATAAAGAATGAGAATTATTCATTGACTCTAATAAGAAACAGATCACTGGTGATCAGAGAGAGGGAGAGAGGGAGAGGGAGAGGGAGAGAGGGAGAGAGAGAACAAAGAGGCTTCAGTTCTGACTGGAGTGGGCTAGAAAGCAAGTGGGAGGCAAAGAGTGAGCAAAACTAGACAAGTCTTTCTAGTGCTTTGGCTATGAAAGGGGATGGGAGAGGAAAGAAAGGGATACAGGAGAAGAATTCAGTTAGAGAGTGTTGCAGAATGCTTATAGTTTTTGTTGGTTTGCTTTGATTTTGGTTTTCAATGTGAGAAACCCTATTTCTGAAAAATGATCTGGTGTTTTGAGATTACTGGGTATACTTTCCATGAGTTCATGAGGCTGTTATTTTTATAATTTAAAACTGTGCTGTGGCAAAATTTAACATGGTACTTTTATCTAGTAGAGATGCTGATAATTTCAATCTGAAGCAGAGTTACCAACACAGAGATTGACCTACATTTTATCTAACCCATAAATCTTACCTTATCATTTATTGCTATTGTTGATGTTATTCTATTGAATATATATATATATAATATAAAAAAATTTCAAGAGCTATTAGCCATACCACTAGTCAGTGAGCTAAATAATACTGTAAACTTATTATATGTTTGCCTGGGAATGTTAATTTTTGTCTTTTAATGAATTTTACTTTACCAAATGTCAAGTCAATTTAAAGAAGAAAGTTGAGATCAAACACCTTATTTATGAAGATAATAAGAATATTTTTAGAAATCTATTTCTGCCAAACCATATAAAGGGGTAAACAAAAGTAGAACTGAGAAGATCCTAGAGGAGATGTGACCTTCCCAGACACAAAACTACAACTACGTAGGGAAATTGGGGTTTAACACATATAGAATTTACATTATGGGGGGGGACTTGAGGCTTGTAGGTATCTTTGGGATGGATATATGCATACATTTGCAAATGGGAATCCAGATGCAGTAGAATGGTTTAATTGACAATATCTTTAAATATTCATATCTATATGCTTATTTCTGAGCAGAGTTCCTGTGAGCATCTCCATTGTGTTGGAGTCTGACCACTGCTGACTGCTGCTCACTAACGTTGGCCATGCTGTGCACAGCCCCAGTTGAGTGGTGATCATGGACAAGAACGTTCAGCAGGTATATTAAGGACAGCAGCACACAACACTCCCGCTCCCAAAATAAACTCTCTTGCATAATACCTAACAAGTTCCCAATCATTTCCTTGGGTTCTCTTGGCATAGTTCATTTCCACCTGAGGAAATCATTCATTATCTGAGATAAGATGACAGACTCCTTAACATTTTTGTTGCTTGTACAGACTCTCTCAGCTTTCATTCCCACCAGAAAGATGCTTTTGGACCCTTTGCATGACAAAAGTCATGACTGTGAGAACCAAATCATCTGGCAAAAATAAAAAGATTCATCAACAAAACCTAGTCTATAAGACGTTGAAGGCAGTCATTGTGCCATGGTTCATTTGAGCAATCTGCTCTATTCAGAGCTGCCCACCACTGGCTAGCATCTTTATTTGATAAATTTGTTTGGGACAGGATTCTGATTACATAATATTTGCTTAGGACAATGATTTCTCAAACAGCAAATTAGCATATTGTGATATAAAGAATAGTAATGAAGATGATACAGGCAGAGCCCTTCAATAGAGTTGTGTGTGATACAGGGAGGGAAGACAGCTCCGTAACCTGCCCAGTGACATGACGCAGCTGTGAAAGTGGCAGATACACAAGACGTGTGCTGAAGACAAGCACTTCCTGAGTAAATTTCTATGCATCACAAATGACTACTTCGCCTAGAATGAGATTACAGTATCTGACTCATTTGAGGGGAAAAAAATGGATTTTTTCCTATTGGTTTTCTTCTTTCATTGTGTAACATTCTTTCCCTCCTTGTCATCCGTTCATCATACTTACAACAGACCTAGGGGTCAAACTGTTACATGTTCTAACACCTTTTGTGGCAGTTAGACCCACCTGCTCATTACACGGCACCTGCAGCAGTTAAAGGAGGAATTTGTATTAGTGCAGATGACCAGGGGTGCACAGAGCCACAGGCAGGAAGTAGGAAGCTCAAAAGTTTTGATTTGCTGGGGGAGAAAGTAGCTCATCACGAGTCGGTCATCTTTGGCAGGCAAGGCTCCAATCATCTTCTGTTCCTGGGGCCCAGCAGAGAAGGAAGCACCCCAAAGAGGGAGAATAGAAAGACATTCCTGGGGGGGGGTCCATTTCCTCTCACCTCTCAGAGCTCCTGTGGTAATAAGAGCAATAACCACCACTTAAAATTGTTTAATGTATGCCAGCCTCTCGACTAAGTGCTGTCTGCACGCTAATTTAATCTGTAAAAATACCCCTCACAAGATAGGTATAATTAACTCCTGTTTGTACATTAGGAAACCCAAGTCTTAGAGAAGTTAAGTAACTTGCCTAAAGCACACAGCTGGCAGGTGTTGGAGGCCAGATTCAAATCCCAGCCTCATCTGACTCTATAGCTTTGTCCTTAATTCTTACGATGTTATTCCTATAGAAAATTAGAAGCCATTCAGTCTTGAGTCCAACCTTTCATTGAATGCACAATCCGCTTTGGTAACACACCCGTACATATCACACAGCTATCTATTTCACAGTCACCCCCTTTAAGGGGTAGACATGTGTAGCCTTGTTTTCTCGAGTTGATATCCATACCACCCATGCACATCTATTCTTAGAGTCATTTGAACTCATAAGCCAAAATCTAAACACGCCTCCCTTTCTGATGGTCCATTACACTTAAAAAGATGAGGAGAAAACAGATTTGTATGCTACAGCAAATAAATACATCATGGAATTAATTGCAACATTGTCGTAAAACATGAGACCATAAAAATGAGCCATTACATGGAACAGCACCAAAAGCTGAGAGTTCCCCAGCTTACCTTCTGCCTCCACCTGCCGCTGCTGCAGGGGCTCAAGTTTCCTCTTCGGTCCTGAGAAATCCTTCCATACCAAAATGTGAGAAGTGGTTGCTTGAACTAAGGCAAGCATAAATTTTAGCATCTGAATCTGAGGGTCATGTTACCACGATTACCACTTATCTGCTATCTACCTAATCGTGGGCCGATTTTTATCCCCTCTGAATCTTAAGTTACTTATCTGTAGAATGGGAATGACATCATTAACTCCCCAAGGATGATGGGAGGATTAAATGAAACAATTATCAGGGGTCCAGCAAGTTTCTGGGTCATGATAATCAAGATGACTTTCCTACCCTTCCCTGAAATCTGTACCATGAATTAGAATGTCCCACAGAATCAGCTCTCAGTCTCACAACATGGCTTCCATTTCTCACAGCAGCAGTGGTGCCTTTGATGTGTCACAGTGATAGTGTCTTGCATGCGAGCTTCAGATCCATGTCTGACTCTTCCATCGCCTTTAATCCCGTCTAGCTTTTCTCACTGGAGAGTCATATTTTTCCCACCTGTGAGACTTATCTACTCCTGTGCCCCTACCAAGAATATATCTGTTCACTTGTACCAAAGCAAAGGGTATCTCATGTACTAGAATAGGAACAAAGAAGACCTGATGCCAAAAGAAGTGATTTCCCTGGAAACTCAGCCTTATCTCAGCACTAGGGAAAAAGAAACTCAGGTCCCCTGGACCTCAGAAACACATCCATATTTGCAGCTACTGAAAATTGATCACTGTTTTTGTTGAGGCCTGCATACCTGATTCAGCATAGGAGAAACCATTAGTCCATGACAGGGATGTGGAAAAGGGATTTACAAACAAGTACTCACGCCTCATCAGCAGGTGTTTATAGTGGAGATTGCATCCAGGTGCTGTGAGCTCTCCTTACACTGACAAAAGTGGTAGAGGGAACAAAGGGTCCAGGTGGGCCTGAACTGTTACCCTGTCTCACAGCTGAGAGTGTATCTCTTCAATCCCAGGGGATGGCTGATTGAGGGGGAAGTTACATGGGCAGTGGTTGGGTGAGTTTTTTAATACAGATTTTATTGTGATAATGGAACGCTAAGAAAGGAAAGTGAAGCATGGAGGGCCCCTTGGGAATTTTTCTGCAGCCTTGTCACGTGATACTTAGGAAGGCACTTCCTTTTGCTCAGAAACATTCAGCTACCCAGATGGTGTCTGGGTAAGGTTTCCCAGTCAGCACCTTTTTGACCTGATGAGAAAACCTCTAACAATTTAGATGGGTCTTTTTGTTTCCCACCACCACTTACTTAGCTGATGGGCCACAGCTCACAACCTCTTCTTCGTGCCTTCTCCTGGAGTGGCAGAGCCAGCACCTGTAGGATTCAATTTGCTGGATAGGACGGAAAGAGCCCAACCCAGGCTGTCATTTGGCCATCCCACATGCTGCTGCAGGCTTAGGAGAGATGCTTTCTATCTCTGTGAGGTAAGCCTGAGCACGTTAGATGAATGCCCCTCTGCTTCTGCGAGCCTCACATCTTCCCACAGCACTTCAGGAGGCCCTAGGCCCCATATCACTCACCTGAGCCACAAAGCCCAGAACTGGGAGCTGTGTAAACACTGCCTCTATGACAAGGTTGCTGGTTCCTTCAGCGGCTTTAAAACTCAGTTTTGAAACCTCTTATCTGCAGTACAGCTATGAGAGTCCCACATACACAGTGAGAGCTGATATGCATATAAGATCCTCTTATCATGAGATTTTTATTTATTAGATCTTTATAACAGCAGCAGGATAAACTTATAAAGCACCTGCAGGGGCCACCTTCACCCAAGGTCATTATCATACAGCCTGTGCACCCCAAAGATTAGCCCATGTTGTGTGCTCAGCTGAGGGTTCAGCCGTGCTGTAAGAGGGTCTGATGCTAGTGTGGTCATTGTCTTCATCTTCTCTGTAAAGTGTCCAGAGGAAGCTGTGTTAGGAATCCTAGGTCTCCTCTTGAATGTAGGCCCTTAGACCTGAGAGAAAGAACTTGACTTTCTAACTTTCACCACCGCGTCAGCCACTCGTCCCTTGAAACAGCTTTTCTCTTCACTAGGGTGTCTACATGAAGCCTTCTTTACACATGTTTGTTACCTCCTACTTTAGACAAGATGAGAAAGAGAGGTCTTAAGAAAAGAAGACTCCTGGGGCTGGAGAGATGGCACAGTAGTTAACACTGGCTGTTCTTGCAGAAGACCCAGGTTCGAATCCTAGCACCCATATGACAGCTAACAGCTGTCTGTAACTCCAGTTCTAGGGGATCCAACAGCCTCTTCTGTCCTTCATGGGCATCGCATGACATGGGTGCACTTACCTACATGCAGGCAATACATACACATAAAATAAAAATTAACAAAATTTAAAAAAAATGAAAACTCCTATCATAAGTCATTACGTCCTTACCAGATGAAAGAAAAATTTAGAAGCCCCCTTTTTTTTTTCCAGATGAGTTGAAAGAACCTCCCTGTATGGTTTGCCTGGCAAGAGAAGGAAAATATTCCTGTCAACGGGCACTTCCTCTGCTTTCGGCTGGCAAGAAATGCTTCAATAACAGGTTGTACTAAGCACTGTACTTCAAAGACCTCAAGTTGGCACTTAGGATTCTTTTGCCATAAACTGGATCCAAAAATGATTTAACTTCTTCCCTGTTGGTGATGTGTTCAAATGGCCCACACCACCAACCCCACACGCACGCAATGTGTGAATCCCCGCATTCCCAATGCCTCATTCCAATTGCAGAATATTTTTTTTCCAGAGCTAAAATGAAATGACTCTAGTTTGTGAAAGGATATATGTGAAATTGCCAAATGAAAAATGAAAATCAGATGCTTTTAAAGGCTGACTAGGAAGCGATTTGCTGAGGTGATCTGACTCTTGATGGCAGTGGAGCCTGCAGACCGAGGGGTCCTAGGGTGTGGTGGGAGGAGGACAGCAGCTGGCAGTTCTTGAAAGCCATAAAATAAACAGCAAAATCTTCTGAAGGACCAGCGATGTTGCAGACTGGTTCTTATGGGCACAGCACAGGATATTTTTCTCTGTCTTGTTGCTAAACTTTTGGCTTGGTGGGATTCTGGAGACAGAAAGAAATCATTCTCACCAAAATGACTCCCCTGGTAGCATAGCTGGGTCTACAGGAAAAAAAAAAGAAAAAAAAAAAAAAAACACTTTTTTTTTTGGCCTTGTACATTAATAAACTCACACACAAAAAAAATTTATTGGGAACATTGAGTAGTGGGAAGGTAATATTTTATATTGTGGTTTTTATTTTGATAAGTCCCTGATGTGAATGCCTGTGTTCTGAGCCAGCTTCTCCCTAGTTGAATTAACATGTTCTCTGCCATCTGCTACAGAACAGTATTGACTATAATGTGGAGCAATTTGTCCACCTTCCCTCGAAATTACTGTGTGTGAAACCAAATGTTGGTAGTGATAAACAGCTAGTGGCTTCATAAAGATTCTGACTATTACTTCTGAGTCCTCATGTTGGATAAAATTTAGGAAATCTATTTTATCAGTAGCTATCAAACCGTAGATGAAATATTTGTCAGGGTGTGCTACACACTATATAGTCTTTACCTTTTTCATAAATATTTATTCAAAGCTAAATATTTATCAAGAAACATGTATATACTATGTGGGCTGTAGTCATTTTTTAAATTTGAACTGAGAATTATGATAATTTAAGAAAAAGACAGATTTGATGGCATAGGAAATGTAATAAGTAGCTAGAAAATCTACTAGAAATATATAAATGCCTAATGCTCCCCATTTGTGATAAGGAACGACAGTGTTAACAGATACCAAGCTATGTTCCTTTCATAACATGTCAATAATCTTTACTGGACTGAGATTAATTATAGCAGAAGCCGTGCCTTAGATAACTATGGGAACATAGAATGGAAAATAACTGATACTGCACAAAGGACTCCATCTCTCCTAGTCAATGTCCCAAGAAATCACAACACCAAATATTGACAAGTCTACTTCTGTGCAATAACATGCTCTGGTAGTGTGAGTTTAGAGAGAACTGCTAGATTTGAGCGTACCATCTCTTTCAGTTGCTGCAGCCTGATTTTGGAATTGCCTTTCCCCATACCTAGTCTAAGTGCTGAGAGTCTGGAAAGCAACATTATCCTTCTTGTTTTCCAAGGTGCCCCTTCTTCAGCACGTCTGCCATCAGAGATCAGAGCAAAGTGTGTGCTGAGCTTTGTAAACAGCAGTAGTAGACCACAGAGAGGAAACAGCAAGCAGCACTGAACCAAACATTAAAAATGTAACTGTTACTAGGTTTGAGTAATGCCTTAGTAGAGTTTTGCCTTTGGGCTCCAGCTAAGGAAGTCACAGGAAATCCCTTGTGTTTTCAGAGTTGCTTTATTGCCTTGGTTTTACAAAGTCGGACTCAGCCTTAGAGCAGTTCGCTGACTTGTTCCAGGAGTTGTAGAGAACTTCTCTCACAGGTAAATGCAGTTGCTAACAGTCTTTTCTATCCACTTCTATGCTTATTTTTTGATGAAATCTGTTCTGAGTTTTCTTTAACATGATTGCTCTTACTAAACAAGAAGCTTTCATTCCTTCAGTTGGTAGGGAAGGCACAGTGTCCAACATACATTTTTCTGTAGAATTTGGGTACCAGGACACACAAAATATACACATTATCTGTAAATGAGCTTCACAATAAAAGGACTTTAACACTGTCAGAGTTCAAAATGTCTTTTGTCAAAATTTTTGTTTTTGTTATTTTTTTAAGTATGTGTGTTTGCATGTGCTTTTATGTGTGTGTGAGTGCAGGTACCTGTGAAGTCCAAAAGAGGGCACTGGATTCCTTAAAGTCAGAGTTACAAGTGGGTATGAGCTATCCAACGTGGGTGCTAGGCACCAAACTACAGGTTCTCTGCAAGAGCAGTATGTGCTTTTAATCACTGAGCCATCTGTCCAGCCCAATCCTATATAATGACCTTATTTGTCAGGTGTAGGCAACTGTAAAACAAATCACTGATAAAATAAACTTTAAGCTATTTGTAGTGGCAAATATCTTTAATCCCAGCACTCAGGAAGCAGAAGCAGACAGATCTCTATGAGAGTGAGGCCAGCGTGGTCTACATAGTAAGCTCCAACTCAGAGCTACAGAGAGATGCTATCTCAAAAAAAAAAAAAAAAAAAAAAAAAAAAAAAAAAATCAAGAAAGAAAAATAAATGGCTTTTAAAAGGAAACATTTATATTAAATGCACATATCAGTTCTAAGACTCCACGGAATAAGTGAAATTATGAGAAACATGTACATTATACTAATGGAAATTGGAATCACCATTATATTTCCCATATAGAAACATGTATTTTTCTCAAGGCAATCAATTTTCCTAAACAATCTACTACTTTTTCTGTGACTAACATTATTGCAACACTGGAAGAAAACTAAAACAACAGGAGTGAAATAGAAAAGATGATTTCTCTGGTGTTTAGAGCTCTTCGGAAGAGTTGAAGAGTAAAACTGAGATTTAATTCACCAGCTTTCAGTAAACAATGGGAGAAGAAAAATTATAATGTTTTCAACTCAAAAATTAGTTTATTTGGAGCCATCAAGATGATTCAGAGGTTAAAGGGACTTGCTCCAAGACTGAGGACCTGAGTTCGATCCCTAGGACTTAACAGGGTAGAAGAAGAATCAAGTCTTACAAGTTCCTCCCACCTCCATATGAGTAACACGGCATATGCTCCTGACACAAAATAAATAAATCCAATGTAATAAAACTATGTATTTATTAAAATTAAGAAGACAAATGGGCATGATGGAACGTGTAATCCCATCATTTGGAAGGTGGAAGCAAGAGGATCAAAACTTCTATCATCTTCCATTCATGGTGAGTTGAGTCCAGCCTAGGCTATGACGTGACATCCTATCTCAAAAGGAGAAAATAAAATAGCAAAATTAAGGAGACCCTAGGTGCTACAGTTGACATAAGGAGTCAATAATGAAACAAATAATAACTGCAGATGTCAAGGCTCATGTTAAACAAAGAAAAAGTGTACTAGTGAACCATTAAATGGACAGCAGTGGGGTGGGGTAGTGATGGGAGCTGAATCTCCTGAGCTGTGATGCTTAGTTAAATCATTTCACATTTCTTATGGCCCATTCATTTTTTGTGAAATCCCTTTACATCATCACCTGGTTTTTCTGTCTAAAAATTTTAAGGGTTTACCTAGAGTTGACAGAAAACATCATCATCCACCAATTGTTAGTTCTGTGGTGGGTTTAAAACATCAAGATTTTAATTATGTAAACTGCCTATAGTGTTTGCAAAATCATATTCAGGTCTGTCAACAACAACCAAAAAAAAAAAAAAAACCTATAAAATACAGATTCAGAAAGAACGCTGGAAAGCAATCCAGAGATGAACTTGGGAAGAACTTAGTGCACCCTCACCTGAAAGGCTCTGGCTCCACCTGAAAGGCTCGGGCTCCGGGATGAGGCAAGCAGAGTACTGCAAGCTGAGATCTGAAAACTGCTTGCCTTCCCCTACCTTTGGGCCTCTGACCAGCTAGAATGACTGTTTCCCTTCCCTCCATTAAGAAGTTAACTCTGCGCTCACAATTACAAACATGAGGCCCTGATGTAATACTGGCCACGTTTCCTGGAAGAAAAAGAGAGTCATTTGCTTCCAGTATGGGGTCTTAATAGCCTGCTGAAAACATTCAGACTGCGTTGCTATTGAGGAAGATTGTTATGGCTGCGCTGGAGAGGAAAGAGCAGAAAGAAGGCGCTCACCATCTTAATGCAAATCTGACCTGTAATTTTATACCAGGGGCCCCCACAGCGGTGCTGAAAGGATGTTCTAATTACATAATGCGGAAGGCCCTGCCATTGTCCAGGCCTCTTTATCTGGGGCTCCCAGGTGTAACCCAGAAAGCTGTCAGGTAGCAGGGGGTGTCTTGTAGAACAGCGGAAGGAAGGCACTATGGAAATTAAGGTAACTTAGGCCTGACAGCTAAAATTACAGAGCACAGAAACAAAAGTCAAATCCAATGTTACTGCTTCCTTGCCACTGCTGAGCTCAACCAAGCATATGGGAGGCTTGACTTCTCACTCTCCAAAAAAGGAAAGAGGAGGAAAAACAGGATCCCACCAGAACAGCCTTTGCCTGGGCCAAGGAAAGTTCTTTTCTTTTCTCTTTCTTTTTTCCTCTTTCTTTTTTATTTTACTTTTTCAGGCTTAAAACAATCGAAACAAAATAAAAAGCTGTTAAAGACAGAACTTGTAAGCTACGGTGAAGGAATGTTTTTAAAAATCTTGTACCCAGAGAAAGTTTATTCTTAAAGTTTGGTAGCTTTGGGCTTAAAATGTCTCTGGATCTCTGGAAAAATTCAGCTTGACCAGAGCTTAGGAGCAAAGAGTGATTTAATGATGGGACCGACAGGGGAATGCAGAACTGTCTTAGTCACTCATCTCTTGCCCACTGGGAACTTGAGCCAATTTTCTTAGTCTATTCTGGGGTGTGTGTGTGTGTGTGTGTGTGTGTGTGTGTGCGCGTGTTAGAGGAGTGTGGGTTAGAGGATGAAGAGTCAGGAGTCCTGAGGTCTTTTCCAACTTCTGTCATCTTAGCAACTCGGTGATACTTTCTGAACCTCAAAAAACAAACAAAAAACGAAACAAAACACCAAATGTGGCTTCTGAACAGATAACACTTATACTTTTTTATTATTCTAACAAACCAGTTCTTTCATTGATTAATCATCACCTTCATTGCCTCTTCCCTGATCTCCTTATCCTTACAGACACTATAATGCCGCACTTCTCCTTCTCTAGCCATGTAACTCAAATCCTGCCTGTCTTGTAAGGGACCATGTCTGCAGAATAATGACGTTTGTTGCCCTCCTCTACACTTTTCCAAAGTTTTATCTCAGTGAGTGGCCAGAAACATTGAAAATTTGGCAAATAAAATTCTGCTCAGAGTTGGGGCAGAGAATGTCCCTGGGCATCCATCAGCATGCTGGACACATCGGAGCATCTGACCCCATGTGCAGTACTCTCCATGGAGCAGAATATGTGGAGATAGCCTAGGCTGTGAGAGAACAAACCTGATCTTATCATCCACATGGGTGCAGTAGTTTATTCCATCAATGCTCCACTCAGGAGCACATACCCTTCCTTAGCTAAAGAAAGGGACTGTGTTCACAGGCTGGGAGCTTCTACTCCATGAAAAATTATTATTAGAGCTAGCCTTGCTCTAAGCAACCCCAATTGCTTTCATATTTGGACTGTTTGTTTTAATTTTCCCTCTGACCCGGATGACCAAAAAATCTTTCCCTTTGAAGTTCATCCTAGGGGTGTCTTGCTTCATTTTCTTTTTTTTAAGGTTAATTTGGACTAGGGATGTAGCTAAGTTGGTACAGTGCTTTCCTATCATACAAGAAGCCTTGGGCTCTATCTCTAGAACCTTGTAAACTCAAGTTTGGTAGTTCATGCCTATAACCCCAGCACTTGAGAGATGAAGGCAGGAGGAGCAGAAGTTCAAGATCATCATTTACACAGAGTTCAAGGCCATGTGAGATACATAAGACCATGTCTACAAAAAGCGGGGAAGGAGAAGAAAAATGGTTAACTTTGCTTGTAAATCTTATTCCCCAGAGAAGAGATACTGACATCCGGTTTGGTTATCAGGTCCTCTCTTCCATCAGCAAAGCACTGATAAGTTACTAAGTAACCCCAGGCTAACACTGTCCTTTGTAGAAGGTGGTATGTTCAGTCAGGCTCATATTGACTCATTGATAAGTGCAGATTTGATTAATTTTGAGTAAAATAGATTCCTGAGGGGGAAAATGGTGTTACTTTGTAGTGAGTATTAAACAGATTGAATTAGTGGAAATGGATAAATGAAGTTTTTTTTCAAAATTGCTCTTCACCTTCCAGGATTGATGTCAGTGTAGCAATAACAATGAGTGCATTGAGTATCCACACCAACACTATTCTAAGTACTTTTCATAGATGCTTTCTTGTTTAATTTGATAATGGCTAAGTTAGGAGAGGTGGCTAAAAAGCAAGTGTCAAGTAGATGGACAGTACATAATGTTATAAAGGTCCCTGGAGTACAAGGGTTACAAATCCATGTTTCTCTGGAATGGGTGCATTCATACCCATGGCTGAAGGGAGCGAAGTGTGAGATTGTGAGATGGTAGGACACAGAGGACTGCAGGAACTACAGTGCTCACACTCTTGCTGGAAGGTAGGCACATTTTCCCTAAGTTTATGATACTTTCTTCAATAAAATCTAGATATTTTGATATGCATGTGCTATCTCATCTTATTTCTAAAACACTGAGCTGGCCAAACAAGCACCCTCTTCTGACCTCCACAGGTACTGCACAACACAGGTACACTTACATACATGCAGGCAGTATACTCATACACATAAAATAAAAATAAAAAATAAATATTAAAAATAACAAGAAATAAATAAAATATTTTTTGAAAGAAAATACAGATTCTGGAATCCAGCATGGATTCCACAGCTAAAGACTTTGTCCATCACTGCCATTTTTAAAGAATGTGTTGTGCTAAGCAACCACACCATTTCCTAAGACCTCACTTTCAAAAGACTTAAACCCCCATGGGAATCTTATAAAACTGTTCCTTTCCAATTGCCTAGGATTCTCACCAAGAACTCCCCTTTCCTCTTGCAGCCTTCAATTTGATTTTCTTCCCAGCTGTTTGAGGCAGATAAGTCAAAGTGTGTTATAGCTAATGAAAAATCAGGGAGCAGTGACAACTTCTGTACTAGAGTCTAGCACAGTATGACCCCACAGCAACTGTATGCAGCTTAGATGGTTAGCTCACAAATATCGCCATGCATCTACTATCCTTATGCTGAATGACAGTTTTTTTCTGCACAAGGTCCATTAGAGGGCTGGGATAGTTTAATCCATCATTCTACCATACCTCACCCACTTGCTGTGAAAATTTTAAAAATATTTATGACTTATCTTAAAATATTTATAGGCATTCTTGCAACCTACTCCTTGCTATATTTATTTAAATTTAAAATTTTCTTAGATTCTATACATAGTAATAATACTCTGAAATATAAAACATTTATTCCGCTGTGTCCGTATATGGTATATATATATATACTTGATAACATGTGGGACCTAGATATTGAGAAATACAGGGCAATATAATGGGTTAACCTTTTATGAACAAGCCTATTTCACAGGTAATATTAACTCCCATGGAATTGCATTATGAGTTACAAATATAATTTGTGGCCTATGTTGCTCTAA
>NW_008342851.1:2170868-2179475 GCF_000622305.1 Nannospalax galili
AGTTTATCTTCACCATTCATTCTTCCCATAAACATTTGTTAAAAGGTAAATGAAGTCCATCTTTATCAGGGGACAAAAATACACTGTATTCTTTAAATATCTCTTTTAGACTTAAAAAAAAAAAGTAAGATACTAAAGGGAAAACCTATTCTTCTGCTCATGTCCTGTTTTCCACAGCCTCTTCAGACTGTGTGCCCTAGTTCAGGTCAATTCAGACACATCTGTCTTGGAGTTAGTACAGATCCTTCAAGTTTAGTACTGTCCCCTTTAGACATCAAAACAGCAACTTCTCAGGTTGCCACATAATCGTCTGGCTGGATAAATACTAGAGTCTCCTCAGGCTTCAGATTCTTCCAGAATGGTTCGAGGAACTCAAGGAAACTCATGTTTACTGGTTTATTATAGAGGATGCACACAAACAGTGAGATGAAGCTGTAGACAGGGTACCGTCTGAGTGTGAAGCTTCTGTTTTCATGGAGTTGAGATGTGCCATTCCTCAAATCACAGCTAGGTGAGCACCTTTGATCCCATTGTTACAGATTTTTGTTTTGTTTTGTTTTTTTGTTTTTTGTTTTTGTTTTTGTTTTTGTTTTTAGACAGGGTCCCCCTGTAGCTCCAGCTCTCCTGGAACTCACTATGTAGACCAGGCTGGCCTTGAACTCACAGAGATCTACCTGCCTCTGCCTCCTGAGTGCTTGGACTAAATGAGTATGCTACCATGCCCGGCTCCATTTTTACATATATATACATAATTTATATAAATATATTTTTTATATTTTTAAATATATATGTATTTATTACTTTTTGTGTATCAGTGTGTTGCCTGTACGTATGTAAGTGCACCTGTGTCGTGCAATGTCCGAGGAGGTCAGAAGAGGGTGTCAGATCCCCTGGAACTGGAGTTACAGATGGTTTTTAGCTATCATGTGGGTGCTGGGACTCAAACCTAGGTCCTCTGCAAGACCAGTCAGTGCTCTTGATCACTGAGCCATCTCTCCAGCCCCTGTTACAGATTTTTATGGGCTGTTTATTAAGATTAATTGATAAAACTATTGGCCATTGACGATAAACTCAACTCCACTTGTCCTCTCCTCTCCGGAGATTTGAAGATATGGCAGAAAGTTCCAAACCTACATGCACATGAGTGTCTTTATGGCAACTTCAGCCTCTGTCCCATCACCTCAGAAGGTATCATCAGGCATCTCATTAGATACAAAAAGATGCTTCCATCCCTAACAGATTCTAAGGGTCTTGGAAGTTCTTGTGTCAGAAAATCAGAACTGAGACCAAATATTAAAACAGAATTTTCCCATATCACACTTAGCACTTATGAAATTACAAAGGTTTTAGGAAATTACTTAAATTTAAGAATTCTGGATCAGGAACTCAGAAAAGAGACCACATATAATTTGACAAATATATATATATATACAAGTTTAAACATCCAATGTCTTACAAAATGAAAACACTGAGGTACAAAATGGAGATGTGAGTCAAACTGATAACAGGGTTCAAGGTGACAGAACCAGCAAAGAGAAGTACAATCAGGTCCTAAAAGAATGGGAGTAAGCACCTGTTAGTAACACGGTAGCCCCTCACTAAGTCAGGCAGAATACAGAATACAGAGTCAAAAAAAAAAAAAAAAATTCTAACTAAAGAACTATATCAACAACAATAATAAAATGAAAATAGCTTTCTGAAAAATCAACTCTTAGATGACAAAAACAGATATATGTCATTGGAATGCATAAAGGAATTAAGAATGAAACTGAACAAAAGAATGTCTTGCCTATAAAATAATTCTCCTTCCCTAGCTTTTATTACACATGCAATAATCGAGGAGGAAACACTCGGGGCTAGAGAGATGGCTCAGCAGTTAAGAACACTGGCTGCTTTTGCCGAGGACCCTGTGCAGTTCCCAGCACCCACATGGCAGTCAACAACCACTCATAATTCCAATTCTAGGGGATCCAATGCCCTCTTCTGGCCCCCTTGGGCATTGCCTGCATATGATGCACTTATATGCACACAAGCATAACATTGGTACATATAAAATAAAAATAAATGATTTTTAAAAAGAGAAAAAGATAAGAGCATTTTTTCCATGTAAGATTATTCATTTTTAAAATATGCGATGATATAAAAAATGTTTCAATTTGGTTTGTAATAAAACTTTCTCTAGCTAGGAAAATGAAACATTTATTAAAGATGGAATGGTTATGAAAATACATGAGTAGGATTCCAACAGCATTTATTAAATCAGAATTGTCTTCTAATGATCCCAAAGGGGAGACTGTTGGGTGGGAAAAATCAGGACCACTTTCAAGTTTCCAAGTCTGATGTCACAGCCTACATGGTGTCCATGACCCTGAGGCAAAATTACAGTGATGGGCCTTGAGATAAGTGTACTGATTTTCAAAGCAGTTTGATTTAATTTATGATTCATATAAAATTTACTGAGTGTATATGTAAATTTCAAAAACTCTTAGTAAATCAATAGTTAGAAACTTATTCTACACTTTTAGAACATTCCCACAAAACCCTACCAAAGTCCCCTCATGCCCATTTGTAGTCAGTCCCAGTTCACCCTAAGTTTCAAGCTGCCACTTCATGCTTTCTCTATCTATAGCTTTGAACTTTCTAGAAATTTCAGATGCATGGACTAATAAAATATGAAATCATTTGAATCTGTCTTCTTTTGCTTTGCTTAATATTTTCAGGTACATTAGTGCAACAAATATCAGCGATTCTTTCTTTCTTTCTTTCCAAATGCTAGTACTGTTGATGCATACTGTATTTTGTTTATTGATTTGGATTATCCTTTGCTGTAAGTAAAGCTATAATGAATATTTTTGTACATGTCTTTTGGTGATGTGTTTTCGTTTTTCACAGGAATAGATACCTAAATGTTAAACTGATGACCGTATAGACAAATGTCTGCTTCAAATATAAGAAATTGCCAAAATTTATGAATGTGCCTACAACAATTTGTGTTCTTACCACAACTGTATGACAGGTGCAATCTTTCTATGTCCACTCTGTCAATTAGTGTTGTCAGACTTTTCAAAAAATCATTATTGCTACTCTGTAAGCATGCATTGATATCTCCTTGAGGTTTTATCATGCAGCTTCTGCTGACTGATGATATTTAACATGTTTTAATCATTCATCTTTAACGCGTTTATTTCAATAATTGAGCTGATTGTCTTATTATTAGAGTGAAAACAGTGCTATTGAATTTTAGAGATTCTTTTTTCTAAATTATTTTCTTTAGGCTCATTCTTCTAGCATCATAATTGGTGGACATAAAAAGTTTTTCATCTGTTCGCTTATAGCTATATAATACATTTGCTTTTTCATCAGAATTTGTGATTCATTTTAAGTTGTTTTATATGTGATATGAAAAAGAACATTGCTTGTTTGTTTGTTTGTTTAAACATATTGATACTCTATTCTCCCACAGTCATTGGAAAGGCTGTTTTTCCCCTACCTTCACTTTGTTTTGATTTGGGGTTTGGTTTATTTTATTTTATATTATTTTATTTTATTTTTTGTGACAGGGTCTTCCAGTAGCCCCAGCTGACCTGGAACTCACTAGGTAGCCTAGGCTAGCCTCAGTCTCACAGAGATCTACCTGCCTCTGCCTCCCAAGTGCTGGGATTACAGGCATGGGCCACCACTCCTGGACCCCCTATGCTCACTTGGCATCATTCATTGCAGATGGATTGTAAATGTAAAAGTCTTGAGATTTTCTATTGCATTCCATTGGCTTATATGCCTATCTTTATCCCAACACCATGTTGTCTAGTTTAATCTTACCTAATCGTAAGTTTTAAACTCAGGAAGTAAAGTTGTCCAAAGAACCTTAAAATCTACTGCTGATCTTTCCCATTAACTTTTAATTTAAACCCTTACACTTACAAATCTAGAATTTCCCTTTTTATAGCATCTTCATTTTAAAAAATAATCTTTTAATTTTAAAACACAGCAAAGGTAAAAAGATAGTATAGAGATTTCCTATACACTCTGTACCCAATTTCCCCTTTTGTTCACCTATTATGTTGATCTCAGTGATGAAAACAATTGACACAAGTCCAGATTTTATTCAAATTTTCCCGAATTTTACTCAATGTGCATTTTCTATTCCAGGGCTCGGTCCAAGACACCTCACTGCATTTTGTCATTTTGTCTTCCTAGGCGTCTCTGAACGGTGGCAACTTGTTGGATTTTTGTGTTTTCAACAACCTTGACAGTTTTGTGAAGTAACAATTTGATGTTTTGTAGATTGCCCTTCAGTTTGAACTTGTGCAATGCTCATTGTGAACCTGGAACTACCAGCTTTGGAAAATAAGACCAAAGAGGTAAAGCATTGATCTCCATTGACGGAAGTGATAAAGGACCTTGTATCACAGACAGCTCACACGTCTATCACTCATGATGTTAACCTTGATCACAGGACTTCTGAAACAAGTGTGACATCTCCAATAAAATGCTTCTCCTTTTCCAACATTCCATATTACACTTCTTAGAAGGAAGGAAAGCTATAGCTCACACTTAAAGTATGGAGAGTAACTGCTCTGCAAAGTGAAAGCAACCACAAAAATTATTTTGAAATTCTTCTATATGGAGGATTTGTCTATTTTATCTTATTAAATTTCAATGATTTATTTATAGCAGTATGGATAAAACATATTTTGTACTTTGGACATTAATATAATTTTACATTATTTATTTTAATGATCATCTTTTTCTAGATCCATCTATTGGGAGTTCTTTCATTTGGATCTTGCCAACATTTGCCATACCTCCCACTGTTTTGGTTTTTGAGTAGGTTTCTTTCTCTTTGGCCCAAGTCTCTCCAGGCTCACTTTGTAAATTCCTGATCTTAATCCTTTCCTCAAGGACTCAGGTTTCTTCCTGCTGGAGAAAGGTAAGAGAGGTCAAGTTTTGAGTGTCAAGTATCCCTCTTTGTTTTCACATTGTCATTATTATTTTCCTGGAATTCTTTGGATGCACTTAGCATAATTGTTTGAAATCTTGGCTAGTGTCAATATGCAGACCACCTAGAGTCTGGTTCTATTTTTAGTTAAATGAACTTTTACTTTTTCAAATGAAGACGTTTTAAAAAAAGCCATCAGTCATCACCATCCTTCCATAATACCAAGAAAGACACCCTATCACCCTCAAAATATGAAGCATGTAGTGGCTAATGATGCACTTTTAATAGAAAGATGGGATTTTTAGTTGCACTATGTCACTAGGAGGGGTATAACAATGCATTTGGAAGTTATACTACCAGAATATTTGTGCATGGGATGCTATGCCAGCTGCAGCTCCTTTTAATCACAGGATTTCTCTAGTAACTCTTCTCTCTTACTCTGGGTTCTAGAAAACAGCCTAACGCAAAGCTTGTACACTAATGTTTTAGAGCCGGATATAATCCCAGAGAAATGAGAAGAGAGGGGTAAAAGAAGAAAAACAAAACAAAAAAAAACCAGGAGAGTGGTCTGCTGTTCCTCTGGCTACAAGCTCACAAAAGCTCAGACACAGGCAATGCCTCCATAAAAGTTGTAAAGAAATCACTGCGCCTTACAAAGTCCTGGGCAGGAGGAAAAAGAGATGTGTTTTTTCCCCTGCTGTTTCATTCTTGGTCAAATATCCCATGCAGCATCAGGGTTGTATTACTTGGATCCTCCGTAACTACTGGGAGAGCCAGAGTTTTCACAGATTTGTTATGTTTGGACTTGTGTACCAGAATGCTGCAGCACTTAAGAAAGTAAAAGTGATAGAGGACATGGGGGACTCCCCACAAGCGAGTACACCACCTTCCCAGAAAGTCTATTGTTATGTTCACCGACCAGGAAGCTCCCTGAGCCTTGTTGTTAAGAAATTTTATTTAGATCTTGTTTGTGTAGACATGATTGAAGAAATCATTGACCAGGATATTGAACTTGAATCTCTTTAGCAGAGAGTGGGGGTATGGCTGAAAGTTTCAATTCTTTATCCAGTCAATAGATTTTTTTTTATATAACCAGTTTATCCCAAAGCTATTGGACCTTTCATCTTCATGAATCATCTTATCAGTCAAAACTCAGGCTTGGTCTTTAGGGATGCATTATAAATTAAACAAAACCCTCCAGTTTCTCAAGAAATACGAAGGGTTGCACCTATGTGTGAGTGCGTGCTCAAGTGTGTGTGTGTGTGTACATGTGTGTGGGGGTGAGCATTCACATGTCTGCATGTTTGTGGAGGGAAGAGGTTGACAGCAATCACTTTTCCACATTACTTCTTTTCGAGACAGAGTCTGTCACTGAACGTGGAGCTTGCTACACTGGCTGGTCAGCAGACTTTAGGGATTCTGTCACTGAACGTGGAGCTGGCTATACTGGCTGGTCAGCAGACTTTAGGGATTCTGTCACTGAACGTGGAGCTTGCTACACTGGCTGGTCAGCAGACTTTAGGGATTCTCATATTCTGCTCCTCAGCACTGGGATCATAAGCATTGCTGTGTCAGGAACTTCAGAGCACACCTAAGCTGTCATGAAAGCAGGTGCCATCCGGCCTCTGATTAAGCTCCTGTCTTCCCTGCATGTGTGAGCAGGCAGTGTGGGCCCTTAGTAATATAGCTGGTGACAGCCCAGGATTCAGAGACATCATCATCTCCAACAAAGCCATCCCGCATCTGCTGACCTTTATATCCTCAAATATATCGATCACATTTCTGCAGATCATCATACGGACCCTGTTCAATCTGTGCTGGAACAAGAACCCATACCCTTGCAAGGAGACAGTAAGACAGATGCTGCCTCCCCTCACCTGTCTCCTGAGTAGTCCTGATAGTGAGATCCTCTCTGACACCTGCTGGGCCCTGTCTTACCTCACCAAAGGCTGTGACAAGCATACTAGCCAAGTGGTGGATACCAGGGTCCTGCCTAGGCTGGTAGAAATCATGACCAGCTCAAAACTCAATGTCTTGACACCTTCTCTCCACACAGTGGGCAACATTGTCACAGGGACAGATTACCCAGCTGGCCATCGATGCCAGCATGCTGAAAGTGCTGCCCCAGCTCCTGAGGTACCCCAGGTCATCTATTCAGAAAGAAGCCACCTGCTCCCTGAGCAATGTGGCTGCCGGGCCCCACCATCACATTCAGCACCTGATCGTGTGTGACCTGCTGCCTACTTTGGTGGCACTGCTCAAAAATGCAGAATTCAAAGTCCAGAAAGAGGCCATGTGATCCGTGCCTAACTTCATAACAGGGGCCTCCATAGACCAGTTGTCACAGCTTGTCCACTCAGGAGTCTTAGGGCCACTGATAAATCTGCTGACTGCCCTGGATGTGAGGATTGTTATCATCATCCTGGACATCATCTCTTTCCTCCTCCAGGAGGCAGACATGCAGAGTGCCTGCATCGATGGCCAGCTGGGTATGGTAATCCGTCCCTGTGACAATGTTGCCCACTGTGCAGAGAGAAGGTGTCACTCTGCATGTCCAGCATCTTTAGGTGAGTGCTGTGAATTGAACTCAAGTCCTCATACTTGTACAGTGAGCCCTTTACTAACTCAGCCATCTTCCTACTGCCACCAAGGGCTCTGAAAGGCTTTATGCCAGGAATGGAGACAAACATGGAAGATCTATTATCTTATCAGTATAGCTGAATGAGTCTATGGAGAGATGGCACTTCCTGGTTTCTGCTGCTTCTTGATCCTGCTTTGTGGAGAGAAGTGTCAGTATGTCTCTAGGTATATGGACACGAGTACTGAAAAATAAATCCCCGAAACATGGAATTTGTGCGTGCATGCTTTGATCATCCATGCCTTTTGGACCACCAAATTTTTATTATTAAATGATCCAATACTGATTTTTGGAAGGTCATTAAACTAAATACATTGTTTAATGAGTCACTTTGCTGAGGCACATTCTTTGGCTTGTCTACGTGTTGCCAAGTCATTGGCTAGGACTGCACTAAAATAGACATTTCCTTCAATCCAAGATTCAGATTTGGATCATTTGAAAAGAAAAGCAGCGTTGCTATTAATTTGTCCATACTGCCTCTGCAGTATGAAAAAGGAACTACAAACTAAGAAAAAAAGCATTTGTGTCTAAATATTAAGTCCATTAAAAATTGCCATCTAATAAGTAACATTCATTCCACTGTTATCATAGCAAATCCTCACATCAGTTCTTAGACATATAGATTTCATTCCATGCCACAGGAAACGAACTGAAATTCTAAGGGTAACAAGATGATCCCTGAGGTGCTCCAGGGAAGACCTGATTCAGATCATGACATTTTTCTCTAAGTGGCTTTTGAAAATGTGCGGTAGCTTTTTAGGTCCTCCAAAAATCTAGGCAAGATTTTGTACCTTTTTTAAAATGACTTTATAGAATCAATGAAGTATTCTCAAGAGGGAAATAAACCTTTCAAATGATGCCGCTTTTGAATTACATTTTTAATTAATTAATTAATTAATTAATTTGCTTGTCTATTTGGTCTGTTTGAGACAGGGTCTCTCTGTAGCCTCAGCTAAAAAGTCACTATGTAGACGAGGCTGATTTTGAACTCACAGAGATCTGACTGCCTCTGTCTCCCGAGTGCTGGGAT
>NW_008342851.1:2180064-2188936 GCF_000622305.1 Nannospalax galili
TTGTGTGCATATATGTGTGGGCACACATCCCACAAGCATGTGTATAGAAGTCAGAAGATAAATTGATAGTCCATTTCCACCCTGTGGGTTCTGGAGATCAAACTCAGGAACTCAGGTTGTCAGACTTACTAGCAAGAGCCTTTACCTACTGAGCAATCTCGCTCGCCCTGCCTTGACATTTTTAGGCTACTAAAGAATTGAGTTTATCAGAGAATGGCCTCACCTACCCCCACAAGCATGTGTATAGAAGTCAGAAGATAAATTGATAGTCCATTTCCACCCTGTGGGTTCTGGAGATCAAACTCAGGAACTCAGGTTGTCAGACTTACTAGCAAGAGCCTTTACCTACTGAGCAATCTCGCTCGCCCTGCCTTGACATTTTTAGGCTACTAAAGAATTGAGTTTATCAGAGAATGGCCTCACCTACCGCTGTCCTTCTTGTTTGATCTTGATGTACTGTGTTCCCTCATTCTCTCTAACTGGAAGTGGAGACATTTACAAAACAACACACTTTTATAATTAGTCATACCACTGTTTTTGTGCTAGATCTTTGAATCTTTTCCAGTTCATCGTGTGCCTTGTCCACACTCTACTTATAGTATAATTGTTTTAGGATGTACACATTCCTCTCTCCATCTGGGTGATATGATCAGTGGGGACAACCAGCAGCTTCCCTTTGATCCATATTTTTGAGTTGAAGTTCAGATTATCTAAACCATGCAGAGAAGCATGGACCTTGTGTAGAAACTGTTTATTGCCTTCTTCTGCACATAATGATTTTTCTTATGCAAATTCTTCAACTTAAAGAGAGAATCACTCATCAACAATTCGAGGAGATGGGAAGGGGTGGGTGAAAATGAGAACGTGAACAGGATCACAGTTAACATGTTAGTTGGCAGTGTCCAGCTTAGATATGTGCAGCTGTA
This sequence comes from Nannospalax galili, assembly GCF_000622305.1. Lineage (NCBI taxonomy): Eukaryota > Metazoa > Chordata > Mammalia > Rodentia > Spalacidae > Nannospalax > Nannospalax galili. Next base: position 2,180,991 of record NW_008342851.1, read on the forward strand.
CTGTGGAAGTGGGGTGAAGGATATGTGATAGACATTATCTTAGCTAAGAAAGTTAAGAGGTTTGTTTTAGCTCACAGTGCAAGGTTAGTCCATCTTGGTGGGAAAGCCATGGCAGGTGGCAGGAACTTGAGACAGCTGGTTACACTGCACCCACAAAAAGAAGCAGAGGGCAATGAATGCCTTGCTCAGCTCACTTTCTCCTTTTTATGCAGTCCAGGATCCCAGCTCAAAGAATGGTACCACCTACAGTGGGTGGTCTTCCCTTCTCAATTAACGTAATCAAGATAATCCCACATGGGCCTACCTAGAATCCCATCTCCCAGGAGAGTCTATATTTCTTTTTTAAAAAAACATTTTATTATTTTTATTTTACGTATATGAGGGTATTGCCTGCATGTGTGTAAATGTACCCATGTCATGCAATACCTGTGGAGGTCAGAAGGAGGCATCGATCCCCTGGAACTGGAGTTACAGATGGTTGTTAGCCACCATGTGGGTTCTGGGGATTGAACCTAGGTCCTCTGCAAGAGCAGTTAGTGCTCTTAACCTCGCCAGCCTGAGCTTCTATATTTCATAAAATTGACAATTGAGATTAACTAATACAGATGCCAAGGCTGTCATTCAGCAAAGGCTAAGGCTTTTGAGTTGAACACCCAGGAAACATCTGCAAAGGGGGAAATAATACTGGATCTCCATGGAAACACACCTAAGATCCATTTGATTTACACCCCTTTCAAAAAGCAAAGATGTCATCAGAGCAAGACCAGTGATTGTCACCACTAAATAAGAGGATTTTAAAAATCTATTTAAAGAACCAAGCCAAGTTAAGAAGGAAAGAATTGTCTTTAATAAATGGTGCTGGGACAACTAGATATCTATACACAAACCATCAAAACTGACTTTTCCCTAAAAGAAATTGGGAAGTCAAAATAAATAAGTAAATTTTTATGAACTTGGCTTAGACAAAGCCTACTTAAAGATGGCATAAAAACATAAGAAACAATAAAAAAGAAATTAAGGTACATCAAAATAAAATATTTTTGTGCTTCAAATGACACCATCAAGAAGGCAAAAAAGCCCTAACAATGAGAGAAAATATTTGCCAGTCACAGATTTGATAATGGATTTATATCTGGATTACATATATAAAAAAGCTGTTCCAAGTCAATAATAAAAAGACTACTTGTCTTACTCTGTTTTCTGTTCTGATAACTAAATATCAATACTGGGTAATATGTGAAGAATAGACGTTTATTTATACATGTGGTTGGGGAGTCCAAGGATGTGGTGCCATCATCTGGTGTGGCCATTCTTGTGACATCGTAACATAACAGAGGAGACCACATGTGAAACAGAGCAAGCATGCTAGTTCAGGTCTCTTTTCCTTTTAGAAAACCAGTAATGAGGTAGGAAAGATACGTCAGACGGTAAAGGCACTTGCCACCAAGTCTGACAACCTGAGTTCGATTCCTGGAACCCACATGGTAGAACTAGGTCTGCAAGTGTGCCCGCCCACACACAAAATAAATGTAATAAAACATTAAAATGAAATCCATCACTATACACAATTATACACAATGAACACACACCGTAAAAACATAAAACAGTGGGAAAAAAAAAAAAAAAGAACTAAATGGGAAAAAGAACTGCATGAAATCCCAGACCCCACTCTAGACCTATATAATGTGGCTATTTGGGAGGTTTATGCTTCTATATTCTAGTGGAAAACCAGCCTGAGAAGCACAGACTCCTGAACTGGAGCAGGCATTGCACACAAGGATCCTTTGGAACCCCAGGTTACTGTTCTCCACCCTCAGGGTTTCTGATTCAGTAGAGCTAGAAAGTGGCCCAAATGCCAAAGCCCTCAAGCAATGATTTAAACAAATTGGTTTTATTCTTGGCAATAAAGGAGAACACACACCTTGCAGAAATACGAGTATCATAGTAAGAAGGTATTAAGATTCTACTGTAGGGTGTGGGCTTTGGTTCAGTAATGTGACAAAAGGTTTGAGAGGGTGAGTATTTGCTATATAGATTGGGCACTGTTGGAAAGGGGGACATTCTCTGACAGGGAGTTTCAATCAATGTTATCTATGGGGAAGGGAGCCTAGCGTGAGGATAAGCTGTACTTGGTAAAGGTGATCTCACTTAGCTGACCAAGAGAAGGGTTGTTTTATAATTTGTACTGCACAGTGTACTTCACAGTGACCTTATTTTTATCAGAACTTAGATAAAATTATGGCCTTGCTTTGTTTCATTTATCATGCTCTCAGAGCAACCTTGGAGTTGATTTTCTGTGAGATTTTGTTTCATAGAAGAATAGCATGGCTAACCAATTAGGATGTTAGTATGTCTCAAATGTTAGGAATGGCCCTCCTCTTCCCTTTTTCCATCCTCACAAGTTTTAAGTAATATGGATGTTACAGAAACAGAAATATCCACAGTTTGAGATCCCCCGCCAAAGAGGATGCAGTGACCTAAGACCTGTGCTTGGAATGCTTGTGAAGGAAAACAAGCGTAGTCTTAAAAAGACCAGCTCTCATAGTATTGGTAAACACTATGCAAGCTGCTGAAGGAAAAAAAAAAAATCAATCACTGGCCCAACCCCAGCTTTAAAGCCTAATAACCACAATAATGGCTGACACAACAAACTACATCAGTGCAGTAGTGGTATTTGTATCTTGGGGGTAATCAACAGCTATGTAAGTGGACTTAAAGCCTGCTTAGTGAGATGGAACTCATGTGTGGCATTGTAAACATAGTCAAAATACACGTGATTGGATAAATCATAGAGCCTAGAGAAAATCCTATATGTGTCACATCTCTAGACAAATGTAATTTCTTACTGTTTTCTAAATATGAATTCTTACATTTACAGACAAGTATACCTGTCAACACTTATCAATGAAACTTCTTTTTGAAATAGAGACTATCACTGAATTCTGCAACTGGTCACACAGACAGAGAATAAATGTCTGTGAGATGCCCAGCTCTAAGTAACACATCTACAATGGAACCTCTACATCTAAGAGTCAGGGAACACAGTGGAACAAGGGGAAGAGAGAACATTAATGCGTCTCTCAACTCTCACCAATAAAGTTTCCTCATGCAACAGAGGGGATGAACACAGAAGACCACACTTAGCCAAAATGTAGAGAATAAAAGACTGCAGAGTGTTTGTTCCTGGATATGACTCATGTTAAACCTCTGGAACCCAGGTCTCAGAGACATTGCAGAAGACAGTACAGAAAGACTAAGTGGCAGGGGTGATGGATATCCACAAGGAAACAGTTTTCCAGGTGACTGGAACTTACCCATATGAACTTACAGCAATGGTGACAGCTTGCACAAGACCCATGCAAATTCAAACCTATCAAAAACCCAGCACAGAACTGGGGAAATGTGTAAGAAACCCCAACCTTAGCTGATGAGCTAATGACAACTGATTACTGCTAGGTGAGAGAAAGTTGGTCTTTTTTAAAGGAGTGATGTGAGATAAGCTGACAAGGCTCCAGTGGATGAACTCATACTGAAAGAACACTGGGGACACAAACTTAACTCTATAGGCCTTAACATATGTGATGGAATGCATGAAATCCTGTGGGTGGGCTATGAGGGGGTTCAGATAGGAGAGGGGTCTAAATATGATTAATAAATGAACAAAAACTCAATAAAAATAGGTTGGAACAAAAGAATAAATAAAAATACTATGAAAAAGAATATAGAGCATCAAAACAAAAATATCATTGCCTGGTAGGTAATATATCTCAGGGAAAATGAGCCAACCTTAGATTCTACACTGCACCAGTGGATCAAAGCCCTCAATGTGAATTTTGAATGCAGAAATGGTTTAAAAATACAGAGACAGTACCATACAAGATATAGGTACAGGGAAGGACTTCCTAAATTGGACCTCATACACTCACGAACTAAGGCCAACAATGGACAAATGGGATCTCATTAAACTAAAAAAATTCTGCACAGCAAAGGAAACAACCAAGTGAAAAGAAGCCCAGAGTAGGGAAGAATATTTGCCAGCTATGCATTTGATAGTGAATTAATTTCTGGAATATACAAAGAATTAAAAAATGAAGAATCAAGAAAACATATGACACAAAAATACGAGCTACAGATCTGATCAGAGAATCGCAAAAGAAAGAATAAAAATGGCTAAGACATTCCTTAAAGTAGTTCAATATCCTTATTAACAAGAATCAAAACTACTTTAAGATTTCATCCTACCCCAGTCAGAATGGCTAAGATCAAGAAAACAAACTTTCACAAGTGCTTATGAGAATATGGGGAAAGGGGACTCCTCATTCACTGCTGGTGGGACTGAAAACTAGTGTAGCCACTATGGAAAATACAAATAGAACTACTATATGACCCAGTTATACCACTCTGTGGCATATACCCAAAGGACTCAGTATCCTACTTCAGAGATACTTGCTCAGCCATGTTTATTGCTACACTTTTCACAATAGTCAGGAAATGGAAAACCTAATTGTCCCTCAACCAATGAGTGAATAATGAAAATGTGATACATTTGCACAATAGAGTTCTATTCTGCAATAAAGAAAAATAAAATCATGAAATTTGGAGACAAGTGTATCAAAGAAGCTTCTTTTTGCAACAAATGGAGACAACTACAAAGTTCCATAACTGGTTAAAATACAGAGACTATGAGATGACTATCCCTAAGTGATATATCTACAATGCAAACTTTATACCTAAAGCTCAGGAAACATCATGGAAGACAGGGCAGAAAGAATGCATGAGCCGGAGGGACAAGATATCTGCTGCTAGTTAATGAATTCTAGACATAATAGGGAAGCTACACCATGAAATCTCCAGAGCATGGTAGTCTAACAAGATCTGCATGGTGACAAAACCAGTTGACACGGCAATGTGAATGAGGAAACTTTCACAGAATCCAACCTCGAAGAGCTACAGGTAATCAACAGATACTGAGGTTAGGAGAATCAGTTTTCTCCAGAGACTAGCTCTCTCAGAAGTTATCTAATTGCAAATAGGCAGCCTTAAACACAGGTATACACAAGTCCCACTAAATGGACCTAGTGCATTATATGTATATGTATATTTATAAATATATGTACATGAAAAATAATAATCAAAAAGAGGAGAAATAGAGAGGTGTACATGGGAGGCACTGGAGGAGGAACTGGGAAGGATGGAAATAACACAAATACAATATTCATGTACAAAATTTTTTCCTTTAGTCTTTTAAAAAACATTTTATTTATTATATTTGTTTTATATTACAAGTGTATTGCCTGGTAAGCACACCCGTGTTGTGCAATGCCTGAAGAGGTTAAAAGAAGATGTCGGATGATCTAGAACCTGAGTTACAGATGGTTATTAGCTGTCATGTAGGTGTTGGGAACCAAACCCAGGCTCTGCAAGAACAGTCAGTGCTCTTAACCACTGAGCCATCTCTCAAGCCACTCATGTACAAATTTTTAAAACTAAAATAAAGTTTTAAAAAGTTAAAATAAAATAAAACAAAATAATAAGTAAAGTTTAAAATTTTTAGAGTAATACCCAGTTCATAGGAGTTTGAACATTCTCCCCATTTCTGTCTTTTTGAATAATTTATGTAGTATTAGTTGTAGATCTTTGATTCTGCTGTGAATCTATTTGGACTTGGGGTTTTTTTAGCCAGAAGTTTTTGTACTATTGTTTCAATTTACTAATTTGATTTTTTAAAAAATATATATTTTACTATTTTATTTATTATTTTTATTTTATGTGTATGAGTGTTGTGCCTGCGTGTAGGCAAGCGCACCCATGTTGTGCAATGTCCACAGAGGACAGAAGAGGCCGTCAAATCCCCAGGAACTGGAGTTACGGACAGTTGTTAGCTGCCATGTGGGTGCTGGGATTTGAACCCAGGTCTTCTGCAAGGTCGGTATTCTAACTGCTGAGCCATCTCTCCAGCCCTTAAATATATGTTTTAATGAATTTTTGTGTATTTCATACACAACATCTTAGTCCTCTTTATACCTCCTTCCCCATCAGCACCCTCCACTGGCTTTCATGCATTCTGTCATTTATGTTAAGGTCTGTCAAGTCAAGTTAGTGTCCCCTGAGGTTCCTCGGTAAAGTTCATCCACAGGGGTCTAAGTCAGCCTGTAGAGTCACTCAGTTAAAGAAGATCAGCACTATAATAGTAATCAGTGATAGTACTTAGTAGTACTGTAATAGTAATCAGCTGCCCAATAGTTCTTCAGCTAAGATTGGGACCAGCTGATCATTTCTACAGTTCTATGCTAGGTTTTTGTCTGCTTGAGTTTGTTTGCATGGGTCTTGTGCATGCTGTCACCATTGCTGTAAGTTCATATAAGCAAGGTGCCAGGAGCCTGTAAGACACAGTTTCCATATGGTCACGCACCTCTTTCCCTGACTCTTATGATCTTTCTGCCTCCTCTTCCGCAACAGTCTCTGAACCCTGGGTTCATTGCTTTCTGTTGCATGAAGGAGCTTTGCTGATGAGAGTCGAGAGATGTGTTAGTGTTCTCTCTACCCCTTGTTCCACTGTGTTCCCTGAGTCTTAGGTGTAGAGGTTCTAATGTAGATGTGTCACTCAGGGTTGGGCATTTCGCAGATACTTAATCTCCATGTATGACCAGTGTGGAACTCTGTAATAGTCTCTGTTTCAAAAGAAGCTTCTTTGATGAGTGGTGACTGGCATACTTGTCTGTAAATATGAGGATCCATATTTAGCATATAATAAGAAATTACATTTGTCTAGGAAATGTGACAGTCTTGGGGTTTTCTCTAAGATCAATTTCCTTATTTGTTATAGGTCTGTTTAAACTGTTGATCTCTTCTTGGTTTACCTTTGATGAAATCATTGAATTTAGAAAATTTTCCATTTCTTTTACAGTTTCTGACTTAATAGAGTTGATCTCTTCTTCGTTTAACTTTGGAGGTTCCTATGATTTCACATATCAATCCATTTTTTTAGCCTTTCAGATTTAGTAGTATATAGGTTTTTAAAGCATTCCCTTATTATGTTCTGGATCTTTTGGTAATGTTTCCCATTTGTCTCTGATTTTGTCGATTTGGATTTGTACTTTCTTTTGGTTAGCAGGATTAAAGGTCTATCTTGTTTATCTTTTCAAAGAAACATCTTAGATTCATTGATTCTTTGTATTGTTTTCTTTGTTCCTATTTCATTGATTTCTGCTCTGATTCTTATTATTTCTTCTCATCTGTTGGGTTTGGTTTGGTTTATTCTTGCTTTGTCTCTGATTTTGTCGATTTGGATTTGTACTTTCTTTTGGTTAGCAGGATTAAAGGTCTATCTTGTTTATCTTTTCAAAGAAACATCTTAGATTCATTGATTCTTTGTATTGTTTTCTTTGTTCCTATTTCATTGATTTCTGCTCTGATTCTTATTATTTCTTCTCATCTGTTGGGTTTGGTTTGGTTTATTCTTGCTTTTCCAAATTCTTGAGTTGTATTATTAACTCATTTATTTGTGCTCATTCTGATTTTTTAGTGTAGTCACTTAGAGCTATAAATTAGCCTCTTAGAACTGCTTTTAAAGTGTCCCAGATGTTTTGTTTTATGCAATTTTATTTTATTTATTTATATCACTTTTATTTCTTTCTTGATTTCTTCTTTGACCCATTCATCATTCAGAGGTATGTTTTAATCTGTATGAGTTTATGTAGTTGCTAGAGTTTCTTTTGCTGTTGATTTTTAGCTTTATTGCATTGTAGTCCAATAGAATACCTGAATGAACTGGGTGTGGTGGTGCATTCCTTTAATCTCAGCACTTGGGAGACAGAGGCAAGAGGCTATCTGTAAGACTGAGGCCATTCTAGTCAAATTCCAGGCCAGCCAGGACTACAGGGAGACCCTGTCTCAAAAAGAAAGAAGAGAGAGAGAGAGAGAGAGAGAGAGAGAGAGAGAGAGAG
>NW_008342851.1:2189015-2221730 GCF_000622305.1 Nannospalax galili
AAGGAAGGAAGGAAGGAAGGAAGGATATGTTTTGTGCCCAGTATGTGTTCTATTTTGGAGAAACTTCCATGGGCTGCTGAGTAGAATATGTATTCTTAGGTGGCTTAAGTAGAATACTTTATAGATGTGTGTTAGGTCCATTTGATGTATAGTATCATTTAATTCAGATGTTTCTCTGTTTATTCTCTGTCCAGATGACCTGTTTATTGGAGGGAGGGGCTACTAAAGCCATCTGCTATTACTGAGTTGGGGGTTAATCTGTGTCTTGAAGTCTAGTTGCACTGATTTATGAAATTCGGTGCAACCATGCTGGGAATCAGTGCGGAGAACCCTTAAAACTAAAATTAAATCTACAATATGATCCAGTTACACAACTCATTGGCATATACCCAAAGGATTCATCCTACTGCATGATATATATGCAGTCATGTTTGTTGCTGCACTTTTCACAATAGCTAAGAAATGGAAACAACTAAAATGTCCTTCAACAGATGAACAGATAATGAAAATATGGTACATTTATACAGTGAAGTTCCCCACTCAATGGAAAAAAATTTAAAATATCATAAAATTTGCAGGTAAATGAATAGAACTAGAAACAAAGAGAAACGACACAAACTTGAAAAAAAAAGTCACGTATGTTCACTCTCATTTGTGAATCTTAGCTTCAAATCCTTATATACAAGTATACATCTCAGCTGAGCATGGTGACACTCACCTTTAATCCCAGCCCCCAGGAGGCAGAGGCAGACAGATCTTTGTGAGTTCAAAGCCAGCCTGGCTTACACAGTGAGTTCCAGGGCAGCTGGGGCTACAGGGAGACCCTATCTAAGAAAGACCAACCAAACAAAAAACAAACAAATAAACCAAGTCTACCTCTCACCACACATCAAAGAAGTGTTTTGTTTTGTTCTTTGAAACAGAGACTATTATAAAGTTTCACAGCTGGTTAAATGCAGAAAATAAGGGCTGTAAGGTACACAGCCCTAAGTCACACATCTGTGAATGCAACTTCAACACCCAAGTCTCAAGGAACATAGCAAAACAGGGGACAGAGAGAATATTAATAAATCCCTCAACTCTCATCAGTGATGTTTCCTCATGCAACACATGGAGATTAACACAGAAGGCCACAACTGGCCAAAGCAGAGAGAATAAGAGACTACAGAGTATGTGCCCCTGGATAGGACACCTATATTAAACCTCTCAGGGACCATTGTAGAAGACAGAGCAGCAAAACTGTAAGAGCCAGGGGTGGTGGATGACCACAAGGAAACAGTTTTCCAAGAAGCTGGGAACTTGCTCACATCAACTTACAGCAATGATAACAGCATGCACAAGACCCATGCAAACTCAAACCTAACAAAAACACGGCTAGAACTGGGGAAATGGGCAAGACACCCTAATCTCAGGTGAGGAATTGAAGGCAGCTGATCACTGTTGGGTGATGGAAAGTTGGTCTTCTTTAAAGGAGTGACAATAGATAGGCTAACCAGGCTCCAGTGGATGAACTCACATCAAGGGACATCTACAAACTTGATTTGTTAGGCCTTAACATATATGACAGAATGCATGAAATCTGGTGGGGGGAGGTCTATGGGGAATGCAAATAAGGGAGGGGGTCTAAATATGATCAAGATGTATTATATGAAGTGCACAAAAATTCAATAAAAATTAAAATTTTAATTAATTACTATAAAAATGTCTTCACTGCTTTGCCTTGACAATAATGCTTGTCTTGGTTTTCATTGTTTACGTAGAGTCCCAAAAAATCCACCTTATATTTTTCACCTATTATTTCAGTGAAAATTATAATGTGGTGGAATCTATATAAGTACTGAAATGGTTTTAACACCATAACCAATCACAGCTTGCTTCCAAGTTCTCTGTTTTGGTTTAATTTGATGGTTGCTCTTTCAGTTGCTATTTTCTGGTAACTGTTGACATTTAGAAGAAACTGACTTTAAAATGAAACTTTTTCTTTGTGTATTTCATGTGTTTTTTTGGTTTGTTGTTTCAATTAAGTGTTCTGACACACTTCCCTTCACCCTTTTTCTGGGACAGCCCTCGATACAGCAGCCCGCTTAGCTGAGGACCTGGGATGGGAACAGATATTCAGCCAAACATGATATCCGGCAAAGCCTCTGGAGTTTAGAGTTTCAAGCCAAGTCAAGTACTGTTCAGATCTGCTTTAGCTGGCTCCCAGATTATGGGTGCAAATGCCCCCAAATGCTCATAAAATACTAACAGAAGATTCTGGGGGCATCAAATGACTCATGCTGAGCATTGCTTTAATGAATTAAGTAAAAATGAAACAGAAACATATGGATTTTGTTGTCTTAAATATATACAGGGGTTTAAAATAAAGCCAAAGAAAGAAGCTCTTTGGTGACATGTGTTTTGGAGTTTATGGAACTGAAGATGTTAGAAAGTTCCCCAAGACATTTATCAAGACTGAAGTGTCCCTGTCTTTGCCCACTCTCTCCCGTGTGGTTGGTGCCTGCAGTGTGCCTGCTCCTCCTTGGCTATTTTTCTGAGACGAAGATCCACACACTGTGAACAGTTCCTGCAGATGTGCACAGGCTGCAGGCCTGGCCTTTAGGAGCTTGTGCTCCCTACACAGCAGGAGAAGCGGCTCTTCTGCTTGTCCCTACCCTTGTGTTACATTCTCTTCTACAGTTTTCTCTCTTCTCTGTAGCACCAGGGACTGGTCACCTGAACATGAGATGGAGCTGGGCTCCATCACAAGTCTTCCCACATCAAAAACTTTCATTGGACGGCCTAGCTTGCTGATTCTTGCAGGCCACAGTAGATACAGCTTTCCTTAATTTTGGAGTGTTTTGCAGCCCAGTATGTGCCCTGTTGCCACAGGTACCTCTGATGCTTGGTGCTTGACTTTCCAGTGCCCATACTTATAAAGGGAAAGGGGCTTCCTTCCATAGTTACCTACTGGCTCAGAAGCTGCTTGGAGGTAGAAGCAGGTAGGCTATCATTTTGTCTCTAATTCTGCTCTTACCTTAAGTTTTTTGTTTGACATGCCTTTTATTTTCCTGTAATATATAAATATTTCACCATAGTTTTTAAAAATTTAGCTATGTTGTCTTTGTCTCAAAGTCAGCTTTTACCAATGTTTTGAAAATCATAGAATTCACCAGCTTTCCTGAGCTGGGGATGTAGCTAATTGGTAGAGTGCTTGTCTAGTGTGCAGGAAGCCTTGGGTTTGACCCCCAGCACCACATAAACCAGAGGTGGTGGTGCACACTTATCATCTCAGTACTTAAAAGGATAGAGGCAAGAGGATCTGAAGTTCAAGATTGTCCTTGGCTACATGGTGAGTTTGAGGTCAGCCTTGAAGAGGAAGAAGGAGGAGGGAGAAAAAAAGGCAGTGTGGGGGAAAGAGAACCAGGAGGAGGACAGGAAGGGAGAGAAGGGAAGAGAAAAGGAAGGAGAAATCAATCGACCAATCACTGGCCCCCAAAACTTCAGAAATGCCATATCTACAGCTGCAAAAGAATTTAGTGGGCATTTTAGAATCTCAAGATGCTTTTAGGCATCTATTTCCTTGGGCATTTTGAATTTCTCCTGATTGCAGTAAGGAATTCCACACCAGGCTAGACCCAGGAACCCAGCAGCTCTGGTCACACTGGGTCCTCTGTCAAAGCCTTTGCTTTAAAGCAGGTAAATGTCCCCACAAAAGCACCGTATTCCCTCACTTATATGAAGTGACTATGCAGAGGTTGACAACACGCACAGGGACATTTTACACGTGGCTTTTGTTGCTTTGTTTACTCGTGGATCTGGGTTACTTTTCTCCTATGAGAGAAGAATCTTCGATTTTGTGTGTTGTTTTCCCTCACTCTAATCCTTTCTCTTTATGCTCAATTATTTCATTTCCTGATATTTGTGGATTGCTTTCAGAAATGTTTTCAGATGTTTCTTGGATTAAGAGGATGAGGCACTGGGGAAAGGGTGTTGGAGTGTGGGACCATGATAATACATCAGTTCAAATGAAGAAGCAACTAATCTTCACCCAGCGAAAATCCTGACTAGCTGTGTAATAACGTGATCCATTTTCCATTCTTGTCAGAGATAGCTATAAAGGGACCAAGTGGCAGAATATGTCATCTTCACTGTGTTCCTTACAGCATCTTGATCTAGTTTTAGTCCCTGTTAAGCAAATAAAAGAGGAATGTGTATTCTGAGAAGAAAGGGGAGCCTATTCCTGTCTGTAATGGGTGTCTTTAGGTATCAAGCTGACTGGGCCATGAGGTTCCCAGATATATTGTTAAACCTTACTTCTGAATGTATCTGTGAGGACTTTGCCATATTTAAATTGCTAGACTGCCTATAGCAAATGGCTCTGACCAGTGAGGGGTAGGCATCATCCACTCTGTTGGAAGAACTATAGATAATAAAAAGAGGGAGAAAGGGAGAATTTGCTTTCTATGCCTTTCTGAGTGATCAAGGCTTCTCCCTGCTCTTGGGTTCCTGGCTCAACATCAATGCTCCAATTCCCAAGTCTTCACACTTAGACCCAAACTTATACCCTCAGCTCTGGTTTATGGGACGCTCTAGTCACTGTGACCAAATACCAGACGGAAAGCAGCTTAAGGAAAGAAAAATATACTTTGGTTCAAAGTTTAGAAGCCCATCATGGCAGGGAGGGCATGGCAGAGTTCATGTCAGCAGAAGTATGCAGCTGCAACTCCTCATCTCTAGGAAGACCAGGAAACAGGGACCAGGCTGTGCTGGGTTTCTTCCCCTCTTTTTATTTGGTCCAGCACCCTAGCCCATCATAATCAGGATGGATCTTCCTCCTCAGTTAAGCCTCCCAAAACACCTTCAGGCATACCAGGAGGTGTGTGTCTCCTAGGTAATTCCAAATCCAGCCAAGATTCCAATGGAGATCAGTCACCACATGGGTCTTTGGATTAGACTAGACGATATCCCTGGTTTTCCTTGATCTCCAACTTGCAGACAGCAAATCATAGAACTTCTCAGCTTCTGTAATTGCATAAGCTAATACTTTCTAATAAATCTCTATACACAGATAGTCCATGGCTTTTAATGGTTTGAGTTACAATGCTTTTCCACTTTACAATGGTGCATAAGTAATATGCACTCAGTAGAAACTGAGCTTTAATTTTCAGTTTTGATCCTTTTCTGTGCAGTAGTATGTATGCAATATAATACCCTCTTAGGTTGGACAGTAACTGTTGCCACAGTTCCCAGTCAGTCACAGTCATGAAGGGAAGCAACCTGTCAAAGTATGGAATTGCAAAGTATAGGTGTATAAAGTGAATATTTGGCTGGTATTTTCAATCTAAAATGAGCATATTGGGATAAGTTTAGAAGCCTAAGATTATATCTTTACCTACCATCTGTCTTCCATCCATCTATCCATCAGTCTCTCATTTCTATTTCTCTAGAGAGTCTTAACTGATGCATTGTTGATTTAATATGTTGAAGGACGGAGTAAGATTTATTCTTGACATAATGTATCTGTCATCAAGGTAAGCTAAAGCCTCTTGAATGAATGCCTGTCATGGGCATACACATATCGTGACCAGAGGCTTCCTGTTACCTCATGCATGCACATGCTTTCCAAAGTCTCTAATGATTTTCAAGGAACATTTGCATGGCTTCTCCTTCCTTGATTTTTTTCTCTGTCACTGATGGGCGGGACTACAGCATCTCTCCTCCTCCTTGCCCTACCCCCCATGCTCATCCTCTGCTTCTGCATTATACTCATGGTCAATATCAAATTCAAGTACCACCAAAAAATGAAATTTAATTTAACCGAGCAAATGGTTGGATTCAAGACCACAACACAAGCAGTCTTGGGCATATCCCTGAATGCAATCTGAAAAAGCTTTAAAATGTTCTTTTTATTTCTTTCCAAGGATGATTGGACAAGATTCACCAGGGAACATTCTGGGGAGGGTTCTCTCTTGCTTGGCAGAAGGAAAGGGAGATGACCTCATACATTTGTTCCAGCATGAATTTCTGCAACTCCTTGTAAGAGCTTTGGCTTTGGAGGTGTTTTACCTAGTGGCAAGTTAAGGGTTCTGGGGGACAGTTTACATACCCACATAGCTCTGTGAGACAGTTGATTGCACATATAATGCATATAATGTGCAAGAAAAATGGACCCATTTTCTGAGTAAACAGCTGCCTTAATGATGCTTGCCTTAGTTTTCATGGCATTTTGAAAAAGTTTGTTAATCTACAGTCATTGAAAATAGGGGTGAAAGGAGCATCCTTTGTCTCCCACTGCTTCTCTTATCCGTCTCCCCTTGGTAAACTAGCCAGGTTTTCTACGACTGAAACTTCTGAAAGCATCAAAACTGTCTTCTCTCCCACCATGCAACACCATTGTTTAACTTGCTTAGTATTGTTTTTATTGTTAAAGTGAGTACAACTAGTTCACAAATTCCTTTTATCTTCACCCCCTGCTGTACCCCATGCTCAGACACCATTGATTGGTCAATGGTGAGTACCGGATGTATTCTAAGCCAATCAGAAACTGTTTTATGAGTACATGGATTCCAGATGAGTACAACTAGTTCACAAATTCCTTTTATCTTCACTCCCTGCTGTACCCCATGCTCAGACACCATTGATTGGTCAATGGTGAGTACTGGATGTATTCTAAGCCAATCAGAAACTGTTTTATGAGTACATGGATTCCAGTCTTTCCAGTGCTGTTTTCCTAATAAATTATGTGATTCAGTGACTAGGTTTTATGATGAAGAATGAATTTGTTCACCACATTGGGAAGGAGATAAGTATGGAAAAAGGGAAAGGAGAAGGAAGGAGGAGGGAGAAGGAGGAGAAAGGGATGGGAACGAGGAGAGGGCAAGGAGAGGGAGGAAGAGGAGGGGGAGGAGGAGAAAAGAGATAGGAAGACAGTAGAGGGGGTGAGGGGAGAAGAAAGAGGAGAGGAGCCAGGGGAAGGAAGGAGATGGAAGAGAAGGGAGAAAGGCAAGGAAGAGGGAAGGGAGCAGGAGAGAAGGTGAGAGAGGAGGTGGAGGGGTAAGAGAGGGAAGAAGAAGGAGGGAGGAGAAGAGGTGAACAGAGGAGATGAGGAGATAAAGAGAAGATGAGGGCAGAGAAAAGAGAAGAGACAGGGGAAGGGAGGGCTGGAGAATGAGGAGAAAGGTGAGGGGAGAGGAGAATTGGAGAGCTTCCTTTGAAGCTGGCTTTTGAGTCCATGGGAGGGGAGGGAGGAGGAGGGGAGGGTAGAGGATGGAGAGGGGAGAAGGGAAAGGGAGGAAAGGATGGTTCCTTGGTCACCATGGTTCTAGCTCCCTTTGGAGACTGGCTGTATGCTTGCCTTTGAGTCCAGTTTGTAACCCTTGTATCATAATACTAATTTCAACTTTTGGTTGACTTTTCAAAATTAGTTTCTGTTATTCACAATCCAAGGAGTCTTAATTAACTTATTTCTTTCAAATATCCTTTTAAAAACATATGTCAAGTTGCTTGACACAGCCTGACTTTGCTCTAGGGACAGTGCTATCTTCTTAGACTAGATGTTATTGACCGTCTTTCAAGATGCACATGTCAACAGATGACAAAGTATCTTCCCACAAGACCAGCATAGCAGGATTTCCTCTAAGGAGTACAATAAAACATTGTCTAGGGAAAATTTTCTCTCGTTGATGCCACTGCCTCAACACGGCTCACCTATTTATTCTCCTCTTGTGTGAGCTTCTTGTCTATCTCATTCCTATTCAAGTCCAGCCACTCTCTCAAGGCCAAGAAATACCTACTTTACAAAAACCACACCTTATAACCTTCATTATCCATCATTCTCTCCTGTCCTCTTCTAACAATATTATTTTAGCTCAAATCAAGCTCTTTCCTTGACTTCTTCTTCATGCCAAGCATTAAGGTCTGGTTTTCTGAGCACTATTTTACTAATACTTTCACTGAACTGAAGTACTCCGGTCCTGAACTCACCCTAGTCTCTATAGCTCAGGGAGAAAAAAACACTTAAACTACTTGAAGATCCCTAAACTGATAACTCATATGGGTATGCAGGCACACACAAATAAACCTCCCTGTACATTAAAAAAAATCAATTTCTACATCAAGACCCAGTGAGAGTTCCCCCAAAGAGCTTTCAGTGCCTGTGAATCATAGGTAAGCAGTGTTCATGACATAGCCAATGAGTTAGTGAATTCCTACTGGTCTCAATGAAAAACATTCCTCATCTGTGTGGTTATTGCTGGGCTCATGAAACTACATAGTGAGGTACGATGAAGCCCCAAAAACTTATTTCTTCACTCAAAAGTAAAGCAACCACATCATACCATCCGCATGGCTGGATATAGGCTGTTCAGATCTGAGTCCCATAGGTGAGCAAAAAATACCTGCTTTGTAAAGGACTGCCTGTCTCACTGGGGACCAACTACCTGACACAAAAACTGAAATGCTCAGTGACACAAAAGACAAGCACAATGCAGAATAGACTCATATTCATGAGGTCATGTGAGGCTCTGAGAATGGGATTTCCAAACACAAGCTCTAATTTTCCCTGGCTACAAAGTGACATTCAGGGTATGAGATTCCATTTTCAATGGTGAGTTCATCTTTTACTGCCTTTTATCAGTGCAAATTATGGTGCACCAGGTACTTACTTCTCTGTAAAAGGAGGGGTCAAGTAGATAATTAATGAGAATTAATCTGTAAAAAGGAATAAAACCTCCAATTCGAAACCTGGTTTACGACTCCATTTATTATGCAAGCATGAAACTTCAAAGAGCGCTAACTCAACAAGGCACTTTAATTACATTTTATTATATTTAAGAAGTTTATGGAAATTTCTCCTGCTGCAGAGAAATGTTTCCTGAGAACGCTTTCCTCCACAGCCAGGGCCCCTGTTCCCAGAGCAACTACAGAAGGAGCCGCTGGCACCTCCTCAGATCTGGTGCAGAAGGTGCAAACAGCTGCTGGGTGGAACACCGGCTGCTGGATAGAACACCAGCTGCTGGCCTGAAGAGTGGCCAAGGACAGTTATTCTTACAGAAGGTGAAACCGTGAGACCCAACCATCCTCCTTTGAAAGACTTCTGAATTCACACATTCCCAATGACAAACTGAGAGGCTTAGGTTTAGAGGCAAGTTTCTAGAGGACCAAACATGAGCTGCTGGTCCTATGATTACATCACTGATGGTCACTTCCAAACCAGAAACAGCAAAAATCAGAACCAAGAAGAGAGAGCGCGTGTGTCTCCAGTCATTTACGCTTCACTTAAAAATCATCATCGTTCTGGACAGAGAGAGCGAGAAGATGCCCTTTCTTTAATAACCTTTATCTTCCATGTAACACAAAACCAAAGAAAAAGGACTCTTAGGCTAACGTGAACTAGCGTCTGATTGCAGGGCAAAGGGCCAGAGTCCCTCCCTTCGGATCCAGCCAAGCTCCAGTTCTAACTTGTCTTGTGGCCTTGGGCAAAGCCATTTAGTGTCTGCTGGTCTGCCCACTGATAAAATGACAGGGATGATGCCATCTCTGCTGACTTCATTGGGACATTGTGCAGACAAGTTTAAAGCTTTTTCTTTCTTCTCTTTCTCTTTTGGTAAAAATGTTTTGGGTTTATTATGTTAGATTTGTGTAATACATTTCTGATGGTGGTAGGCTCAAAGAATCCTCAGAAAAGGGAAAAACTAAAAGAAAATTGGTTGATTTATTTGAGATGGTTAAAGGACAGAACAATATGTCCAAAGGTGTTCCTATAAAGTGAATAAACTAACATAAAAAGTAACTCTGCCATGGGGGAAAATTTCCCTCAGGCTTGAATGTTTGCCTTTTTTCTTGTCCTTTACAATGGATTAATTTCATCATTTTAAATGGTGAAATCAAGGGGTCAAAATTAATTTGAAATGAAAGAAAGAAAAACTCACAATTTTCTTCACAGGCATATCTAGCCATTGGCCTGTGGGCTACCTGTGTCTCAGAATAGCTATGAATGTGGTATAACATAAAATTGTAAACTTTTTAAAAACATTATGAGATTTTTCTGTGATTTAAAAAAAATTTTATTTATTTTTTGCAACTCGATTGCATGGTTCTGGGGCATGACCTTTGTAGATAGCATTCTGTTGTAACGTGAGAGTACTGGACACAGAAATAGCATTGCAGAAGAGATAAAATTTGGAGGATGGGACAGGACTCCAAACTGAAGGGAATATTGGAATGTTCCAAATGTTACTAAAATTTTTACTCACACTGTTTTAGGTTGAAAGGAGAAAGAGAGAGAGAGAGAGAGAGAGAGAGAGAGAGAGAGAGACCCTTCATATGAACTGCTGTAGGAGAGTGTTCAGTGTTTATAATGTGCTCATCTAGCACATGTGCATTACACACATTAGTAGCATACAGTCTCAGAAAATAGTTCCATTAAAATGGAGCTTCTAGAAAGATTAAAAAATGGCAGAAGATACAGAGAGAATAATTTGCAAACAGCATGTGTTTTCCTTCTTGTTCCATCGTGCCGTCCCCTGGATCTAGGGCAATCTGCCTTCAGAAGTTAAAATGTGAGTAACAATAGTACCTATATCAAGGGATTATTGTAGAAATTAGATGAGATAATATGTGATAATACATGTAAAATAATTAGAGACTGTCTTGAAACAACTTCTCAATTAATATGCATTTATTAATACTTGTACATTTGAAAAAGACTTTTGGTCTGTATTCTGAAGGCCAAGGAAACCATACAAACATCTCAAGGGAAACCAGACCATGATAAGTATTGCATGAAAAATGAAGACAAACTAGATGAGATTGGTTGTGTTAAGAGGAAAGAGAGTGTTTGCCATTAACTACCAAAAGGAATATGTAGGTTCAAATGACAGTGGAATATGAATTTCAGCTATCTTCCAGATTTGAGACTTCAATGACTGAGATGGACGGTGGTAGTATCCACTGGAGTAAGAAAACATATAAGATCCATAGATCTACTGGGCCTTTCAAAATTCAGGTTTCACACATGTGAAATGTAAGATATCCAGGAAGTCTGATGGACCATTAAGAAGACATTTAGAATGAGGTTTAGATCTTTAAATGAAACCCAGAGCCTAGACACCACAATACCACTTCAATAGAAGACCACGGGCAGAATTTCAAAAGTTTCCAGATGCTATTAGATTATTCATGGAGAAAGGCTGGCATGTGAGTCTGAGGAATACTAGAAAGAGAAGTGCAAGAGAACCCAGAGGAATGAGGGTCCAGGAACTGGGGGAGACAAAGAGCATTGAACTGAGAGCCTGTTGTGGCTTGTCTCCGGTGAGGGCCTCAGCATCTGGCCATTCTCTCAGCATCCTCTAGGACCCCTTCAGGAGACTGCACTTCTGCAGATCACAGTTCCCTCCTGTGACTCTTCCCTATTCTCAGGGAGTTATGCAGTGTTATTTTTGCATATAATTTTATTTTAAAATACCACAAAAAGGCATGGAGTGTTATTAATGACCAAAGCCATATAAAAATTAAACACGGAGCAATCTCTTCTCCCAAATTTTGTTAGTGCACATTGAAGCTGCAATGAGATATATTTACATGAATTTCTTAGTAATTAAAAATCCAGCATTATTTTAAATAATAAAAAGAAATAGCTGTAAATGTTTGTTTATATTTGTGTTGAAAACGAACACTATAAATTATATGTTGCTTTTCTTCTCATTGCTGTGACAAAATACCTGACAATAGCAAGTCTAAGAAAGGGTGTATTTTGGCTCACAGTTGGAGATTATAACCCATCCTCGCGTGGAAGGCAGGTAGCAGTTGCTCATGCTGCATCTGCAGTCAAGAAGCAGGCAGTAAAGAATGCTAGGGCTCAGCTAAAGTTTCCTTTTTATTCACCGTAGGACCCTAGCCCATGAAATGGTGCCACTCACACCTAGAGTGGATCTCCCACTTAAATTATCCCAGTCTAGAAACTCCCTCACTGAAACTCCCTCGAGAGGTTTGTCTTCTAGGTGATTTTAGATCGGGGCAAGTTGACATTATGAATCATCATATTTAACACGAAGACAGACAATACAGAATCAGTGAAGTCAAAAGATTAAGGGTCTCCCTGATGCACAGAAGCATGGAGAAATCAAGGTGAAAAGCACGTGATGGTAATTAGATATGGGCATGGATAATGGATGCACAGACAGAAGGAAAGCTATAAGTGACCCTAAACAAATGTAAGAAAATGTGAAACACTGGACCACATTTCTACTTAACAGTTTAGAGGTGAACGACTTCCAAACACCATATTTTGTTTGTGAGACTATTGGGAAATTGACAATCTCATATATTGCAGTTGGAATTTGAAATACATACAACCTGAATAACCTTGAAGAAAAGAGATTTAGTAATATTTATCAAAATTACAGATGCCTTTACCTCTTGCATCAGAAATCTCATTGCTAAGAGTCTTGCCTATAGATATTCCTGTACAAGTACAAAATGATATATAAAAAAGTTATTTGTTATGACACTTTTGTTATAGCCAAAGGCTGGACACCCAAGGGACAGCAGTAGAGCATGTGGTTGAGTAAAGTCTTGTACATTCTCAAGAATGTACTAACATGCAGTCATAAAAAATTAAAATGATGCAATAAAACAGATTGTTTTGCACTAAAAGTGAGGATAGAGGAGTCTCTGGAATATAAAACTTTAAAAATATAAGGAGCAGAACAATTATGTAATATACTGTTTGTATAAGGAAATGGATGTCAAGAATACATAGATACATGTGTGTACACACATATATTTGCTTATAATTACAAAAGATATTTTAGAAGATAACTTTTTCTGCTGAGTCCTTTACCATTGGGCAGTACAAACAGCACTTCATAACACGTTACTCATAGTTGGTGAAGTATATGAGTATATAAGTGTATATATATATATAATATGTAAGTATATAAGTATATATAAGTATGTAAGTATATATAAGTATATAAGTATATAAGATAGAGAGTAAACTTTTAGGATATAATCTCCACACAAAAACTCCAAATACATTTTTAAAATATTTTATTATTTATTTATTCATTTTTGTCTTTTTGAGACAGTGTCTTCCTGCAGCCCCAGCTGTCCTGGAACTCACTATGTAGACCAGGCTGGCCTTGAACTCACAGAGATCTGCCTGCCTCTGCCTCCCGAGTGCTGGAATTAAAGGCGTGCACCACCACGCCCAGCTTATTTATTATTTTTATGTGTGTGTATTGCCTGCATGTAGGTAAGTGCACTCATGTCATGCAATGCCCATGGAGGACGGAAGAGGCTGTGGGATCCCGTGGAACTGGAGTTATGGGCAGTTGTTAGTGGTCGTGTGGGTGCTAGGATTCAAACCCCGGTCTTCTGCAAGAACAGCCAGCGTTCTTAAGTGCTGAGCCATCTCTCCAGCCCCCCAAATATATTTTTGCAGCAATATTAGTACCGTTATTTTGAAATGATTCTCTTTATATTTGTATACATAAAACAAACAAGAAATTAGTTATAAATGAAGATTTTTAGAAATGTCCAGTCATAAATCAAGAGAAATAAATGTATCAGTTTAAACAATCTAGAAATACCAGTATGAGTTAGTAGTTTAAAAACAGGTTATTTATTAGCTAGTGCTAAAATGATCCTGAAAGAAGATGATCCTGGGAGCTTTCATACACCTCATGTGCAGAATTTGTTGTTTTTTAAAGTGTGATTCAAGATTCTTCAGTACATATCTGATTTCTGGAGTGAGATGGACACGAAGATGAGCAAAGAAGCCCTGATTAAAGGAATCATATCACCTGGCTCCAACTGGCTATAGGGCTAACAATTGGAATGTCAAAAATATTGTCTCAAAGCTGGAGACATGGCTCAGGGTTAAGAGCACTAGCTGCTCTTACAGACGACCTGGGTTTGATTCCCAGCACCCATGTAGTGGCTAACACTCATGCATAACTCCAGTTCCAAAGGATTCTCTTCTGGTGTCTGTGGGCATTGCATGCACATGGTGCACTTACATAGATGCGGGCAAAGCACTTGAACACATAAAATTTAAAAAACAAAAACAAAAATTAAAAATACATTAGCTGTAACTGACATTGGATCCTTTAAAAAGAAAGTCTATGAATTTATAAGAGTACACCAGGAGAAATTCAGAAAAAAATATATTGATCATCTTTTTGAGGGCAACTGAACAAAATCAAGTTTGACTATGAGTAATTTGACAGGAGAAAATTAAGTGTGTGCAATGTCTTTGAGAAAGAACCCTACAAATTATCTAAATGTTCCTAGGTTGAAAAGGAAAGCTCTGCTTTAGAGAAGAATGGCAATTGATGACTACACAAACAATAGATTTAGGGCATCATTGTGTAGTTACAAGTAGAAGTATTGATTTAGATATATCAGCACTCATTAATGAATAAGTAGGTTTTCTCCATCTGCTAATCATGTCCCCAAAGTGTTAAAATCATCATATGAATGTTTCATTCGGTTCACATTGATTAATGTAATGCACCAAAGATGCCCAGTACTATTCAAGGGGAAAACTTAGCAAGAATCAAGAAATTTACCAGTGCTTAAGAACCTAACTGACTGCTAGGCACGTGGGACGACCCACCTGTGATATAACATGAAGCAAACGATGTCACATAAACGGTATTATGAACAAACACATTTAGTTGAAACCTAATAAAGTCTTTCCTGTTCATAGCAAATATGCCTTCGAAAAGTGATCAAATAATGGAGAAGAAATGGACCACTGGACAGGTAGGGACCGAAATAAAATGGAGACGTTCTCCTTTACCCTTTCACAGAATCATATGACTCATTACCTACCAAAACAGAATTTGTCAAAAGCTTTAGCAAGAGCAATTAGACACTTCATCATATCTTATTATATGAACACCATGAAACTGAAATGGGAAAAAAATGATTTTAGTATAGTCAGGTAAATCCTGACACTATACTGCCATTTATGAAAACAGGGCTGCTAACCAGTGAGGCTACGGTTTCCATCAAGCAATTCAGTTCTACCCTGAGTTGCTGACAAAGAACAAGAACAAGCCTTTGCCTGATCAGTAGTCACATTCCCACCATGGTCTAAGAACCTAACCCTGACTGCTAGGCAGGCAGAAAAGAAAGGAACGTGGGGCCTTCCACCTGAATGCCTATGATTACCAGAGAAGGTGGAGCTGAATACAGATGCTTGAGTTTCAGTTTCTCATAAGCACACACAGTTGTTATCCACAACAGTCCAAGTTGGCCCAGTCCTGTTCCTTAAGAAAGAAAGGCCAGCTAGATTTGCTTTCCTTTCCCTTCTTGTGGGCACTGAATGGCTTTTATTAAGAAGCCACACAGGAAGGTAGATCTTCCAGGTGTAGAACTTAAATAAGTTGCACATTCAGAGCAGACAGCTCTGCTTTTACTGTTTTCCTAGGATGTAGGGTCTTGTGAGAGCTTGTGCTTCTACACATACACCAAGGGGACAGGGAGAAACCAACCTTTTACTTTTTCACTTCATTTACTTTGCAGCACGGCACATATTGAATTTTTAATTCATTAGATAAAAGTAGCACAGTTTTATTGAAATGCCAACTGAGGGCCCTCAGAGTCACAGGGAATTTGCGAGTGAGCCTCTTCGTAGTAATTTCTGTTGGTTGAATAAAGTACAGCAGTGAGTGATCTCAAAAACTCACCACCAGACCCCCCCCCCAAAAAAAAAAGTGGCAAGATTTAGAACTAGGTTCCTTGGAAGGAACTGCCCTCTAAAAGCTCGCCCACTAAAGGCTCGGTCAGCAGTTGGTGGCATTATGGGGAGGTGATGGAGAATGTAGGCAGAGGGGCCTAGTTAGAACAAGGATTTCCTTCTCAGCATGCCCTCAAAGGCTATGTCGGGACCCAGACCGTCTCCTCATTTTCTCTGTTCCTGGCTGTCATTGGCTTCATCACCAGCTCCCTTCTTCTCAGCATGCCCTGGGTCGGGACCCAGACCATCTCCTCATTTTCTCTGTTCCTGGCTGTCATTGGCTTCATCACCAGCTCCCTCTGATTGTGATCTGCTTTGCTGTAGGCCCAGTGCAATGAAGATTAGGAGCCATGGACTGAAACTTTGAATTCATGATCCAGAATAAGTCTTTCTGTCTTGTAAGTTGTTTATTTGAAGTATTTTGTCATGGTGATGGAAAGCTAACACATAGGGGTTTTCTCGGGCATTACTGAAATCTTAGATCAGAGGGCCAGGCGATCAAGGGAAAAGAAAGGGCTGGCATTTGCAAGACTCTGAACTAAATTCAATTTCTGATTGATATTTGACCCAGCTAATCACTACTGGTCAGCACCAATACTTCCTTTAACAAAAGAGAAATTAGATTTTTAAAATTTATTTATAGTGTGTGTGTGCGTGTGTACACACACACACACACACACACACACAAGCCGTGATACATGGAGGCCAGAGAACAACTTTATGGAGTCAGTATTCTTTCACCTTTACCTAGGTTCCCGGGATTGGAGCTAGGTTGACAGGCTTGTGAGGCCATGACCGCCACCGGCTGAGCCATCTCACTAGTCTGACATTACAATTTTCTAGTGATCAGTAGGCCAGAAACTAGAGAACATCTGAGCGAAGCACTTTGAATAAGTAAATTCCAAGTGAAGAGTCTACAGTAGTGAACACTTTCAAAGAAACGAGGTGTAAGTTTGAAGGCAAAAACTAGAGAGGGCACCAAGGCCACACCCAAGAGGGTGGGCCTATGAGAAATCTGCCTAAACCTGTGTAAACCACTTATTCCAGAATTCTATGAGCATCTTCTACATGGTAGGGTTATTCTGGGGGCTAGATGAAATCAAACAGACTTAACCCCATCTTACAGGAGCTGCTAGAAGAGATGGGCATAAATTAAGCAATCACTCAAACATCAAGATCTTCACTGTGCTCGGTACTACAGGAAGTGCTCAGTGCTATGAGAGAACATAGTCTTACGTAGTGCAGATAGGTGTTTCAGTCAAGAAGGTGGGAGAAGTTTTCTCAAGGAAGCGACACTTAAGCTGAGTCTCAAAGTGGGGGTGAGATGAATTCAAAATGGGCAAAAGCCCAAGGGTGAGAAGAGTGTAGTTTATTTGATAGGGAGAAAGGCCTGAGTGAGAAGACTTGGCACAAGATGAGAGTGTTTGTGCCCTACTAAGAACAATGACCCTTTGTTTGGCAATGGAACTGGCTGCATTTCAAACACTTCTTCCCTAGAAGGTAGTTGAAAGAGGGCACTGCAGTAACTACATACCAATGATACAGACATATGGATGCTTAGGGGCCATGGTTAACAAAGTGCTACTTTGCTTTAAATTCTGAGTTAGAATCTGCTGCTTTAATCTATTCTTATTTCTTCAGTTCACAGGTCTGGATCCCCTCAGTGAGTAGAACACAGCTTTGGCTTCTATTTGCTGACTTCTTCCTTTTGAAATAGGACCACCAGACAAAAACAAGCCCTTCTGAAGACCATCATTAACTGTGGGCTTCAATCTTATGGTGGCACATTTTCAGGCTTCTAATTATTCAGTATGGACTCATAATAAAGGAAAACCCAACTGAAAAGGAAGAAACATCTACTTCTTACTGATATCATTCTAGGAAAAATTAATTTTTTATACCAAAGTGCCCTTCCGTGGTTTAGAGCTTTGCTCTATTTCATCCTACTGAGAATAATGTGAAGAACAAAGCCTCCTGTATTTTCTGTTCTGTTTTGCTATGATTTTTTGCTCTCTGGTCAGCATTTTAGCAAAGGTACACACACACACACACACACACACACACACACACACACACACACACACAATGTCTTCAGCCTCAAAATGGTTGTCTGGAGAGGATTTCAACTTGGTAATGTTTGTTGTATTCATTATTTTTCTCATTGCTCTGACCAAATACTTGACAAGAAGCAATTTAAGAGCTAGGGAGACAGCACAATAGATAAGATCACTTGCTGCAGGAGTGCAAGGGCCTGAGTTCAGATGCCTAACATCCACATAAAAGCCGGGCATAGACAAACACACCTGTAACCCCTTTTGGGGCAGGGACAGTGAGTGGAGACAGAAGAATCACTATGACTTGTTGGCCAATCTAGCCAAAAACATGGAGCTCTCTGGATTCAATTAGACTCTATCTCAAGGAAATAAGATGAACAGTGATAGGGTAGGATACCACCATCTTTCTCTGGGCTCCACAGACTCACACAAGAGCTTATGTACCTGTGCACATGTGTTCATACATATGTACACTATGGGGTCGGGGGAGGAAGGGAGGGAGGGAGGGAGGGAGGGAAGGGAGGGGTTAAAGGAAGAAAGCTTTGTCTCATGGTTTAGGACTATAGTCCATCATGGCAGAGAAGACATGGTGACCAGAGTAGCTTACATTTGCAGTAGCAGAGACATGGGGCTGCTTGCTCGATTCTAAATGAATCAGGAAGCAGAGAGGAAGCATGGCTAGGCTATAAAACCTCAAGTGAGTCCTCAGTGACACACTGTCCCCAGCAAGACTCCATCTCCATCAGCATCTCCAGATGAGATGTGTTCAAACATGTGAATCTATGGGAGGCCTTCATATCTAAACCATAACATACATTGATATCACAAGCACAACTAGAATGAGTAAATAGATATGTGGCAGATGGAATTTCATTTCCAAGATGACACATAAGATTGTGCTGTTTCTGTTTTGAATTACAATTGATTAATTTCTTGGGTAAGTTGGATGGGTGCTGCTGTCTGCCTCAGCACACAAGATGGCAAAAATCCTTCAGTTAGTTTGGCTGAGATGGACAGTCATGCAGTTAGCTGCCATTCTCTGCTTACTTCTACCTGTTGAATGCTCACGTGGAAATTTCAGAAAATTCCAGTCTTCTGAACTTTGACACAAGTCAGTTAATAGTGACCTGGTTTGCTTAGTAAAATCAGTTCATGTTTCTTTCTTTTGGGGAGTTATGAGTTGTCAAACTGATGCCCAGCATTAGAATTCTGCCTACATGCTGATGGTACTTTCCTGTTAGCTCATATGACCCTTGGCTAAGTCAGGGAAGAAACAGACAGGGTATACGGTGGCCACTGTTCTGGCATCTATTGATAAAGGAGGATTCATACTAATCGATAAGGAAGCCATTTTTCTCTGGTTAGGACCTTATGAGTAGAGTTTACTGTTCCTGTTTTCAGGTTCTCAAAAGAAAATTATGTCCTCACCTTTTATTCTGTCTGGGTTCCTGCAGTTTTGGTTGTTTGTGCATCATGGCAGATAAGCATTTGCCCATTGAAAATTAGAAATTGATTCAGGTTCGAGCTGGAGAGAGGGCTCAGTGGTTAAGAGCACTGGCTGCAGGGTGTGGTGGCACACACCTTTAATCCCACCACTTGGGAGGCAGAAGCAGGCAGATCTCTGTGAATTCAAGGCCAGCCTGGTCTATATAGTGAGTTCCAGGCCAGCTGGGCTGCAGGGAGATCCTGCCTCAAAAAAGACCAACAAAAAGAGCACTGGCTGCTCTTGCAGAGGTCTGAGATTCAATTCCCATCACCTACTTTGCAGCTAACAACTGTCTGTAACTCCAGTTCCAGGGTATCAGACACTGTTTTCTGACCTCCCAGAGCATTGCACTACACAGGTGCACCTACTTACACGCAGGCAAAATACTCATAGTATAAATAATAAATAAAACTTTAAAAAAGAAATTTACTCAGGTCTAAGCATTTTCTTCCTTCCATCCTTTCCTTCCTTTCCTCCTCCTTGATCCCCTCCTCCTCCTCCTCATCCTCTTTCTCCAGCTTCCTGGAACTCACTATGTAGACCAGGCTGGCCTTGAACTCACAAAGATGCGCCTGCCTCTGCCTCCCAAGTGCTGGGACTACAGGTGTGAACCACCACACCCGGCTAATTCTGTATCATTTTTATTTTGATAGCAGAACTCATTTAATTTTTGAGCCATTGAATTCTCCCAGAAAACCACACTTGCATAATTTTACATAAACATCAGCAAATTCACTATATTTCACGGGCATGTAGGGTAGAGGCATGTGTTCATAGCTGCTAAGTCCAGGTGCAGAAATTTCTAGCCTATCTCATAGAACAAATCAGGAGACCTGGCCAAACCCCAGGTGGTCTGGAGACTTGCCCATGGATGTCGCCACCCAGACATGTAGCTATGCACACCCATCTAAGCATTTCTTGAATTTAGTAACCCATAAAATATTTCAGGCTTCACAAAAGAAGGAGTGCACCATGAGATACTTGTGTTTTGCTTTCTGCTACACCATCTCCCACTTTTCTGCCTCCTTTCCTTGACCTCTGGAGCAATGGAATGCATATCTTCCACTACCCCCACCACCCTTTTTGTCTTCAATGGCTCACCAAATACTGTAGGTATTGCATTAGAAAAGGTTAGCGAGGTAATGGGTCAGTTCAGGAATGCCTGGAGTTTGTCTTTCTTCCTTCTGAAGCAGGCCTGAAGTAAGATAGTTTTTAATGTGGAAGTAAGTCCTGGAAACAACAGTAAAGCATGGGCAGGTGAAATGGGAAAGGGAAAGGAGTCAGTTGGATTTCAGTCCTGCTAGGGAACTCTAGAAGAGAGAGGCCAAGTAAATTTTTCCAAAAGCTAAAGTCATAGCCAGACTTGGTGGCACATACCTGTAAGTACACTGGGGCTGAAGTACGAAAGTCAACCAGATCATGAGTTCAAGGCCAGCTTGGACATCACAGAGAGTTCTTGGTCAGCCTTGGTCATATAGCAGATCCCGTCTCAATAAAAGGGAAAGGAAGGGTGTGGGCGGGGAGACAAAATCATGCTCCTGTGCAAACATAAGTGAGAACATGTATCAATGATTTTATTCAACTCATCAGTTTTTAAGGAACCAATATAATATTGCAACGTGTTTAAGTGAAATTTTCACTTTTTTTCTTGATGGACATAATCATTGGCTTTTTCATGAGCCTGGTCATGGGTAGCAAGTATCATCTGCACTTTATCAACTCTACTATCAAGTTATTTTTTTGTCCCCATAGGCTTGTAAAATACCTAGTCAAAGATAATCAAAGTTGTACATCATTATAAAATAGACGATGCCCAAATGTCATTAAACCATATCCAACATTCACTTGACAGAGCATTAAGTATGCCTTCTGCCCATTTCAGGATTGTCTTAATGTCTCTGAGATGTTGTGGCAAAAGTCTGGGTAGCTAATAAACCAGAGGAATCTGCTATTCACAGGTCTGGAGGCTGAGAAGTCTAAAGTCAACATGCCAGCAGGATTGTTGTCTTATGAGGGCCTTTTCTTCATAGATGGCAGTATCTGTGTGTCCTCATGTGGAAATGGGGCGAAACAGACTCCATCAAGGGACTTTTATAAGGTTATTAATCCTGTTCTTAAGGGCAGCCTCTCATGACCTGATCTCTCACGATCTGATCTCCTCTGATGGACCTCTTTATACCATCATCTATGGGGCTAGTTTTTAACCAATGAATTTTGGAGGGTCACAAAAATTCAGTTCATAACAAAAATCATTTATAATTTTTCTAACAGCATTCTGGGTTTCCCACCTAAATAGTAAGAAGCTAGAATATTTATTTCTTGATTCTAGTTCACCACTGATTCAGGACTTTTAATCCTCTGGTCTTTCTAGCTTTCTGTAGACAGAGGTCAAGTGCCCTCCTCTGACAAAGAAGTGAAGAGGCCACAGGTGATTGTCAAGGGGAACCAGGGGAAGGTGATGAACAGGGGAAGACACTGGTACCGTCAGCTTCATTTACCTCATTTGTTTACTCATTGATTTGACATTTTTCCTCTTTCACTGCTAGAACGTGAGTTCCCTGAGGTCAGACATTCTGTACTTAGTTTGCACTATCTCCCTAAAATGTAGCCTATTTTCTAGCACATACTAGGCACTCAGTGAATAGTTTATGACTATTATTGAACAAATACAGTCTGAGCTTTTGAGGTGAATTGCAGTTCAGATTTAGAAGAAAGGAATTTGAGAAACTAAGACGCCCCTGCAATCAGGCGTTGTGTAGAGTCCTTGGACATCACCAGCTCTGTTGTTTGCCAGTTATTCCATGGTCAAACTCCACCCACCCTTGTTGTGTTCACATCAAGAAGAGAGGAACACAGAGTACAGACTCTGCTTTCAACATACTTGAAAATGAGTAGTGACATAATGTTATACCTCCCACTCACTGTGGATCCCCATGCATTACTATCTATGTTTATGTTTGTACTGTTCACAACCCTTCTATATATGTTCCAAGATTTGAAACAAAGAAAGTGTAAAATAGCAAAGGGACATTTTCTCTGGGTTGTGCAATGTACTAGGCCTGGCCAGAGCTTGGGAAAGTCTGAAATTGCCTGTAGGCCTCACTGAACAGACTCAAAAGCTGTACTGATTTTATTAAGTAGCCAGATGGCCTTCCAGAGTAGCCAGGAGAGCAGACAGGCCCCAAATGACAAGTGATGAGGGGCCCTCCCTGTGGGCGATTTTTTGAGACAATGTGTTGACATTAGGTATGGAATAAATCCATAACTGCACGGTTGATGCGAATTCTCGAAGAAGTACAGGTGCTATTCACTGACCTTACCCAAATGACAGTTTGCTAGAGAAAATAGCCCAACTCCTTCAAATTGAATTTCAACAGGCTCTTCCCCTACAACAATAACAAAAATCCTGGCAAATAAAATTCCAAATAAAAAACAAAATAGGGAAAAATTAACCTTAAAATTGTCTTTCATTTAAAATGGTTGACAGATGTCTTACAGAAATTTGGAGTAACATCTGGGTGCTTAAAATCTACTCATTTTAAGTAGAGTGTTCAGGAAAGCATTGAAGTGTTAGATCACAGAAAATATGCAATCATAATGGGTACATGCATTTTTTAAATTTTTTAATGAAAATTATTTTATTTCTTGAGAATTTTATACATGAATTCTGTATTTATATCATTTACACCCCTTTCTCTCCCCCTCCAACCCCTCCTGTGTCCCTCCCAAGCCCTCTCACATTCATGACCCCTTAACTTCTTTTTTTAAAAAATATTTTATTTATTATTATTATTTTATGTGTGTGAGTGTACTGTCTACATGGATATAAGAGCACCTGTGTCATGCATGCCCTGTGCATCCTGTGATGGCTGCAGAAGTCAGAATAGAGTGTTGGATTCCCCTGGAACTAGAGTTACAGGCAGTTGCTAGCTGCCAATGTGGGTGCTGGGAGCTGAACCCCAGTCATCTCTAGTCACGTGCTCTTAACCACTGAGCCACTGAGCAGTGTCTCCAACCCCAACCTCTTTATACGTGTGTGTGTTTGTGTGTGTGTGTGTGTGTGTGTATACAACCTACTGAATCCATTTACTGTTGCTCATATGTACATGTGTTTAGGGCTGACTACTTGGGATTAGATAACCCATCAGGGGGCTTGTCCCTGATGAAAACTGATTCTCCCTTTCTCAGCAGCCATTGATTGCTTACAGCTCTTCATCTAGGAATCTAGGAATGAAGCTTTGTGTGTGTGTGTGTGTGTGTGTGTGTCTTTTTGAGACAGGGTCTCCCTGTAGCTCCAGCTAGCCTGGAACTCAATATGTAGACCATGCTGGCCTTGAACTCACAGAAATTACTGGCCTCTGCCTCCCAAGTGCTGGGATTAAAGGCATGTGCCAGGATGCCCAGCTAGGAATGAAGCTTTATGAGAATTCCTCCATCCATGGGACTCCTATAATCATTATGCAAGACCTGGTTAGGCAAACATATTGTTAAGATTTCATAGGTGTAACATCCCTGTCATGTCTAGAAGACTCCCTGACAGCAGGTATCCTGGTCCTCTGGATCTTACAATCTTTCTGCCCCACTTCCTGATGTTCCCAGAGCCTTTGGTGTAGGGGCTTCATTGTAGATGCACCAGTTTTTGCTGGGATTCCCATTATCTTCTAGTCTCTGAATTTTGACCAGTTGTGAATCTCTGTAGTAGCCTCTGTCTGCTGCATAAAAAGAAGCTTCTTTGGTGAGCAGTGAGAGCTACACTTACCTGTAGGTATAAGAATATGTACTTAGAATACAGTTAGAAATTATATTGATTTAGGAAAATGACAGTAGTAGGCATTCATTTAAAGTCTATGACCTCTTCAGTCATTAGCAGTTGGCTAGGTTTGCAGTATCAGACATGAATTCATACCTATTGAGTGTCCTTAAGTTCAATTAGACAGCTGTTGGTTACCCCCAGGATATAAGTACCACTATTGCACCATTGGAGATATATTGATGGATTGGTCATTGTTGTGGTTCATAGGGTTTACAGCTGGGTAGGGCTACTGATTGCTTTTCTCCCTTGGCAACTTGCAAAGTGCCTTCTGATACTATGAGAGCTAGTCTTCATGGAGGAGGCTTCCAGGTCAGTTCCAGCTTGATTCCTCTAAGTTCTATGTCCAAAGAGTATGTTGTCTTCAACAATAGTGCCTTACCTTCCAGTTCTGGAAGACAACCAAGGGCATTGGTAATATCCTATTTTGCTTGGGGACACCTTGAACCTCCCTGACCAATAACTTAAAGGGAAGTTTCCCTTGTCTGGCACTGTAGGATTTTATTAGTTTATGGCTCTTGGGGACCATTGTCACCCCATGTGATGTAGTCTATTATATATTTTTTTCACATATATGTGAATTTTACATTTTTATGTATATAAGTGTTTTGCCTGCATGTACATGGAACCCGGACAAGGACATCAGATCCTCTAGAATTGGAGTTACATATGGTAGTGAGCCACCATCTGGGTGTTGGGAACTGAACAATAGTCCCCAACAATCCCCCTTCTCTATAGTTCCCTCTCACCACCCCTCCATGGTCTTTTCCTACTTTCCTTGCTTCTCTGGTTACTCAAGTTTAGATACTCAAACCTAAAGATTCAGAACTAGGATCCACTCTTTCTGAGTCTGAGTCAGTATACGTTCCAATTCTATTCATTTCCCTGAAAATTTCATGATTTCATTTTTTTCTTTACAGCTGAATAGAATTCCATTGAGTATTTGTATTGCATTTTCATTATCCAGTCATCAGTTGAAAGATATCTAGTCTGATTTTGTTTCCTAGTTATTGTGAATAGAGCTGTAAGGAACACGGCTGGGCAAGTATCTCTGTAGTAGGATATCAAGTCCTCTGGGTATATGCGAAGGAGTTATATAACTGGTTCATATGGTAGATCTACTGTTAGCTTTTTGAGAATTCTCCAGCCTGATTTCAATAGTGACTTTAAGAGTTTGTAATCCAACCAGCAGTGAATGAGGATTCCCCTTTCCTGGCATCCTTGCCAACATTTGTTGCCAGTTATTTTCTTCCTTATTTGGTTGGTTTGTTCGTTTTTGAGACAGTGTCTCCCTGTAGCCTAAGCTGGCCTGGAATACACTATAAAGAGCAGGCTAGGCTTGATCTCAGAGAGATCCTCCTTCCTCTGCCTACTAAGTGCTAGGTTTAAAGCCAACATGCACCATCACACCTGGCTTGGCTGCTGTTTTCTTGATCTTAGTCACTCTGCCTGGAGTAAGAAATCTCAAAGCAGTTTTAATTTGCATTTCCCTGATTGTTAAGGATGTTGGACACTTTTTTATATATTTCTTAGACACTTTTATTTCTTCTTCTGAGAGCACTCTGTTCATATCCATAGCCCAATTGGGTTATTTGTTTTCTTGACTCTGTTTTTTGAGATCTTTATATATTCTAAATATCAATCCTCTATCAGGTGTATAGCTAGCAAAGATTCTCTCCCACTCTATAGACACCTCTTCACTTTTTTTCCTTTGCTGTAGAGAAGCTTTTTAGTTTTATGGGGTCTTACAGGTCAATTGTCCTTAAATTCTGAGTGACTAGCATCCTATTCAGAAAGTCCTTTCCTGCCTCTGTATCCTGTAGGGTACTGCCTATGTTGTCCTTGCAGTTTGAGAGTTTCAGATTTCACACTGAGGTCTTGAATCCACCTGAAGCTGATTTGTGTACAGGGTAATAGGTACAGAAGAATTTCATTCTTCTACATGTGGACACCCAGTTTTCCCAGCACCATTTATTAAAAATTTTGCTTCTTCCAGTGTGTACTTTTGGCATCTTTGTCAAATATCAGATGGTTACAATTGCATATATATTTTTCTTGGTGTCAATACCATGTATTCATGCTATTAAGTGGTTTCCAAATTCGGGACGACCATTATAGACTGCTTAGTCATCAGATGAAACAAACAAACAAAAAAGTTGTCTGAGATAACGAGAATGTTCTTTGTACCTTTGCATGTGCCTGTATCTGTTACATTCTGATGGCCAAACCCAGTTTCTCTAGGAAAAGAGGGCTTTGAGAACTTCATCTTCATTGCATAACCTTTTAGTTATCCATAGAATAGAAGAGTGGCTGATAAGCTGTCCTGTCTCCTAGTATTATTCAAGAACTTAGACTTTGAGATGATTTAGAAAAATCCAATCATTCACTAAAAAGAATTGTTAAATTACTACTGCATAGCAGGCACTGTTCATTTTTAGTGTCAAAAAGAAAGATTTTTGCCTTTATGGCACTTATTCATTGTCAGAGAGAACAGGAGCAAAGAGATTAAGGGTATATTTTATAACTCGTAGTAATGAATGTGCAATATCGCAGAGACATTTTAGTGGAGAACATGCTAAGTAAAAGATAAATATATAAAATAACTGTAAAAATGTGAAGAACCTAGTAAAAGGGATTGAGAAAATTATAGGAATTTTGAAGCCGAAAATCTATCAGTTGTCAATACAAATAAGGCTGAAATTTAGCTGTTTTTACAGTGCTTACAGGAAGCCCTGGATGTGATTTCCAGCACCACATAGATCAGGCATGGTCACACAAGCCCATAATCCAAGCACTGGGGAGGTAGAGGCAGGAGGATCAGAAATTCAACGTCATGAGCTGAGCATGGTAGCACATGCCTTTAATCCCAACACTCGGGAGGCAGAGGCAGGCAGATCTCTGTGAGTTCAAGGCCAGCCTGGTGTACATAGTGAGTTCCAGGACAGCTGGGGCTACAGGGAGACCCTGTCCCCCCAAAAAAGAAATTCAAGGTCATTCTTGGCTATATAAGGAGCTCAAGATCAGCCTGGAATATAGGAGATTCTGTCACACACACACACACACACACACACACACACACACATATACCCCAAAACAAAAGCACAAACCAACTGAACAAAAACCCTATCTGGAACATCTAGCAGTTGCTAGACTAAGTTTAATGTGTCACTTCTGCCCTATTGTACCTAGACTAAAGTGAGGATGAAACCCCGCTTACACTGCAAAATGAGCAACTCAAAGTACTACACAATTGAGAAGAAAACCATCCTTCCCATGAGAAGGTTTCCTGGAGAAGGAGCTGGGGTTTGCTCTGGCCACCTCTACCCAAGGTCTTCCTTTATTCACATGCAAAACCACATCAAATTGCTTCCAGTTCTTGCCTCTTCTAAAACCCAAACAATTTTACAACCAATAGAGTGATGGGGGTGGGAATGATAGGTAGACTTCTCCAGCAGCATTTAATGTGAAAATAGAAAATCACCTAGCACATAAGGGACATGTCAAAATATTTAACGTGATGACCCCTCTGAGGGAGGAGCAAGAGCTCAGGACTCAAGCACATGCCTCTTCAATGGATTGCCATTGCCAGTCAGTGGATGTGAAGATCCCTTTTATAAAACCGTATTTAGTCTTAAGACTGATTATCAGTTCTTTACCCCTGACATAATGCAAGAGGCACCCACTGCACCTCTAGGGCCCACAAGTCCAGGAGGTGACAATTTCCCTTCCCTAGAGGTCTAGGTAATAGACCAAATCTGGTATGGAAAGCAATGTCTGTTCCAGGATTGTTCTGATGACAGGACATTCACATCATCAACAACAAAAATATTAATAATCCTGAAAACCAAAGCACATGCAGGACTCAAGGGAACAGAGAGGCACCATGCCCATACTACAGTTTCCTCATGGCATGAAGAAATCAAATACAGCAAAGTTTGGGCACTTTACACCAACTTCTAGACATGCCAGCCTCAGAATCCTGAGGAACTCATGGAGAGGACAGACTTGTGTCATGTAGGAGCAGAGGAACAGCAGCACTAAATAGACAAAACACCTGCATTCTATTTCTGACTCTACCACAGACACCCCTACAGTCTGTCCAGAAACTGCAGAGCTGTGGGTTTTGCATCATTGGGAAAACTTAACCTTGTGGTTTTCTTCACCCGTGGCAATGGAGAGATCTGTTTGCTTCTGTTTTTTTCTTTCTGAAACTGTCATCTTTGTCACCTCTTTGCTGGAATTTGACCAAGCACCAGGAGAATGTTGAACTTGGAGAGGAAGACTATGCTTTGACATTCAGAATCTAAATTCTTTCCTCTGCACTCAGAGTGTATGCTGATGATTATAAAGCAGCACACTTAAGTTTGAAAAGCATCCAAATAGCTTGTTTAGAGGGTAGACACTGATCTCACAGAAAGTGTTTCCTTTGAGAACAAGTATCTTTTTCACTTATAGCAGCTCATTAGGAGCTGGGCTAATTTAATTCTGTAGAGAATTAATAGGACTTCTGAAAAGTAGAGGCCTCATATTTAATATATCAAGCATCAGTCATCCAATATGTATGCACACAAAGGAGAGAATTCCAGCACAAATATAAATATTAAAGTATGGAGTTCTTCCTCTCAGGAAGGTAAAAATAAATAACTCTGTTTAGGATATATAGCTTTAGAAAGCAGTAGTCAAGATCAGGCCCCAGCTAACTATTGATGTAAAAAAGCTGGTCAGTTTTGTAATAAGTTCCACAAGGCTTCACATATCTGGTGAGATCTGTCTAGATGGAAAAAGGTGAGGAGAGACAGATTGGTTAGAGAAGTTACAGAGGGAGTGGGAGGGATTAAGTTCTGTGAGCAGCTTAGTGGAGAAGAAAGAGCATCAAAGAAGTCTTGGCTACAATTTACTGAAAATCTCAGTCTCATTTTCACCTATAAATTGGGACTAATAAAATTCTTCTTTGCACATGCATTCCACAGGACTTGAATGGAAGAATCAAGAATCTGAACATTTGGAAAGGCAGTAAGTGCTGCCTAAATGTGCAGTGGTCCCTCAGTTTACATAGGAAATTGGTTTCAGTATGCACCTAAATCTGTGTACTAACTCTATGGCTGCTGTAGTCCCGTATATAAAATGGCATAATATTTTTGTATAACCTACATATACCCTCCCCTTTACTATAAAACACCTCTTTATGATTTATACCTAATAAAATATAAACACTATATAATCATTATACTAAATTGTTTAAACAATAATGACTTGAAAAAAGCCTGCACATATTCAGTACAGATGAAATTTTTTTCTAATATTTTTGGTACACAGTTGGTTAACACTCAGTATGAGAGGCTTATTACACAGCATTGTTTTATAAGAGAAATATTGTGAAACAGCTGGCTATTAAATCTGAGAAAAATTGAAGCTCCAAGAAAAAGATCACATATAATGTTGGCACATTGTCCAGCCAGATACATTTCAGGAAAGAGTCCTGGATCTGCCTGAACAACTAGCTAACATGTATGAAGTCTCCTTGATCACATTTCCAACATTCTTGGCACTGAGCATCGTGATTCCGGTTAGTTAGGCATTGACAATCCCTATTTGCTGTTTACAACACTCTCCCTCCCAACCTCAATAAGACCACCACTCTGTTTCCTCCTCTTCTCTCTGCCTCCTTCTGGGCTCATGACTGAAAATGGGACTAAACAACCATCCCACACAGATAGACGAGCCAAAGCTCACCCACCTTCCACTGCTGCGCCAGTTCCTAGCTCTGTTCCACTTGCCCACATTTGAAGATTGCAGGAGGATGGACAGCCAAGGAGGGGAGAAATGGAGAAGACCATGTCTCAACATCAAACCCATCTTCTACTTTCTGCTTCATGCTGTTCTCTGAACCATGTCTTCCTTTGTTTTCTGGCTATGCTCCACTAATAAGAGTCCAGAGGAAGGCTGCCATACTTGGAGAGGGATAGAAAGAGACCTGCTCTTCCTTCTCTGTTCTGGTTCTGGTTTCTATCATGTACCACAGCATCTCTTTTTTCCCAGGAGCAGCCCTTGAATAGGCCTGGTGACAGTTCTTAAGCAGTCTATGCCTAGAGTCTGAAGACTCCCCCGGAAGCCTCTACACTTTGAAAACACCTCATTTCCCCTTTATTCCTCCAGCCCCACATGTAATTGATTATCTCTGCAGTTCCTGCCTGCTTGATAGCTCAGTAACCTGATTTGCCTCTTTACTTCTTTAATATGAGCAGTTCTTACTTTTCATACTTCTGAAATGCAGGAATTTCACAGTTTACTTGAATGACAGGAGATTCCCCAACAACACAAACTTTAGATACTATAGTGTGCACACTCGCGTGTGTGTGTGTGTGTGTGTGTGTGTGTGTGTGTGTGGAGTACGAGCAGTTGAAAAAAATTCAAACTTCAATGCTATCTCATTATTCATTCTCTATGCAAATGAAAGATGGGCATCATGATCTTAACCAATCACAGGACTCCTCTACAAACCTAATTGTTTGGTTACTGAATACCTATTTCTCAATTCACACAGAGACAGCAAAACGTAATGCTGTGTTGTCTACTTGTCTTTCTATAATAAATTCACATGAAATTTTATGAAAGTGGAAAAGAAAGAGGGTTAGCCAACAAAGATGAAAATGCTACAAAGAAATACAAATTTGGATTACAGTTCTATTAGTTTTCTGAAGTTAAAAATAAGTTTAGCCACTATAAAAACTATGAGAACACAATGGAGTATACATGGTATATGTGAAGGTGCTTAGTAAGGTACCAGAGTAGGCTGAGTAATAGCCTAAAGATATCTCTTGTTACCTTACATGGTAAAAGAGGCTTTGCAAACATGATTAAATTTGAGACATTGAGAATATCAAGATGGGAGCATTATTCTGGATTATCTGGGAAAGTTCTTATTAAAATCACCAGCATTCTCAGTATACAAAGCAGGATATTTGAATACAGAAAAGAAAGCTGTGTGAATAAGGAAGAAGTGAAGGGATTGCATCAAATCCAAAAACTTTCTCACGGCCAAAGGGGCAATCAATACAGTAACAGAGTGAAGAGACAATCTACTGAATGGGAGAAAATATATGCAAGCTACTCATCTGATAATTGCTTAATGTTCAAAACACATAAGGAACTCACCCAGTTCAATACTAAGAAAATAAATCACTAGATTTAAAAGTGTCAAAAACGTAAATTGACATTTATTCAAAGACATAAAATGTGTGTATGAAAATGTGTTCTCTCTCATATATGCATCCTAGCACCAAATCCTTTTAAATTCCAGGTCCTTTTAATAAGATGATGCTATACAGCAGTTCCTTCTGCATAAAATAACTACCATCATCATGACTTCAGCTGAGTCTGATCCCTAGACATTGTCACAATTAGGCTTGTTGACAGTTGTGCTCATTCATTAAAAGAGGGCCAGGGAGGGTCATTGGACCCTCACTGGAGTATCCAGCCACTCTTTCCAGGCAACTGTATCCAGTTTGGCTCTAATCACACATGGCCTCCTGGATTTGGGGAGTGCTAAAGTATACAATCTGGGGAAGGCTAGGAAGAGAAGGCATGACCCATGCTGGGTAAAGGCTTTCCAGTGTGCATACCCTCAGGTCATACATACACCTCAGCAACCCCTCAGTTATCTCAGTAAGTAAGCTCAATAAATTCATTGGTTCCCCAGTAAAACTTTAATCACACATTGGCTTGACACTACAACCTTAATAGGGAATAAGCATTGCTTAGCATCCCCAGGAAAAGAAGTCTAACAACAGTAGGAAAATTTATTTGTTAATGTTATTATGTCTCATAATTATTTTTTTAAAAAAAGAAAATGAGAATGTAAAAGGTGTTAAAAGGATATGGGAATGGAGATATTTTCTAAAACATAAAAAATGAGAAAGTCTAAGCAAGTGATGAAGGTCTGTGTAGCTTTGTTATGATATATAAAGGATGAGACAAAAATAATATACACATAATCTTAAAATTTCTATGGTCATGGTATAGTCAACTAGTTTAAGGAACAAAGTATATATCTACTCAAGATTTATTTGAGAATATTTGGTTTTTCATGCAAGCCTTATCTGCAAAGCACATGATAATTAAAAGTACCAGACTGGTAGAACTAACCTGATTGGATATTTAACAGCCATATTTGAGGTGTTATACTAATGTGGTCAGAGGGACTTAAAGGAAAGTTTTTGCCCCTTGCCCTCCCAGGTTAACTAAGTTCCAGGGGACTATGGAACATCTCTCAAAATGTCCTGTAACTGTGGTGAGTCACCTGTCCTCTTGTTCAAAGAGGACATGGAGACCCCACCAGATGGACTTGAACCACTGTCCAATCTACAAAGAGGAGGGTCAACTCAGAGGAAACAGCTCATTCATGCTTCCAAGTGAATCCAGACATGGTGGAGCAGGACCTTTGACTTGTCTTCACATAGATGTAACCGGTAAAAGAAAGAAAGGAGCCAGGAGCTCCTCCTAAACCCATGTGACTCCTGAGGAACAGATTGTCAAATGACCTTAAGTATAAAAATAAATTGATTTATTTGGGCCAACTATATGGTCTTAAACACCCAAAAGGAAAGTATAACCAAAGAGTAAAGTCATCAGTATA
>NW_008342851.1:2222000-2222345 GCF_000622305.1 Nannospalax galili
TAAACACCTAAAAGCAAATCCTGAATCCATCACTCTTGAGTCTAGCCTTGGCAGACAACAAAAAAAAAATGAAGAGGAACCCATTAGAAGGATGCTTTTGGAAGCCCTTGTCAAGAAATTCCAATGGACTGTAATATGAACATTTGAAAATTGCCATGTTCTGACTTTTTTCTAGTTCCCTGTCTAGAACTTATAATGTTAATTACTCTTGCCTTTACTTCTCCTTCATATCTCCTAGTCACGATTGAAGGACTTTCTTTTCCCCTAGAGATAAGAGTTATGCAATTTGGGAGTCTTTTAGATAGACCCACTGAAGGGGTACTCCAATTGCCTCACCCTGCATCC
>NW_008342851.1:2222379-2230399 GCF_000622305.1 Nannospalax galili
AACCTCCTCAGAGGATGGTGTTAT
This sequence comes from Nannospalax galili, assembly GCF_000622305.1. Classification (NCBI taxonomy): domain Eukaryota; kingdom Metazoa; phylum Chordata; class Mammalia; order Rodentia; family Spalacidae; genus Nannospalax; species Nannospalax galili. The sequence goes on from NW_008342851.1 coordinate 2,222,404, forward strand.
AAGAATAGGAGGTAGGAAGTGGCTAGACACTTAGGGTAAAAAGACCCCAAACAAAAGTAGCCAGTTTCTTGGCTAAAACTCACAATGTCCTTGGGACTCTTAGCAACATACTCTGTTCCAAAGGCTAAAAATGTCAAAAATAATTTGGGGCTTTTATCTAATCCTTAAAAGATTTTATGGTTACCTCTACAGAGGGGGAATGTTAGAGTAGCCAAAAGTCCCATTAAAAAAATAAATCAAAGAAGAAGAAAAAGTACATGAAGTTATCAGAAAAAAAGTGATGGGAAGATATGGGAGGAGTTGGAGGGAAGGGACTGGGCATGAATTCAATCAAAACACCTTATATACATGTATGGAATTCTCAATAAATTATTTATGTAAAGAAAAAAGAAAAGAAAAAAGAAAAGAAAATGTGCTTACCTGTGGCTGGCAAGATAGCTCATCACTTAAGAGCACTAGCTGCTCTTTCAGATGACCCAGATTCAGTTCCCAGCATCCACATGGCAGCTAACAACTGTCTGTAACTCCAGTTCCAGGGGATCCAACACTCTTTTCTGACCTCTGAGGGCATTGTACAACACAGGTGCACTGTACCTACCTACATTCAGGCAGCACCCTCATACACATAAAATAAAAATAAAATGTCTATACTACTTTCATTTCCATTGCTGTGATAAAATATCCTGGCAGAAAGCAACTTAAAGAAGAAAGGAGGTTATTTCAGCTTAGACTCCAGGTTATTGTTGATCATTGCAGAGAGGTCAATGCAGGAGGAACTTCAGACAGCTAATGGCATCACATCCAGTCAAGGGCAGAGAGAAAACGGATGCATGCATGCTCACTTGGTTGCTTATGCTCAGCTTGATTCCTCCACTTTTATTCAGTTCGGGACCCCTGCCTAGGGAATGGTGCTGTCTGCTGTGGACTAGGTATTCCCACATCAGTTAACTTAATTAAGACTGTTCTCTACAGACTACCCACAGACAACCCAATGTAAATAATACCTCACTTTCTAGCCTCTCTTTCTAGGTAATTCTAGGTTATATCAAGTTGACTTTTAAAACCATCACGCTATCAAAGGATGAAAGGATAAAAACTGTGTGTGTATTTTACACAACACGATAGTCTTAATTCTAAAAAAAGAGGAAATTACGTCATTTGTGTCAACTTGGATGAATATGGGTAATATTCTGCTCAAAGAAATAAGCCAGCTACAGAAAAGAAGATACTATGTAATCTTATATTATGTAGACTCTGAAAAAGTAGAACTCATAGAAGTAAGCAAAGAAAATGATGGTATCTGGCATCATGGAGTGACCATAGGGGAATTAAACAGATTTCTAACCAAAGGGTAAAAAGTTTCAGTTATATAGGGTCAATAATTTCAGCCAGATAAAAGATAATAACTATAGCTCAGCATCCCTATATTGTATACTTGAAGTTTTATCAAATAGATGACATCAAATGTTCTATACAAATAGAGTCACATAAAAAGATAACTGTGATGAATATATAAATTAACTAGGTTGCTTTTACAATACACACACATATACATTCACACACACATATATATGTATACATATATATATATCACAAACTCTTACTATATAATGAATATATATAATTTTTACTTGTCATTTATACCTCAAAAACTGTGTGGTAGGGAAAGTAAAAAGAAAGAAGCTAAATATAAACGGTAGTAAATGCAATCATGATATTTATATTAACTTTTTTCAGAAAATTGATCTTTCTGGGGAAGTTCATAAGAAAATAGAACAATGCCAAATTTCAAAAGCTAAGTCATTATAAGCTTGGCATTGTGGCCCATACCTGTAATTCCAGTCCAACACTTAAGACAGGATAATCATGAGCTTCAAGCCAACTTGGGCTATTATAGTAAGACCCTGTCTCAAAAAAATTAAATAATTGTTACTATTAATGTATGCATTGCCATAGCTGTTGTTATTGGTGGCCATGTGCTGAGTCACCAGGATTGCATCCACCCATTTGCAGCAGGGACCACAGACAGCCTTGCTTTGCGCTTTGTTCAGTTACTTGAACAGAACTGGGCATAGTCTTTGCACCAGGAGAAATGAAGCAGTTCCTCCAACTTTCTTGCCTACCTAGGTCACTTTATCTGACTCTTGACTACTTAACTTGCAATTCAGAGTAATCAATAAACCATGTTTATGGGGTAGGTTTTTTCGGGGGCGGGGATGAGATCTTTTGAGACAGGGTCTCCCTGGAGCCCCAGCTGGCCTGGAGCTCACTATGTAGACCAGGATGGCCTTGAACTCACAGAGATTCACTTGTCTCTGCCTCCCAAGTGCTGGGAATAAAGGCATGCCTGGCTTTATGGTATATATAGTTTTTTTGTTTTTATTTTTGTTTTTGTTCTTTTTTTTTTACTTCAAATAATGAACATTTATTCTTTTTTTTTCCTTGGTGGTCTCGGCTCCTTTGCCTCCCCCCACATGCAGCTAAGGTTGACTGATTGGGTCAGAAGGGTAACTGATTCCCCCCCTTGACTCCTTGCTTGATGAGCATGGGAAGGAGATGTGATTTTAGCTTGCCGGCATAGTGGTCAGAGGACACTTCCAGTTAACACACCACCCCTTCCTCCAGCTCTTATGTTCTTTCTGCCAACCTCTTCTACAAAAGTCCCTGAGGCTTGCAGGGGGTGGTAGGTGTGACCTTTCCGCCATTGTGGCAAGGCACTAAACTGTCAGGTCTCTGCATCATCTGTTTTCCATGGGCTGTTGGCCAGGTTCAGTGGGATTTCATCTATTATAAAAAACACACAGCAAGAAGCAAGAACAACTAAATAGTGACTGCTATAATAACTTAACCTATGGAGGTAAACACAAGGCAATGAGCAGATGACTGGGGGAGAATTGTCCCCTATAATTCTCCTCAACAATGGACCCTGTGTGTTGCACTACCAACATACCAAACAAGATGCTCCTGCTGGTACAATAGTAGAGTGTCTAGTGTATGTACAACCAGCAAATTTTTGATTGGGTATAATACCTGCTTCTCGGAGTGGAACATACATCTGGTACTGTAGACCCGGCCAACCCCCTATGGCAGGGGAGAATATAGGCTCAAGTGGGAAGTCACTGCAATTGTTTTGTTAGATGGAAAATATGCACCTGCTAAAGTATTGCGTAGTTTTAAAGTTGAATATGCTCCTGTTTGTGGCAATGCTTTGTGCTTTAAGGTTTTAAATTTTTATTTACTTATTTATTTACTTATTTATTTGTTTGTTTGTTTAATGTGTGGTCTTTTGCCTGCATGTACATAAGTGAATCAAATTCGTGTTTGGTGCCCATGAAAAGGGCATCAGATCCTCTGGAACTGGAATTATAGAAGGCTGTGAGCAGCAAACGCTCTTAACCTCTGAGCAATCTCTCCAACCCAGTATTGTAAGGTGTGATAGGTCCAGAAGATCTGATTATTCTAGAGTAGGATTGTAGGATTGTGACTGGCTCTTAAAGGATTAGATGTAAAACTATAAGAGCATCATTCTACACGATAATTCTGAAGCACTTTTTTTTTCAGGCTAAAGAAATTATTCAGTCTACTTTAAGGATCTCTAACATTATACTCTTTCTTGAGTGAACTAAAAACATGTACAGAAAGCAGCACAGAACCAGACACTAGAAACAGAACACATTTGGTACTTCCTGTTTTCTCTGGCTAATCAAAATGTAGAAGCAGGGAAGATGGATGACGATGCTAATCAAATCTTTTTTGTCCACGGGATAAAATTTCTTTTTAAAAAAACCTCTGAATATCAAGCCTGGAATAGTGGAACGTATCCGTAACTCTAGTGCTTGAGAGGCTGAAGCAGAAGGATGACAAGTTCAAAGCTTGCTTAGGTTACATGGCAAGTGACAGGCTAGCCTAGGCTATACAGTGAGACCCTGTCTCAAACACAAAAAGGATGTCATGTTGGGTATGGTAACACATGCCTTTAATGTCAGCACTTGGGAGGCAGAGGCCAGTGGATCTCAGGCCAGCCTGGTCTACATAGTGAGTTCCAGGCCAGTTGATCTTCATACGGCCTCCAACTACTGGTCTTATCTACTGGGAATGAATTTTTTTCTTATTTTATTATTATTAATATTATATTATTTATTATTTTTGTTTTATGTGTATGCTGGATCCTCTTCAGGAGAAGCCAGTGTTCTTAACTGCTGAGCCATCTTTCCAGCTCCCTGAGAATGAAAAATTATGAACAGGATGAGAAAAACCAAAGGGCTTTACTAGGTTTTGCTGATAATCAGTATAAGCTGGAGCAACAGGGCATCAAGGGCACAGTTGATCATGTAACAGCCTTTGGATGAATTATTTTTACTTGTCTCCAAAAAGAGTTACAAGACTTAGAAGACTTGATACAAAGGGAGAACCAGTCAATCTTGAAGCATATTTTTTAAAAGAATTATTTTTATAGAAGTTTTGCAATTTTCATACAATATAGTTTGATGGTATTTAGATCCTTTCCCCTATTCACACCTCCCCAAGCTACCCCCACTCATAACGTACTATATAACACAGTCTATAAAGTTAGATTTCTGTCCCCAAATATCTTCAGCGTGGGTCCATCCACTGGGCCCATCAAGAGTCCCATCCCTGTAAGACATTGTCTTTCCCCCTCCCCTGCAGCCATCAATTGCCAAAAGGTCCTTAGGCTGGGTTGAAGTTTCTTACCCACTTCCCTAAACCTAGGCTGGGATTTTGTCTAGTTTGAGCTTGCATAGGACTTGTGCATACTGTCACCATTGCTGAGAGTTCATATGAGTAACTGAGGAGCTGTTTGGAAAACTCTGTTTCCTTGTGGTCATCTATCCCCTCTGGCTCTTACAAATTTTCTGCCTCCTCGTGTGAAATGATCCCTGAGCCTTAGGAGGCAGAAGTTTAAAACTGGTGTCCAAATTCAGGGGTAAACACTTAGAAGACTCTTGTTTTCTGCACATTGGCCAGTTGTGGGTTTCTGTGTTAATTACCTTCTGCTGTATAAGTAACTTTCTCTGGTGACAGTTGAGAGATTGATTCATCTTATGTGTAGAGGTTGCATTGAAGATGTATCACTTAAGGTTAAGCATCTCACAGACACTTATTCTCTGTGTTTGACCAGTTCTGGAACTCTGTAATAGTCTTCAACTGCAAAAAAAAAAAACTTTTTTAATGAGAGGTGAAAGGTTCACTTGTCTGTAAATATGAGGATGCATATTTAGAATACAGGAAGAAATTACATTGGTCTAGAGGTATGGTAAAAGTAGGTTTTTCTCCAGGATCTATGACTTCTCCAGCCATGTGTATTTGGCTATGTTTACAATACCACACATGAGTTCCTTCCTATTGAGTAGACTATAATCCCAATTAGACAGCTGTTGATTGCCCCTAAGTTAAAAGTTCCACTACTGCACCATAGCTTTCCAGGTAGTCATTGTTGCTTAGTAGGCTTTACAGCTGGGCAGGACCAAATGCTTGGTTTCATTCCATGTCAGCTTGTATAATATCTTCTGATACCATGAGACCTAGTCTTTAAGGAGGCAGCTTCCAAGTCAATTTCAACTCAATTGCCCCAAGTCCTGTGTTTGAAGGGTGGCCTGTCTTCAGCAACAGGGTCTTACCTTCAAGTTCTGGGGAGCAATTAGTGGCCGTGGAGCTTGAGAGAAGAGACTAGAAGGAGACAGGTGTTACTAAAGGGGAAATGGGGGAATTAGGGGCACTTTAACTGAAGAAAGAATATCAAGGGCTATACAGCAGGAGTGAGAGGAGAGATAAATGATGCTTAGATGGCATGAAAAACCAGAGGGAAATGTATTTGTTCAAAGTACTACTGAAAAATATACATACAGTAAATAATGAGTGCATGCATATAGCTTAAGGCTATATAACAAAATACACAGTGCCAGGCAGGAGAAATCTCCCCTCAAGTTGTTGGTCAGGGTAGTCCAAAAGGCTGCTGAAACATCATTTTTTAATAAATAGATTAGGTAACATAATAGGAGCCAAAACATTTGAGAGAACTTGGTACATGAAACTATTCTGGGAATAGACCTGTTTTATTTCACTTCACTGCTGTTTCCTTGATTCAAATATCCAATCACCTAAGAATGTTAGATCTTTAACCAAGTCCCACTAAATTGCATGAATGGTGTATATGAAGGCTTTTGCCCATATGTATGTAAAGTGAACAGGTAAGACCATCAGTTGTGTGTCACTGCCTACCTAGTTATACCTGGAACTGTGGACAACCCAGACTCAGTGACCATCTTTCAAGGAAGAATCCAAGCTGTGAAAGTGACCCTTGGCAATGCCACTTACTATTTTATTTATTATTTATTTATCTATTTATTTATTTATTATTTATTTATTATTTGAGATAGAGTCTTACTATGTAACCTTGGCCTAAATCAAGCTACATCAAGCTTGCCTCAAACTCAAAGAAATCCATCTGCCTCTGCCTCCCTGGTGCTGGGATTAAAAGCATGTGCCACCATGCACAGTCTTTCCATGCCATTCTTAAGAGGACACCAATGTAGATGAAATGACCCATATCTATCCTTACATAGAACTAGTGATACCAAAGAGAACTGTGTCCAGTATCATATCTTTATGGCTGACCTGGTCACCAGAGTTGTCATCTAGGACAAGCCACGATGAAGAGCTACAAAAAAGCAATGTGCCTAAGTGAACGGCTAAGATGCTTGGTGCTAACACTTCCCTAGACGGTCAGCCCAACTGATCTTAGAGGTATCATGGTCACAAACGGAGGGAAAGTGGGCATCATCCGCCCTTTTGTGAATCAGTAAAACACATCGTAAAACCTTTGTAGTAGTTTTGTCAAAATCTTTAAAAGTAATGCTATAAAGTAACCAGACAAGTCAATCTAATACTTCCATGGTGTGAGACCCTCCATGAGCTAGCCCCTGGGCTCTTCAAGGAAGTCAGCATTATGAAAAGCAACAAAGCCAGGAGCGGAAAGGAATGCTGTCAATTAAAAGAGAACCAAAGAAGCTAAGAGCCAAGCACAGTAGGCTCACTCTGCAGAATCCCAGGTGGTAAAATAATGGCTATAAAATGTAGCTTGATTTTTAATGTGGATAGTATATTAGACAATATGAAATAAATGTTAATTTTCTGTATCAATCCTTTCTCCTACTTTAAATAAATATAAATAAGAAAGCACAAACGTAGTAAAATGCGAGCAATTACAAAAATCTTAGTTTTGGGTAAATGGATACTTAGTGTACAAGTTTTCAACTTTTCTGTGATATTGTTAAAATAAATGATTGATGAATTTAAATTTTTTTCAAACATGGAAAGTGTTCAGGGCACTGTAATAATTTACTCTATTGTGCTGAAAGAATCTAGACCCATCTCAAATAATGTTGTAAATTTTTTTTGTTTGCCTATTTTCAATAAAGTAGTAATAATTAAAAAAGCCTTGATAGTTCTGAGTAATCATAATATGTTGATGTAATTATATTGTAACTTGGTCACTGAACACTTTGTTCTTTATTATAGTTGAAAACAGTTGCCTAGCAAATTTAGTCCTCTTCCAGGGTTTTAATGTTGCATTGGTGGTGTGTATTTTTCTTCTATTACTAGGGGCCCATCAAGGGAGCCTGGAAAGGCCCAACATGTGCCCTGACGCCTTCATTCTACCCCGTTTGCTTCTCAGATCCCAGGAGATTTCACAGATTTGCAACGGATTGTATCTAATATGTGGGGATCATTACAGCTTTCAGTTGTCCAAGCAAACTTCCTTTACTAAACTACTTAAAACTGAGCATCCTTCCTATCATCTCACCAGCAAGAAACACGAAGTGAATCCTGTGTTCATCAAAAAACAGTTGCTCTTCATAGGTCAGAAAATGCAGGAAAAGAGAAAAAAGAAAAGGAAAGGAAAGGCATGGAGGAGAGAGATGACAGTAGAGAAAATGAAAGGATAGAAAGGAAAGAAGGAAGAGGAGGGAAGGGG
>NW_008342851.1:2230792-2231320 GCF_000622305.1 Nannospalax galili
GGAGGGGAGGACAGGACAGGACAGCGGAGGGCGGGGAGAGAAGAGGGAAAAGAGGAGAGGGGAAGAAAATAAAAGGAAGATGTTAGGTGTGCACTCTGCAGCCCTTTAATCTCTACACTTTGGACAGCTGTGGTTTGCTGTGTTAATCATCCTTTGTTGCATGGGGAAGCTTTTCTGGTGAGAGCTGAGAGATCCATTAGCTGTGTTCTGTGAGCCTTAGGTGTACAGGTCGCATTGTAGTTGTGTCACTTAGGACTGAACTTAGGACTGACAATTATTCTCTGTGTCTGACCAGTTGTGGAACTCTGTAATAGTCTCCATCTGTTGCAAAAAGAAGCTTCTCCTCTGCCACTCAGGGCTCAGAGACCACTGCAGAAGAGAGGACAAAGAGACTGTAAGAGCCAGAGGTGGCGGATGACCATAGGAAAACAGTTTTCCAGGCAGTTGGGAACTTCCTCATGTGAATTTACAGCAACAGTGACAGCATGTACAAGACCCATGCAAACTCAAACCAGACAAAAACCCAGC
>NW_008342851.1:2231361-2252624 GCF_000622305.1 Nannospalax galili
AAAAAAAAAAAAAACCTTAGCTGAGGAGCTGTTAGCAGCTGATCACTGCTGAGTGTGGGAGAGTTGGTCTTCTTTAAGGGAATGATGTGAGATAGGCTGACCAGGCTCCAGCAAATGACAATGAAGGACATCTGGGGACACATACTTAACTCACTAGACTTTAACATATCTAACAGAATGCATGAAATCCAATGGGGAGCTATGGGTGATTCAGAAAGGGAGGGGGAGCCTAAATATGATTAAGATGTAGTCTATGAAATTCACTATATACTTGGGAAGTAGAGACAAAAGGATTACCACAAGTTTGAGGCCAGCCAGGCTACCTAGGAAGACCCTATCTCAGAAAATATTAATGAAAGAAAAAAGTCATAAATACCCTGTAGAACCTTTTTCAAGACTATAAGACCCTGCAGTGTGCAGAACACCTTTAAGATCAGAGAGAAATTCACTCTGTTTTTCTTAATATGTATACAGCTTGGAGAGAAACCTATGAAAGTATAAAGAACTGTGGTGTGTGCATAGGGTCGAATAGTGACTAGAGGCGCTGCTGACTTGCAGCAGCTCTCTCAGGAGTGGCACAATAGAGGGATTGTTTTAACTAAGAACAACAAAAAGGTACTAAGGTCTTCCAGGTTCCTATCAAAAGACTCAAGTGAATTTGTGGGGCAAAACTCTATCCTATGTAAATATTGATTCAAAAAATAATTAAAAGAGAAAACAGTTGACTAAATTGTTAACTAGGTAATAATTACCCAAGGCAAGGCAGAGAAGTCATACCATACTCCACAAATCTCTAGGTTCAAGAGTCCGACAACTGCACAGAACTAATTGTGGTCTCTGACCAAGACCTAAAATAATGATATCATATACAATGTGATAGCAGAACAATGGATCAAATACAGGAACACTTCTCTAAGAACTTTCCACCACAGGAATTTCCTTGTCACCTTACCCCACCACCACCATTTTTGTCAATAGACCCACCCACTATGACAGAAAGCCTTGTCTGGTATCAGATGTTGGAGAGGAGCTAATCCACCATTATGTTTGGAAAGTGCTGCAGTTGTGCTTAACAACAGGCACCTGAGGAGACCGGTGAATATTAACAGGCAGTATCTATTGAGTACTAATATGCACTAGGCCCGATGCTAAGAGATTTATCTGAAACCCTGTAGTGACCCTTATGATCACAAGATCCATTTGTAAGATACTGAAATTTCAAGAATTCAGGCCTCTTGTTCATGATCTCACAGGCCCCAAGGAGTAAAACCACAGTTTGAATCTATTTAGTCTCTTAGTCTAATTCCGGAACTTTTTAAAATCACTTAGACTCATTCTTTAAGCAAGAGACAAAAACATAGCCATTTTGCTAAGGATAATAGCACCCTTTTTATAGCTTTTCAGACCTTAAAATCATTTGAAAATATTATTTTAATTTACTACCACAAGAACACCATGGTATGGTTCATCTTCTCTGAACAGAGAAACCTCGTCATTGGCAGAATTGCCTCAGCCAGCAAACCAGGGCCAGTCTGTTCAGGGACATTCCCCACCCTACATTTGGTGCCAGCTCCTTTTGCACAATCCTTACAAGTGTTCCGATTTCCCTTAAACTCATTCCTTAGGAATTCAATTAAAAAAAAAAAACACTAAGCAAGTTCTCTCTGACCTCATGGTCAACATCCTAGCTGCTGCCCTGCACCGATGGTCTTTGCCACACTGTCTTCCTGGATACTTTCCTTCTTGGGATTGTTCTTGGTGGCATTGGTCTGGTTGGGAACATTTGACTCTTGAGGTTTCAAGAATTTCTCTTCACTTTAGCATCGATTACATTTTAGTCTTTAATTAGAAGAGTATAAGTGGGAAAGTATTCACAAGGCCTGGAGTGCAACACAAATTCTCTACAGCTTTCAGAGAGTTACTTTACTAATTATGTGCCAAAATGTGATTCCTTTTGCTGCCTGACATAAGGTTTTTGACTCCTGTTTCGCAGACAAAATGACTTTGTATGGTTGGTCGATGTCAGCAGCACCAGGGAGACGAGTCCTAACTAAAATTGCCTGCCTTTGGGATAGCTGTGGCAGAAATGATGCAAAGTACATAAGGACAAAGCTCTGGGTCACAGACACAGTGAAAAAGAGAATGCTAGTCTATGACATTTAGAAGGTATATTGGAATTCACATCCAACTTCTAGGCCTGTATCCAAAGGAAAAACAGCATATCAAACAGACATCTACATACCCGTGTTTATTGCTATTTACAGTAGCTAAGCTGTGAAATCAACCTAGATGAATAGAGAAAATACATATGTATGTATGAATATTATTTGACCACTAAGATTAATAATATTATTAGTAGCAAAACAAAGTAAATTACAGGACATTGTGTGAGATTAAATAACTCAGACACAGCAAGGAAAATTCTGTACAATCTCTGTCATATAAGGATGCTTTAAAAAGTCTATCAGAATGAAGAATAGTGATTGGCAGCTGAGAATGTTGAGGGGACATTGAGTAGTGGGTACCAAGACTCAAGACAGAAGACATGGTTCTAGTGTTATACAGGCCAGTGGAGGAGCTGTCATTCACAATATCTATTCTATATTTATTCAGTTACTAGAAGAGAGGTGATTGAAGGCTCCAAACTTAAAGTAGTAAGAAGATGGAAATACTGATTAGTTTGATTTGATTAGTACATATTATATAAATATATTGAAATACCAAATTGTATTTAATAAACATGCAATTAGTATTAATCACTTTTTTTCAAGGTTAAATGAAGTAGAAATGCTGCCTACCTTGATTTGATCCCTCTACACTACATACTTACATTAAAAAGTCATACTATACTCTCCAAGTTAATACAATAAAAATAGTGAACAAAGAATATACTACAGAGTTATCTAAGATGGATGAGGCAACAGCTAAACCGTGTCCACAGGTTACAGGTGGCTTTCAGTGAATGAATGAGTAGGTGAAGAGATGAATGCAGGAACACAAACACTTAAACAGTTAGCTGTGATGGCTGAATGTGTACATCCTTCCCGTGCTCCTTGACTTGACTGGCATAACTGTTATTACACTTGGATAGAAGGTACTAAGTCTCCAAATGATTGAACTTTGCCCAAAATAATCTACCCAGAAACTGGAGACTTCTAGACAAAACCATTCCTCTTTGGTTGTCACCACATGTCCCGAGGAATTTGTTTTATTTGCATGTGATAAGGGCAACAGGTCAGAAGATGACTACTATCAGAAAGGTGGTTTGTAATTCATGCACAGGCCCTAAGATGAGGGTGTGCACTAAGCCAGGAAGGCCACAGGAGAGGCCCAGTCAGTGGGGAAGAAAAGTGAGGAGAAAGCACAGGCATGGCCTTTATTGTGGTGCTTGGCGGGAGGTGTGAGGTGTGGCAGTTAAGTCCCCGAGCCTAGGACTGATTTTGGCAGGCTATGGGATAAGGGGAGGAGTGATCAAATGGCCCAGTACCTAGCTGTAGTGTGACTGTGGGCAGGGATAATAGCGTAGGCTACAAGAGTCTGCTTCAAGGAAGCCTGTGGGAGTATGGGTTCAGAATTGGCTGGCTTGTGAAGGAAAGATGTGCTGTCAAGAAAACCGCTTGCTTTCCTGAGGAGTTAGCTAATCCCGAGATGAGCAGTCTGTCCTTGCCCAGATCCATGAGTCCCCCCACCTATGTCAAAGCATCATAAAATACAGAAAACAGAAAACACGGTGAATACTTAGGTAAAATCTTTAGCTTCTGTCTCTGGAATTAGAAGGGCCTAATGGCTTAAATTACGGATATTTCTGCTAGCATTTTCTAAAATGCAGCTGAAATTAACTTAGAAAGGCAGATAATGGCCATTGCTGTTCTGAGTTGAAGATTCCTTCCAGTATTTGGTCTGTTTTCTCCACAGCTAAGCAAATGCTTTCCTTGGCAGAGCAACATCCTTGCCGGTCTCACTGCTGACCATTCAGGAGACCACATAGAAACCATGTGTCCACAGGCTTCTAATCATCTTCTCAAAGTTCAGAGGCTTTCGATTGCTTAGGAATATAAACTGTACTTATCTGCGCCTTCTGCGTCTTTAGATATGTTAAGGTACAAAGGTACAAGTCTCTGCCTTTGTATTTTGTGCCTACTTATTATTATGCAATAATCATACTAACATTAATAAAAGTACCTGATTTATTTTAGCATTTTTCTGTCTGGCATTATGCTCACTACTTTGTAATCATTTTCTGACTCAATCCTGTAGCAAGCCCGCAAGATAAGCAATGATAGTCCTATTTAGAAAGGAGGAAACCGGAGCATGGGGAAGATAAATCAATCACTGAGGCTGTACCAAGTTCACCTCCTGGTGAACCTGGCATCAATGCTAATGATTTTTGAGACTAGCTATAGCGACTTTCCAATTTCAATATACATTTTCCTGTGTGTGATAGTAAAAGGGAGTCATTTGTGTATATGATTTGAAGAGTGAACACATACATATTTCCAAAAGAAGTTTTTACATTGCCACCCCAGTCCATTCATTACAAATATTCCTTTGGCTTAAAACATTATTTTTTCTGAAGGTTCTAAGAAAAATACTACACTTAGCTTTGAGGAATGAGATGGTAACACCCCAGCACTGTGTGAGCTGGGGCTATGGATATGAGGGTAGATTATTTTGACTATTCTACTTGGCAGAGACTAGGATCCCAGGACACAGATAAAGCACAGTGTGGGTAAATATTAATTTGAAATGCCACACTTATATGCAGCTATGTGAACCCTATTGCTCTGCATGGAGATTTCGGTAGCTCCAGAGGAAGGGAGAAGGCAGGGCAAGAAATTTCCACTCACTACATACCTCTCATGACTTACTAATGTATATACCCCATATCTTCTTTAGCGCCAAGCTACAAAGAAGGTGTTGTACTTCCTTCATTAGTGCTGAAGAAATGGAGGTACAAGGGGTCAATGGTCCAAAGTCTTTCTACTAATTAACAGTGCAGGTAGAACAAGAATACAGCATTCCATGACTCTGAAAGCCATGTTGGTTTCCACTGTACCACAGTGCAGGAAATGCCAAGGGTAAATTCGTTTTCTCCAGTCTTTCCCCAGGGTCCACTGGTAGCCAAAGTTAAAGCACATCTGCAAAGTGGGTCTTTTGACACCTGCTGCGTTCCCACCCTGCCTCTCCAGTCCTACCTGATTGAGGTTATTCGATAGTACTCCATGGGGCCAGCACTCTGGGTCACTGTTTTGGAATGTGAAAATGCTGTCCTTCATTGTCAAATTGCTTTTTTGTTTACAGCAGCAACATGAAAAGCTTTCCAGGCTTCAGAACTGACCACAGGAAGACTTCTGCATGCCATTTTGAACTGTGACTGTTGAGAAACAAATGTCTGTTTTCGTTTTTAAATGGTCCTTCAGTGCATGAAGACATTTAAGAAACAAGAAAGAGGCTTTTCAAGCATCCTACTTATCCCCCCGGGGTGATCTCTCCTCTGGAGAGCAAGAGCCTAAGAGTAGTCGGAGAACTGCCTGGACTGGGTTCTGTCTCAGAGTTCTAAGGGCCTTTTCAGGTCTTTCATTGCCATGAGTTCACTGGACCTCCTTCTCACTACCAGCCCAGGTAGTGCACACCTATAGACATTCATTGAGGACTTATAATTTAGTATTTCCCCTGTTCCCCACCTCATCACATAAGTGTTATGAAGTAAACTTGATTAATTATGTCTAGACTTTGAGACAATATTCCATTCACCTTGCACCTGTGTTTTACATGGGAAACCACTGAAATGCAACCCAGGACAAGTTTTTATAACAAATGAATCTAGAAGACACTCTGAAACACAAACATTACTCTAAGGTTGAAGGTGACAAAGCACTCTGTGAGCGTTGACTAAGAAAACTGCTCATAATCTCAATACTGAATCCAAGTCAGTAAGAATTCAGTCACAAAGAGTTCAAAATGAAGCCTCTAAGTCAGTTACTAACAAATATTTGGTAGGCCCAATGAAAGAGTTATTTTTGGTTTTTTCCACAGCTATAGTGAAATCTTTTCAGCTACTTTAAGGCTAAGAGATTGAAGGGATAGCACTTTTCAGTGTCACCGTTAGAACAAATAAGAAGCCTCTGCTTTTCTTCCAGTGTAACCCAGGAGAAAGGAAATTTCAAACCTGAGTTATTTTTTTAAAGGTTCATTCCTTGATCACAAGATTCAAGTCTCAAAAAACACTTGACTACTTCAAAAATTACATAAAGTTTGAAATGCAAGTATTTATTTTTACAAACTAAGATCCACAGAGCATTCTCAACTCAAGCAGTTTGTCATTATGTTTCACTGGGTGACCTTGAACATATCACTGTCTCCACTTTTCTTTCTACAAACACTTCTGTAACAGCTAACCTTCAGAGTGAGGGATTTTACTGCTTCAGTGAATAGTGTCACTATACAAAACAGCTCAAATAAAGAATGTCAACACCCCGAAAATTAGAGAACGAACAAAACGCAAGCTGCTCTGGATGCTTCTTTCCTTCTTTCTCTTCTCATCCATTCAACAACTTCATTTTTGCTTGCCTCTTACAGACTCAGTAGATTCAGTCATGTGGGAAGAGATTGGCTTAGAAGCAGCAGAAGGGAAGACAGGAGACTTCTAAGCAAACAAACCCAGCTGCAAAATGTCTCAGACTTTTATGTAAGCTAATAACAGGGAAGAGTGTTCCTGAAGGATGGGTGGAAAGGCCAACACAGGCAGAGTAACCACAGCCCTGAGAGCAGGGTGACAAGTGTCACCTCTGCTGCCCAGACTGCGGGCTTGAAAAGGACTCTGAGTTTGCTCCATGCCTGGGGGAAGCATGCTATGATTTATCAGTAATAGCCTCTTATGAAATATATATTCTCAGAGCAACACTGTGAGATGGGTATTATGAGTTTTATTTTATAGAAGATGAAACTGAGACTTAAAGAAGTTTAGATTTTCACAGGAAATAGTTACAGAGTTCCAGGACTTGGGTCTGAACTTGTCTGTCTCTTTTCCAAAGTCCATCCATCTTCTACCACTCAGCTTCTTAAACTGGAACTCAAACCCCATAAGAGACCACACAGTTGAATGCCATTGACTTTATATCCATACACAGGTGCCAAGGATCCAAGTGCAACCGACCATGACTAGTAATAATCAGATACATACAGATTAGAGAAGCACGAGCCAACATCTAAGTATTATTAGCAAAAACAATGAGTCTTTCTGTAAGAAACAACATATTTTAAAATGAAATGGTGATCTTTTTTAAAGGTTAAAAACTCATTCAATTTTATGTCTTACAGGGCTTATACTGAGTTCAGTATTGTATAACTGTATTAATTCAACTGTGAACCTAAAAATTTTATAACCTCTTTTGAAAGAGATATATCTTTGCTCTGGAAATTGTTATTGAGTTTGTTAAAGCTGTAAAGAAATGCTTCTTCTAGAAAATAAAAAAATATTTTAAAAAATGAAAATAATTTCATATCACATCCATGATAAAGCTCAAGTGTTTCTGGCAGTGTTTGCCAGTGCTGCATCCTGTTACTTGACCTTGGATTCTAAACATGTAACATGTTTACCTTTCGTGGCACAGGCACATCACCACAAACTGAAACATCTTTGCTCAGATTTGAAACTGTGCTGTTATGGATTACAGTGTCTTTGTTGTATAAACTATTTTTTCTCTTATAGAAACGTAAATTAATTATGCAAAACAATTACTTTTAATATTTTTTCTATCATTTCTCAGTGTGTAAGTACCAAATTAGTCTGGATTGTAGTGTATTAGAATATTTGAGTTTTAAAATTGCTGACATTTTTTTTAAATCATTGGATAAATTCTAGCTTGGAATTGAAACAGAATTCTTAGCAGGTTCTATATTTAATACTTTTGCTATTTTGTACTACATATTTATTCCACACAGTATTCTCAGCATCGATGACTAATTTTGATCAACTCTGAAAAATGTTGAAGAGGTCCTGTACCTTACTTTACCAAATACTCAGACAAAATTAGATCTTTATGTAAAAAATAGATAAGCACATCCATCCTAATTGTATTCCAAATAGCTTTGCTGAACCAAAAATTACTGTAAAATAACTTATTTATGATTTATTATCATACATGTTTAATCTATAAATCCATATGCCTAGGGTTGCATAAAAATTTCCCAGGTGAAAAGGAATCACGAGTAGAAAATATTTAAGAAGCCCTGCTGTCCTGCACTGCACTGTTGACCCAGTGACCAATCAACTGTGTGAAAGAAGGGAGGACACCTATTACCCGCAGGCCCCAGGTTTATACAAATGGAGATGACCGTCTCCACCATATCTAGGTCACAAAGTTACAATAATGTTTTGTGTGATAACTGTACAGTGAAACATTCACAAAATGTCACCACTGTCTGCGGTACTTACATGGTACTGACATAAAGTGAAAGGGTAGCCTAGCCATCTTCCTACTTCTTGTCTCCTGAGAATGCTCTGCAGTGGTTCATTTTAGAATGTACTAAGGCTAAATTACTATAAATCAATCAATTCTGAGTATTTGATTACCTTTGAAGACTACCATAAAGTCATTTTTATAAAATTCCTCTATTAAGTGCTTTCCTGAGTTAGGTCTGCAAAAGATGAATCCTTCCCCATGAGCAGCTGTCTACTGTGCTGGAGATCCTGCCTGCTGTAACTAATGTTCCCCCTGGGGCTTTAATAGATTGCTGAAATTCTGAACTTTAATATTGTAATAACATTGGTTTTGCCTTAATATACTGTAAGAAAGTTTTATAAAAATAAGCAACAATTTCTGTGCATATTTTCACATCCACTGCACTTACGTATATGTGGTTTCCTGTAAGCTTTTTCCCATCCTTGAAATCATAAAAATTCTCAAGCTAATGCAAAAATATGGAACCAATTTCACTGGCTATCATTAGCAGAATGATCCTGCTCATACATTTGTCAAATGAATATGTTTTCAGAAGCTCCTGTGGACTCCGGGTGAAGATTATTAACTGAAGAGAAATTATTGAATGTCACATCATGAAAATTATTACCATCTTTTCCTCCTACTTTCTATTTCCTTATTATATCTTTACCTTTCCTCCAAACTCTAACTAAATGGAGGGACGTTTTAGAATAACAGTGACTTTTAGATGTTTCACAATGTAAACATGGCTATTTATCTCTCCAGTTTCAAATATAGCCCATATCTACATGGCCATGCTATCAAATTTTACTGATTCACACCCTTTAGAATGGTTATTATTAAAAATGGAAACTATCGAGTGTTATTGAACCTGGAAACAAGGACTTGTGTGCCTTACTAGAAAGAATGCAAAGTGGAAGGCAGTTTGATGGTTTCTCAGAAAGTTAAATGTAGAATTACCATATCAATTCATATCAATAGAATTCATCCAGCAAGTCTACTCTTAAGATAGATCCAAAATAATTGAATGCAGAGGCTCGAGCAGATACTAACACTTGAACATTATCTTCATGACAGAATTCTTCACAATAGCTAAAAGGTAATCCAAATGCCCATCTACAGATAGTCATCTGATGAGCAGACTGTGGCATATATGTACAATGAAATATGATCCAGCCGTAAAAATGAATGAAATTCTGACACATGAAACAAAATGCATAAATATCGAAAATATTATGCAAAGTGAAATAAGCCAGATGCAAAAGAACAAATTGCATATGATTCCACTTATATGAAATATTTAGAGTGGTCAGAACCACAGAGACGGCAAGCAGAATGGTGTTTGCCAAAGGTTGGGGTGGGGGTTCACGTTTGTGGGCATAGTGTTTCCATTGCGGAAAACAAAAAAAGTCTGGAAGTGAATAATGCTGACTCCGGCACTGTACTGCAGATGCACTTAACACCTCAGAACAGTATGTACTATTCTGTAGTGTGAAAGACGTATGGGGACACTACCTTGAAGGATAGGCTTTAACACAAATGGCAGAATGTATGAATTCCAGTGACGTAGCTATGGGAGGGGGCCGATGGGTAAGGGGGTATAAAGATGATTAAGATGTTCTCTATGAAATGCACAAAAATTCAATAAAAAACTTACCAAAAAATGATTAAAGTGGTACATCTTACATTTTTTATGTACATTTTAACCCAATTTTTTTAAAAAAAAACAACTAATGACTTACGAAAGACTGTGCACCATATAGGACTTGATAGATGAAGCTTGTTACTATCAACTCATTTTTAATAACACTCATATTTACAATTCAAAATAAACATTTGGTTAAATTAAATTTTAATCCCTTAAGCGTCTTTTTAGTGTTCCTATCCCCAAATATTTATCAAGCATTGATTTTGTAACAAGCACATTGGTCCTAGGGATGCAGAGTGATGAAGTCACAGGACTTAAATGTTATAATTTGAATGCTGGAATCCTGGCTGACTAAGTTCATAGGTTGGAAACCTGATCACCAAGGTGCTGCTCATAGGAGGTAGAGCTTTTAAGGTGATGGGCGTATGAAATGGGAGCCCTCATGAACAGGTTTCTAACCCTTATTTAAGATGCCCCAGGGAGTATTTTTGACTTCCACCATGGGGGGTAAAGAAGAAAGGGACGTGAGAATCCTCACCAGAACCTAGCCACACTCGCACCCTTGTCTTTGATTTTTCAGTCCCTGTAACCGTGAGAAACAAATCTCTGTTGATTATAAGTGTTCAGTCTAAGATACTCCCTAAGATTAGGGAGCACGGTCATGGGAAAACACATACAAATCCATAATCCTGGTATATTATAGTCTTGTTTACAGAAGCATTTACACAGTATTATGTGTTAAGGTACGTACCTCAGACTAGGGGTAAATCTGAGATTACGTCCCAAAGAATTAACAATCTTTCTGAGTTTCAAAGGCCAAGTGAGAGCTGGCCAAGAAAAGAAGAGCCAGGAAGGAAAAAAGAGTGTTTTAGGTAGAGAAAAGTCGGCAGTAAGGGTGACAGCAGTCCTGGGCAGCTAGACCTGAAGACGTAGCAGGTGCCAGATCTCAAAGGCCCTGGAATAACTCATTCAAGAATAAGGATCCAATCCTAGACCATGTGCATTTTTTTCCCCAAACATTTGAAGAGAGCTGTCATCAAGATTCATGTGTTAGGAATTCTATCTTCAGAAATGAGGACAGGTTGGATAGAGACAAGATGGGAGGCAGGGACAATGACAAGATGGTATTATAAATGTCCAACTTACTGTTTCCGTACAGACTTATTGGATGTCTGTTACAGGTCAAATAATTCTTTTCTACCTTGAGAAGACAGCAGGAAAAAGTACAGAAAAAGCAAAATACCCTTCTCTTATTTTCTGTCCTCTAGTGGAGAAAGAGAAAATAAAGAGACTATTTCTAATGAGGCTTTGGGCTCTTTACTTAATGAGAAATGTAAGCATGTGGTAAAACAAGACTTTGTAGAAAATACAGATGCAACTGTTTATCTATACATCCCAAAGCTGGGGTTACATAACCATCCTTCTTGTCTTGTGATTACCTAGCTCTGTGTGTCTTTGATCTGTTTGAGGAAGGGTCTGAGATTCTAAGAAAGAAGGATGGAAATGTATAAATTATTTACAGTAAATCGAGTCCCTGTGAGTATCTGTTCTTTTACCCTTCCTGTAAATCTTCATAAAAATTAAGCTCTTTAGTTTGGACCTTCTGGATTTGGCTCACTGAAGTTTAAGAAGGATGTTCATCAGTGGTGATTTATAAATACTGAGGATTCTGGGATGGAACATTCAGCTTGAACTTCTTATTCACCTCCTTCTCTGCCTGAACAGACCATTCACATATCTAGAAAGATAAGAAAGAACTTTGTGATCAGGCTCATGGCATCTGTGCCTTGCATTTTGTTTTTCAGCTTTCTTTTTCATCCTGTGTAGTCTCACAGTCAAACCCATGGTTCCCCTAACTTGGTCAATCATAGATCCATTGCAATCTTGTTACTCTGATTGATGCAAGAATATTGGGATATCTTTGAAAATGACAGTCTTTCTTGGCTCTTGGTGACCTTGGTTTGAGGGAGGCTAGAGTCCTAGAAAACTTGACAATCACTAAAGCTACCCTGAGCCACTGTTTGGGTTCTTGAGTCGGAATTCAAAGAATAAAATCCATAGACCACAGAGAGTGATTTTTAGTGAGAAATTTATTATAGAATTATAGGTTGAGACTTAAGAGGGAGTGGGGAAGGGGGAAGAGAGAAAAGAAAGGAAAAGGAGGGATGCGGGAGGGAGAGAAGGAAGGAGAAGGGGAGTAAGGGGAAGTAGGGAGAGGGAAACAGAGAGAGAGAGAGAGAGAGAGAGAGAGAGAGAGAGAGAGAAACACAGAGCTCCTGTATATCAGGAACGATTCCCAGCAGGATACCATCAAGAAGCTAGTTAGCTATTTAGATGATTTATGGCACAAACTGGGGTGAGGTACGGGGAGAATGAGCTGGTCAGTCCAGCTGGCTCAACAACGAGGTGTCCAGCTGCCTTCTCTCAGTCTCACTCACAGCCATGTATGGCCTCCAGGCAGAGGTGCTCATTTGGGAAACAATATTATTACACATTCATTTGTAAGGCCCTCTGAGGTCTGTGGCCTTACCCTGGTGGCTTTGAATCTCACTCATCTACACTGCAGAATTGTTTGGGCATT
The DNA here is from genome assembly GCF_000622305.1 of Nannospalax galili. NCBI lineage: Eukaryota > Metazoa > Chordata > Mammalia > Rodentia > Spalacidae > Nannospalax > Nannospalax galili. The sequence continues at coordinate 2,244,035 of NW_008342851.1, forward strand.
GAGTTTTATTTTCAGGTCCTCAAGACTGTGTATCAACAGGCACATGTTTAAAGTGCTTCTAGAGCTATGAAGGAATATGGAAAAGATGTTGACCGAGGGTTTCACCATGGCTGTAGTTCTCCTTTGAGAGCCTTCTGACACAGGGATCAGGGGTTCTTTTCTAGGGTCCTTAGTTTCAATCATAAAAGAATACAAGAGTGAGCTCAAATGGAAGTTTCAGAACAATTTTATTAGACTTTAAGGAAAAATCATCGGGGCAGTCATAAATCTCAGCTGCTGCCTTGAAGAGGGGATTGAAGGGGAGGAGGAAAAAAGACATAAAGCCTTACTAGTTTACAGCTGGCCTGGTGGACAGACAGATACATGGCATACTAGCAGCCATGCAGCAGGGAGGAGAAGGGAACTTCTGAGGAAAGGTAGTTGGAGCAGACCAATGCATTAGGAAAAGGATGGTTAGAAAAGAGATCTGAATGAGAAAAGGAGAGGTACAGGCCTTATGTCTGTAACCAGGTCCATAAGAACTGACTGGAGGGCAGGGATTCCAGGCAGGAAAAGGTCACCATCTCTTTAAGGCACTAGGTATTAAACTTCCAACCAGGCCAGAGATTCTTATTTTCCTGATCAGCCTTCTCCCAGGGGGCTTCTTGCTACACTAACACTTCCCTCACTTTCAGCTAGTTTTAGTGCTTTCTAGGTTTAAGTTCTTGTTTGACTGAGACTAAAGTCAATGAAGACAAACAAGAGTTCTTGGGCATAGTGGAGCCAAGTGAGGAGTGATCCATCTTTGTCTCAGGGGCCCAGTGCTTCTGGTGGCCAAGACCTCATCACTGAGGTGGTCCCTGCACCTTGCCTCTCCTCTTCCCTTGGGTCCCTCTTGTAGCCATCCTGTAACAGACCTTGTGGTTATCTGTCAGAAGAACCACTTAATCTAGCAAATGAATTCTAGCTTTTTTTTTTGACCTTTTTAAGACAGGCTCTTCCTATAGCCCTAGCTGGCCTGGAACTCAGTATGTAGACCAGACTGGCTTTGAACTCACAGAGATCTGCCTGTGTCTGCCTCCAGAGTTCAGGACCAAAGGCATGCGCCACCACACCCAGCTTCCAGCTAACGTTTTTTATTTTTTGTTTTTTGTTTTTAAAAAACTTGGCCTCTTCTTTTTTTTAAATTTTTATTTTATTTTATTATTTTTATTTTATGTGTATGAGCATATTGCCTGCTTGTGTGTAAGTGCATCCGTGTCATGCAATGCCCACAGAGGTCAGAGACTCGAACCCATGTCCTCTGCAAGAGCAACCAGTGCTCTTAACTGCTGAGTCATCTCTCCAGCCCCCAGGCTATTTTTTTTTAATTGCTGCCAGTAGATGGTTCAATCACAACTCATAGACAAGCTTAATGTTTTATAATTAGTGTCATAAAGATGAGATAAAATTAATAATTTACCACAGCAGAGAGAATTCTCAAAGACAGATTACCATCTGCAAAGCTGACCCTTTTACTCCTCAGATGAAAAGGAGCCCCATTTTCTGGAAAAAAGCCAGCACAGTCAGGACCCAGGAAAGGATATGTGCAGATCAGCCTAATATTTGTCCCATCCACATTTTCCTGTTTTCTAGGCAAATTCGAATGGATGATATCTGGACTTACATATTTTATTTATTCAGATGAGAGGTCCAAAATGTGAGGAAAAATCATGAAAGTCAGGAAGCTCTTGAATGGATAAAATAAAATGGAAGTATCTCAGTACTCCTAATGAAGGGTCTAGATGTAAACGTCAAAGACCATGACTTCCCAGGAACCAACAGGCAGGTATGGGTGCAGAAATAACACTTCAGGGTTGAACAGATCTAGTTAGTTCAGGTATATGATTGTTGACTGTGCAGTCTTGAGCAGATTTCTTAAATTTGGGAGTCTCCCTTGCAAAATGGGCAAGATGATGTTCACTTTCAGTGTAGTTTGTGGATTGCAGATAATGTTTATAAAGTACCTAACCCAGAGACTAGACAGTAACAATATCTATGTAAGTTATGTAAGTGGTAACTAGCATTTTTTTTTTTTTTTTTTTTTTTTTTTTGAGACAGGGTCTTCCTGTAGCCCCAGCTGGTCAGAAACTCACTATGTAGACCAGGCTGACCTTGATCTTACTTGGATTTTATCGGAACTCTAAGCTTCCCTGAAGAGCAGCACTGCACCTTTGCTCCCTTCATTCCAGAAATATGTATGTCATTGTCATATAGAGCTGGACAGATAGGAAGGAGATACAGCACTGTTTGCTCCAATTATACACAATGAAGACCAAAGTGGTCACATTTATTCTAAAGGGCCCAACTCCCTTATACTCTGTTCTGATGGTGGGTCAGTGTGACGGAGACCTTCCCCTACCTAAGCATTGCAGAAGTCACCTGATTTCACCCTTCCACCTCTCCTGCCTCTCAGGAGCCACACAAACCTCATATTTGCTGCCTTAGCACATGAGCTCTCATTCAGACCATCAGTTCCCTGCAGGGGGTCTTGGTGCTTTTGCCCCTGTCTCTTCCTTAATGACAAGATGTCAGGATTGTCTAAGATTGTATAGCACAAGGGAACTTGAAATTCAGTGGGAAATAAGGTAAAGGGATTTTGAAGGTGAAATCATAAAGTCAATCTAAGTTAGGCACTTCAAACTCATCCCCTCCCTTTTAGAACTGCTACCATGAATCCAACACTCCCTAGTTCAAAGCTCTGGGCAACTTGGGTCAGGAGAGAGTTACTTTGCTCCCTGCCAAACTTTCCTCTTTTCTCCCAGAACCTTCCATGGAGGTAATAACTCTTTCCTGGGAAAACCACTAAGCTAAGAGCTTGCACACAAGTAACTCACACAACAAGAAGTAACTCACACAAGAAGTAACTCACACAACAAGTAACTCACACAAGTGGAGATGCCATTGGCTTCACTGAAGAGCAATAGGATCTTTAAATTTTTTATTACATTTATTTGTGTGTGCAGTGTGTATGCATGTGTAGAAGTCAGAAGACAATTTGTGGGAGCCAATTCTCTCCTTCTACCTGTCGATCCTGGGGATCAACCTACGCTCAGAAGACTTGGCAGCAAGTTCCTGTATTCACTGATCTCTCTGTCCCCAGCAATGGGATCTTAATGTGAGCAGGGACCTTGCCCACAGTCACATAGCCAGCATATGGTAGGATATGGCTTTGAGCTCACTTCCTTTCTGCATCTGAAATCTGCATTCTTAACTGAGCTGAGCCACTTCCCAAAGCATCATCTTCCCCGCTCCTTTCATCTGCGTTTCCGAATCTTCTATGTATCCTTTTCCTTATGTAGGTAAAAAATACAAGATGTCTTTCCTGTTCTTGGATTTCTAGCCTTGTTTTCTTTAAAGCTCTTGAAAGATTACATCTTTTGCTAAAATTGTCCTCATTGAAAAGATGTAAGTAAAAGATCCCTCATGCATACCTCCCCCGAGTCACCACCCTTCTAACTTCTCAGTGTTCACCTGCTCAGTCATTAAATACTTAAAGAATTAATGTTTCTATAAGTCAGAATAATTGACATTAGCTCACTGTCTTAGACTATTTTATGCTACAAAAACAAGATATCGAAGGTTGAGAATTTGATTGAAAAAAAAAAACAAAAAAAAACAGGAATCTATTGGCTGCTATGTCTGGAGTCTAGAAAATCCAATGCTTGTGGTAGTAGCTTCTGGAAGAGTCTCCTTGCATAGTCCTATGGCTGAAGGCAGTAGGCAAGAAGAGTAGGTGATAATGGTACTAATCTGTCCACGTGGGCAGAGACATCATGATTAAATCACCATGTAGAACCTTGTTCTCTGAATGTTGCTGCGTGAACATTGGCAGACTCATTCAAACCAAGGCAGTCACTGACTCCAAATATACTGGTCTTCTTTCTGTGTGTTTTTCCCTCCTTATTGTGGTCTATTAGTCTATCCCTACGCCAATATAGCATTGGTTTAGTTATTATTGTTCTGTGAGAAATCTTAGTAACAGGAGGGCAACTCCCTCTTTCCTATTCCTTATTTTATAAGTGCATAGGTTATCCTTCCATATTTAAAAACATTTTGTAAATTTAGTTGAATTGTATATAGTTCAAAACTAAATTTAGGCAGATTGCATCTTTGTGACATTGAACCACTCTAAACCTCATAACAATATGTTTTCAGTATTGAAAGCTTTTCCTTTCATCCTTAAAGCTTTGCAGCTTTCTTCATTTAAAAAAAAAAAACACAAAATTTAGGAAATTTATTCTATGACATCTCATATATTTTCTACTATTGTGATTAAATTCTTCTTTTCCATTGTGTTTTCTATTTGGTAATATTAAGTATACCAGAAAGCTAGTTTGTTTTCCAATGTTGAAGTAATAGCCTGTATAATTTTCAAGGTCTTTTACTATTTCTAATGATTTTTTGACTCATACTGGTTTTTGTGCACATATTACGAGCAAATATATATTATTAATTCTTTCATTTGAATATTTATAGGGTTTTTGTGTGTGTGTTACAGTATTAATAAGAATGGCAGCAAGCACCCTTATCTTGTTACTCCTTGTCTGAGAATGCTTCTGAAGTTTTGCCAGGATGTGTGATACTAACCACAGATTTATAGTTTAGCTTAAGGATAGTTCATCCTTTTTCTAGTTTGCTTAAAATTATGTTTTTGTCACAAATACACAAAGCATTTTATTAAAGACATTTTTGGAAGCAGTTAAGCTAACTACAAGGATATTTCTATTAATATTTAATATGATAAATTGGAATTTAAAATATTTAAATACTGTTCTATTATTAAGACATTCCTACTTTTCTGTTATTTCAAACTGAAGTGTGACACTTTCCCAAAAGTAAAAATTACATATCTATTCAATGCATAAATAGTTTTGGATGTGTGTACTTTGCTCTACCTTTTGAGAAAGTCAGGTAAAATAGATTTTTGTTTTGTTTTGCTTTGTACCCTTGGGAAAAGTAACTAAAGAGCCAGATGATCTTTCCTTTAAGGTTTTTGCAACACAAGCTATGCTTAAAAACAATTTAGGCCTATTTCGAGTTGGAAGTAAAAATAATTTTTATTAAGAACTCATATATATGCATAAACATTATTTTTCTACAAGGCCATCTATTTAATATGGTTTCAACTGTGTGGTAACCTGTTAATATTATTTACTGTTTTAGTATTTTCTTATGTTTACTATAATTACATGTAATTTTGTTCCAGCCAAGCTATTTATTTGATTATCTTCATTTTGTGAACTGCAACTAATACAAGAACTTTTTCTATTTTATTATCATTTCTTCATCTTAAACAGTTTTTGTTGACATAGGTTTTTTTGATTGACCAATAATAATGTATATATCATACATAAGATGACAAGTTCAATCATATTTACTTATCCCCCAAATTCAAAATTAAGATATATATTACCTCTAAGCATTACTAGGAAATGAATAGAGAAAATAGATATTCATCGATATCTTTGTAATTTTTCTTTTCTATACCTCTCATCTCCTATGTTCATACTAAAATAACTGTTGATCTGTTTTCAGTCTCTATGGGCTAGCTTGTATGTTCTCAATTTCATACATACAGGTTGACTCATCAGTAAATAATCACATGATTAATCACTAGTACAAAATTATACGAAATTACTTATGTATGCTATAGAATGTATCAATAATTCATCCTTTTTACTTTTGAAGAGTGTTGTAGTACATGAACATACTATAATTTGTCTATCCGTATCCTTATTTTATTGATTGGCATTTTGGGTTATTTCTTGCTTGGGGCTACCACAAATAATTCCGTATGCATTCAAGTACAAGTCTGATGAGACTTACACTTCCCCTTATCGAGAGGAAATATCTAAGTATGAAGTGGCTAGGTCATATAGTAGGTGTGTATTTAACTTTTCCAGAAACTAACAAATTATATTGCAAATTGGTTGCATAATTTTACATTCATACTGGTGCCACATGAGAGCTCCACTTCCTCCATAGCCCCCTAACATACAGTGTGGTCACTTTTTAGAATTCAGGACTCTTTCAGAGGTGTGTTGTGCTCCCCCTTTTTTGAGTATTTCATACATTAGTATTGTATTGGCATTGATTTTCACCCCTCCCAGTCCTTCTCCAACTTCTCCCATGCCCCCTAACTCCCTCTCAATTTCTTGTCCTCTTCTTTGTTATTTTTACATATACATACATACATTTGTAAACACACATGGATATATAATGTACCAGGTCCATTTAATGGTGCTTGAGTATGCCTGTGTTTAGGGCTACCCACTTGGGATTAGACAGCTTTTAAAAAGCTAGTCCCTGGAAAAAACTGATTCCCCCACCCTCAGTATCTATTGATTCCTGTAACTCCTCATCTTGAGGGACCATCTGAAATATTGCCCATCTACCTTGTTATGTTAACCGGTTTTGACACTATGCAGATCTTGTTAGACTACCATACTCTGGAGGTTTCATTAGTTCAACTTTCCTATTATGCCTAGAATGCCTTAACTAGCAGCAGGTGTCTAGTCCCGATGGCTTTACAGTCTTTCCACACCCTCTTCTACGATGTTCCCTGAACCTTAGCTATAGAGAAGACATGGTAGATATATCACTCAGGGCTGGGCACCTCACAGTCACTATTCTCTGTATTTTGACCAAATGTGGAACTCTGTAAGTCTCCATTTGTTAGAAAAAGAAGCTTCTTTGATTAGTGGTGAGAGCTACACTTGTCTGTAAATACAAGGATATGTATTTAGAATATAGTCAGAAATTACATTGTACTAGGGAAGTGGCAGAAGTAGATTTTTCTCTAGGGTCTATGACCTCTCCAGCCACGTGTGTTTGGCTATGTGTACAGTACCAGGCATGATTTCCTTCCACTAAGCAGACCTTAAATCCAATTAGGCAGCTGTTGATTACCCCCAAGATAAAAGTGCTACTATTGCACCTATAGAAAGAATTTACTGGGTTGGTCAGTTTTGTGGTTTGTAGGCTGTGTTGTGCTCTTAATTACTAGTGATGCAGATCATTGCTTTATGTACAACTCCTTCCTTTATACAGTTGTTTTAGTAAAGTGTGCTTTTAGCTCCTAAGCATTGTCTAATTGAGTTGTTTCCCTGTTTTTGACCTTTGAGATTTGCAATGCCTTTTCCAATTGGTTCTGTTCCATTTGTTAAAGGACTTTTTTCCTACAAATTACTTCTGTTATTTTCTATCACATAATTTTCCCATATGTGCATGGCTTATAGCTTGGCTATATATTCACTTTATTAACTTCTTTGTCTACCATTATGGGACTGGTTGGTGTGGTGTTATACTAAGCATGAAAACAGAAAATTATAGTCATTCAATAATACTATGCATTTGTTCTTTATCACTGGTTTTTGGTTGCAGGGCCTCTGTATTTTCATGTGAACTTTCAAATCAACACATTGATATGTGTCTACCTACCCTCCCCTTACTCTGCCAAATCCCCAGAAAAAATTCACTTGAGTTTTAAGTGAAACTGTTCTAAATCCAAAAGTCACAACAATATCAAATGTTCTGGTCCAGAACCTGAAATAGTTCTATATTTAATTAGGTCCTATGCTTTGTCAGATTTTTTTCTATATGTTTCAAATTTGTGAAGCTATTATAAATATTTTAAAATTTTCTGCTTCTTATTGTTGTGAGTACACAGAAATACAGCTTTTAATGGACATTGTAGTCTCGTTACTTAGTTCTAGGAGGGGTGTGTGTGTGTGTGTGTGTGTGTGTGTGTGTGTGTATTCCATCACATTGTCTGTATTCTAAGCATGAAGACATCTTTACTTCTTCTCAATCTTACTACAGTTACTTAGTTCTAGGAGGTGTGCGTGTGTGCGTGTGTGTGTGTGTATGTGTGTATAAGTGTGTGTTCCATCACATTGTCTGTATTCTAAGCATGAACACATTTTTACTTCTTCTAGGTACCCTTTACTTATTTTCCTTGTCAAACTGTGCTTCATAGGATACAATATTCCATCAAAGTGGAGATTTTTTCTTAAAAAACAAACAGCTGGGTATGGTAGCTCACACTTACAGTCCTAGCATTGAAGAGGCCCACACAAGAGGATCACAACAATTATATGAGGACAACCTGGGCTACGTCATGAGTTTGAAGCCAGCCTGGGTTACAGATTGAGACCCTGTGATGGTTAGTGTTGTCAACTTGACAGAATCTAGAATCACCTGGAATATCAGCCTCTGAGGATGTCCATGACGGAACATCTTGATCATGTTAATTTTCTGTGGGAAGACCTGCCTTAGCTATGGGCATTACATTGCGTGTGCAGGAGATCCTAGACTATTTAAAACAGAGAGAGCAATCTTGGCACTAGAATGCATTCACAGCTCTCTTCTTCTGACTGTGGATGTGATGTGACCAGCTGCTTCAAACTCCTGATGCCTTGACTTCCCCACCATGATGGACTGTAATCTGGAACTGCAAGCTTCAATAAACTCTTTCTCCAGTAAATTGTTTTGCAAGTATTTTATCATATCCTTTAGTGTCTTAGAAAAATATACCAAGCTAGACCTTACAGTAAATTATATATATATA
>NW_008342851.1:2252680-2271160 GCF_000622305.1 Nannospalax galili
AGGAAAGGAAATATTCAAGAATGTTAGTTCAGAAGAATCTGCATTTTAAATTCTTTTGATCAGCCGATTTTCTTGATAATATTCAAATATTGATCCTGCTTCAATAAAAAGCTGCATTGAATACTAGAACTTATTTTTAATTTATCTATGATTAAGAATATTTTCTAAGAAAGATCTTTAATTACGTTCTAACACGTGAGTCATTTAAAGAGAAGAAGAAACCCTTATGGACTTTGGAATTATTTTAATATAGGTGGACACCAGGATTTAGCGAACAACTCTAGAAGGGTTCCCACTTTCTGTATTCCAGAACAAGGAATTGAACAGAGACGTGTTGATAGCAACAGGAGCAGAAACAGTTTACTAGAAAAAGATACACTTCCAAGGGAGGAAGTAGGCCTGAACAGGGAGGAAACTAACAGCTTAAAAGGCAAAGGCTGTACAGAGGAGGCAGCTTTTAGGACACATCACACAGGCTTCAGGAGTTATTTGCATAATGTGGACTTTTGTGCACATACACTGTTACACACAGGTCTACACAGAACTTTATGCATCCCGTGTCTCATTTGCGTCTTAAATCTCCACTCAGAGCTATGTGAGTGCCTCTGCTGCTGTGCCAGCATGCCCAGCATGCCCAGTTCTAGTTGGCCTTGGCCTGGAAGCTTCCAGCCTCTCTTTTCCCTAACAGGTTTATCTCCTATGCTAATTTCACAGCCTTCATGTAAGGCCTTCCAGACCTCACTCTCTGCCTTACTTTCCTGCCTCAATTAGATCTCACATTAAATGTCACCAAGACAAGTGGCAGGGGGAGGAGAGTTCAATGAGGAAAAACATTGCTCCTTGTTAAGTTCCAATTTCCATGTCCTTTGCATTAGGACATCAGCAAGAACTGTAGTGAGAAATGCAACTTCTAAGGTTATTGAGTAACCTTGCTCTGGCATCTTAAAAAGATACACACACACACACACACACACACACACACACATCCCACTTGGCATACCTGGCTTTTCATGAGAACACCACCAATGAAAGTTACTCCAAATCAGAGCAAAAATTTGAGATTCCTAATAATATACTTTGTGGCTTCTCAAAATACCTTTATTAAGGGGCTGTTAGAAAGCATCTGACCCAAATGCTCTAAAAACTCCTATGGCTCAGTACATAGTCCATTGAATTGTCCATCACCTATTTGAGACAGGTCTTGATGGTGCTGCTTCTGGTTGGAGCACAGCAAGACTCAGACACATGCCTGATGGAGATCCTTGTGTCTGCCTACAACAGAACAGATGACATGAAACACGTCCAACCAAAATGATCATTGTTTGAGGGAAGGTAGCAACTGTCCAGGTATTGTCAAAAGACAACTCAGGCTCTGGGGGCCTGGATCATCATGTTGCAGGTATTTCATTTGAATAGACTTTAGAGATTTATTGAATCCAATCTTCCCATTTTATTGTGAAGAAATTGAGGCTTGAGGGAAAGCAACCCATCCCAAGTTTCCCAGTTGACTGTCTTTGAACCAGAACAAAGACTCAGCCCTTTTGACTGCTGGTTAATTGCTCTTCCCGCAAAACTATATTTTTGCCTAGAATTGTCTGATAACTGCCACCACTTGGTTTGTCAAATCTGGACATAAAGGAAAAATGTGAATTGACCTAAATTGTCTGAATAGTTTTAACTCTTATTTATCACATATGACAGCTGGCATTCCAGACAGAGATGCATCTAAAACACATTTTAAATTTATAAATCCCTGGGAGAGTGAGTAAAGTGCAAACACTCTCCCTTCCATTTTTTCTAGACATTCCCCAGCTCCTTGTACTTCTGGGTGCAACAATGCTCAGTAAGCTGATTACACCTTGAGGACATACCCTCCATTTGAAAAGAACAGTCAGTATATAGGTTAGTGCTTTCTGGTCTGGTCTAAATTCTTGAGTTCATGCTGAAAAATAATTAAGAGCCAGTTTAATGAACATGGGAGCATCTGAGACACTGAGTCTGTTAGGTCTGTACTCGTGGACCATTTTCCCCCAATGTTTTTTCTGGGGTCTGAATGACTATGTCCCATTAAGATTCATATGTTGAGCTTGTCATCCTCATGGCTATATAGTATTAGGAAATGAGAACTTTGGGAGGTTATCAGGTCACAGTGGCAGAACCAGATCCATCACTTCCCTCTCGCCATACAAGGGCACTAGGAGAAGCCACTACATTCTCACTTTCAGAAACGATGGCCTTACTAGACACCCTGTCTGCCAGAAATTTGATCACAGAGTCCCCAGCTTTCAGAAATGTGAGAAAAAAAATCTATTGTTTAGGATCCACCCACTCAGTGCTTTCCAGAATCATCTATATTGCAGCATCAGCATTCTGTTCCTTTTAAGACTGAATTGCATTTCACTGTATGCAAGTACTGTATTTTTTGCATTCATCTTTCAATAAACATTTGGATTGTTTCTGCCTTTTAGCTACTGTGAATAATGCTGCCTCAAAGATTGATGTGCTGTGTCTTTTTGAATCTCTGCTTTAAATTCTTCGGGATATAGATTTAAAAGTGGAATTTCTGGGTAATTTGGTAATTCTGTTTAAACTTTTGAGAAACCATCTATTTTCTCCAGGAGCTATAATTTTACATTCACATTGACAATGCACAATCGCTCCAATTTCTCACATCTTCACCAACACTTACTATTTTCCATTTTTAATAATATCCATCCTAATGAGTGTGAATCAGTAGCATTTTAATTGCATGGAAATTTAGATATGGGCTGTATTTGTATTTTCAATTTTGATAATGAAGTTTGGGCCAAATAGGACACATATGTTATTTTCCCTAAGGGTCACATAAATCCAATTAAAAGCATATCATCTATCTCCATCTTACTTATGAAGAAAGTAAGGCTTATCCAATTTGGCTAACTGGTCTAAGCTTATAAAACCAGTAATTGGCAATGCTGGGACTCAGAATTAAACTGACTGCAAAGCATGAGCACAAAATGTCACTCACTTTGCTCTCTCTTCTCTGGTGAAAGCCTCAGAAACTGGAAAAAAGAGACAACCATGACCCCAGAGGCCATTAAAACACACTGAAGTCAACTTGATCCCAGCTCAGACACAGTCAATATTAAATGTTGTATTAATTCACTAGCTCTGCTCTCCTGTATCCATTTTCTACACTGTTTTGAGAAATTATGAAGACTTATCCTCAATTTTTTTCTAAAGAAAATAAAACCTGGGCTGGAGAGATGGCTTAGCAGTTAAGAGCACTGACTGCTCTTTGCAGAGGACCCAGGTTTGATTCCCAGCACCCACATCGCGGCTGCAAATTGTCCTTAATTCCAGTTCCAGGGGAATCCGAAGTCCGCTTCTGGCCTCCGCAGCATTGTACAACATGGATGCACTCACATAAATGCAAGCAACACACACACACACAAAAATAAAAATAATAAAATATAAAAAAAGAAAAGAAAACCCAGCACTAATCTATTTCCCAAGCACTCTGAATGCTGAACATTTTTCTAAAGCATAATGAAATTGATGGACCCAAGCAGATGTTTATCAAGATTATGTTTCCCAATTGTACTGCATAAAAAGGCTATCTGATCGATTAGAAAATTTACCTTTGTCCACTCTGGCTAGCACCCATGGTTTCCCTAACCCTCAATATCTTGGATTCCTTTTTCTGTAGGTCAATCTGTGAATAATACTTACCAAAGCCCCACTGGGGTTAGGAGTCAGGATACAAAGAAAAGAGCAGATTCGGCTTCTATCTCCAAGAATATTACAACCATTTTTGTGAAGCATAAATTGTTCTCAAAATAGAAAATGAAAGATCATTTTTAAAATGTGTAAACATTCAAGTTCATTTGGGCCAATGGAATGATGGAAAGCAAAAGATGTCATGTAACCTGTACCATGGAATGGCACAGTTGACTAGCATGCACAGGAAATTCCACCCTTGACTTCTCTCTGACAGTGTGACTTGGAACTTGCTACCAAATAATTCAAAATTACATTTCTCTTGTAAAACGAAGGACTTGTTCAAGATTAGTCATTTTCAAACTCTGCAAGGCTTTTTCCCCTTACAAACAAACTCCAATATCAATTTGAATCCCAAACACTTTCTAGGTCCCCTCAGAAGTTACCGTGGCTTTATGTGGAATCCTAGAGTTCCAAATGATGCAATTTGAAATCACCAGTCTGAACATTTTCTGAGGTTTTTTTGTTCCAATAAAGCGTGAATCCCAAAGTATGACATTATGAGTTCAGTATGAGAAACAGATTTGAATGCAATTAGTTTATAAATAAATAGTAACAGAATAAAAGTGACGCTATCAAATCTTTCTATTGTAAGGGCTGTAAAGTCAGCAATTAATTAGACAAGTAGCTGGGTCATTCTTAGTTCATATTTATAATATTGATAAGCATTTATCAGGTACCTCCTATATGCCAAACACTCTGCCTATGACATGCTGAGATTTAAATCTCTTGAGCATATTCATTCCAACAGGTTCTTGAACAGAAAAATGTTGCTTATCTTGAGAAGATCCAAAGAAAGCAAGGTAAGGACACAGTGTTCTTAAATAGAGCTTTTAAGCCATGAATTTTTTATTTTATCTGAACCCAACTACTTTGAACAGATTTAATACGCATAACACATCCCAAGAATGATTTGTGCAATAAGTGCAGAAGTGCAGAGAAAGTTGTTGGAGAAATCATGACTCCCAGCCTGGGACATCCTGAAGCCCTAAGCACTTTATCCATTATAGGATCAGAAGGCAGATGGAAAATGCTCAGTGTTAGAACATGTTCATCACTCTTCTGTTTTGAGACAGGGCTCAAAAAAGGGATACACGTCAACCACAAATGGGACATCTACATCAGACCCCCCCCACACACACACACACAAACACACACTAAGGCACAGGGACCACTGGGGACTAGGGAATGAAAAGATTCTAAGAGCCAGAGGTCAGGGAGAACCTGAGTAAAACAGTGTCTTCTAGCCATGACAAGACCACTGCACAGCAATATGGTTGCCTACACCAGATCAAGCCAGCCAAGATTTCAGCATGGAGAGGAAGGGGCTTACCAGCCCTACTCCTACCTGAGGAGCAATTGACAGTTGATGGTTTCTGGGAAAGGCAGAGTCAGTTTCTTTAAGGGTGTGGCCTCTGGTGAGTCAGCCACTTTCCAAGAGGCCACAGTACTCTGGTGTAGAACACCACAAGTGTCCATCAGAGTGTACTTGTAACTTGATGGTAAATAAATATTACATAAAAATCATTTCCACAGAGACTTGATGGCCATGACAGGGAAGGGGAACAGTTAACGAGGTCTTAGAAGGGATAGGGAGAGAAAATATTGATCTTATTATTTCAACTAAACTCTGCTACTGTTATAGCCTCTATTCACATGCAATCCAACAATATCTGAAAGTAGAGCCAGAACCTGTAATATGTGACTTTTTAATGTGCTTATCCTTAGAGTATTATTTTCTTGTTCTGGAATTAATCAAATTCTCACAAAAATGCTCAATAACCAATCAGTTTCTACAAATCATATATACTAAATAAATGTGTTTCTACCACATACAATTGAGATAACATGTAAGATCATTTAATCAGACCTAGAGGACACCTAAGAAGGCAGTATGTCAAGCAAGTACCTTTAAGTGATGCAAAAAACCTCTGGGAAGCCTTCACCAGACTTGGTCATTGAACATGAAGTGCTAGAAGTGCTACCAGAGAACAGATGTGCAACATCACATTCAGATTCGATCTTCGCTCCTGCCTGGGTACTTAGAGTTGGCATGAATCTAAACTGCTAGCCCACCCTCTACCAGGAAGTGCTGTCTTCTAAACTAGGACATGCTTTATCCTGAAAATTATAAAGTTGAAGGGTGTCAAATTCTGTGAAACAACTTTTACCAATCCTGTATTTTAAAATTGTTATGATCCTATTTATAAGCCTCACTAGTATGCTTTTGTAAGCAAGTCATCCATCTCTATCTCTAAGAATGAGTCTCACCTCAGAATGTCTGAGGTGACTCTAAAAGAAGTTATGCTGGGAGTGATAAGATGGTTCAGTCTGTGAGGGCATGAATATAGGTCTCAGTAGATATCGTGGTACACAACTATAACCTCATCACTAGAGGAAGGTGAGAGGAGCCACTTGGATCCCTGGGACTAATTGGCCAGCCAGCCTAGCTAAATGGGTGAGCTCCAGGTTCAGTGAGAGATCTTGTTTCAGCAAATACAGTAGAGAGCAGCTGAGGCAGACATCCCATGTCCACCTCTGGCTTCCACGTGCATGCCCACACACATGGACATGTACACGCATGTGCACATGAACAAACACACCCCACAGTACACACAAAGTAATTGTGTTTTTAAATGCCATAGTCATTATTGGATCTCATTCTCTTTACACATCAAAGACTGATACTTGTTAAACAACTGACTAAAATACTACTGTTCTGGAACAAAAATGATTAATCTGTAAATATATGATCAGTCGTTTATGTGGAATGGCAATAACAACACTATAATTTATAGTCCCATTCCTATTCTCCATATTTTCATTGAGAGGACAGATAATTCTTACTTGAAGAGAATCTGTTTATTCATAGAATACAAAGTTTACAGAAATCCTGTACAGGAATAAAAGGAATTAATGCCCCATGGGATAGGGAAAGAAAAGTCTTGCTGAATTGGAGCCACTTGGGTTTAAGGAAGTAGAAAGTGAGGGGCACATACAGGAAGCAGAGAGAGGGAAAGATGTCAGCACCACTGTGGACTAGCCCGTGGGCTCCTCTTCAGTGTTCCTCAAAGGAAACTATAATAAATTCCTTCTTAGTTAGTGCTCTCCGTTAATGAGCTGTTCTTAACTGTGCTATGAGTCTGTCTCTAAGTGTTGCACTGCTCGCCTCCAGCAGAGCTCAAGATCAAGAGAAATTCACCAAGTTTGTGAAGGAAGACCGTTGCTGATTTACTTGACTTTATGTCTCAGTTTTCATATTTGTTTATTCGTAGCTATATTTTTTCGGAGCTAAATTCTTTTTTTTTTAAATCCTTTCTTGGCTTAGAATTGAGCTACTTCTCCCATGTGTAGCAGCTATTGTGGTTAAATTTCCATTGACTAGTTAGGCATTTCATCTTGTTTACCAAACATAAATTGAATGCCAACCATATGGCAGTCTCAACTCCGTGAACAGAGTTTTGGAGATGATCAATGATCTGGTCTAGAGTGCTCCAGAGCACCTGAGCAGGGGTCCTAACTACACACACACATTAATATTGGCATTCACAGTATTTCAGGCTATGGTTTCAGGAAGCATAACATGCCTGCTGTTGCCAAGTGAAAGCACCCACCAAGACAACCTCACCTCTTTGGATGGTCATACACAGGGTAGATGAAAAGTGAAAGAAATTAGACTTCCATTCAGATTGTTGCCAATACTTGGAAGTTTCTGGGCAACTGTCTGATTTCTTTGACTTTCAGCTTCAAGTTTGACTTCATGTAGCCATATGCTGAGTGTTAGCACTGTTAGGAATGCATACTCTGCTCAGCTTCCAGGGCATTTCCATTTGATTGGAGGTGATAACACAAATGGACTTGAGTCACGGCCTTTGATGGATTCCTCCCATTCCAGTAAAAATGGTTGGAGGATGTTCAACACCTGAAATTAGCCAGTACTTCAAGTCATACATCTCCTCATTAAATTTATCACTCCAGAGCTTGAATTTGCTTGACATGGAAAGCTTTTTTAAATAAATACTTGGAGCTGGGAAGATGCCCAGCACATTAATCCTTGAACCATACAAAGGGAATCATTTTGTAAATGGAAATAAGTCCTTTAATAGAAACTGGGCGATCACTCAATCACTAAGCCTTGCTTTGCAGCATCCTATTTAATCCACCCAGTGCTCTGTTCTTTTCCGTTCATTCAGCTTGAGCCACAAATATGTTGCTTCTTGCTTTGCTCTCTTCAGATTTTCTTTTCTTATCATGATTTTGAGGCAGCCAGAAGAACAGTATCGGCATGTGGAAATAAATTATGAATCATTCAGTAGTTTCAGAATCCAAAGGGATAAGAAAAGAAACAACCCCCACTCATTCTTCTTCTCAAGAAAAAAATGCTCTCATTTGTAAATGTGCCATAAATTTTTCTTGTTGAAGTTAGAGAAACAAATATTCTGGAGAGGAAAGGATAGAATTAAAAAGCAAGTCATTTGAACAAGAAGGTGTGTTTTAAATGCATCAAGAACAGATAAATGGAACAGGAGGTTATGATAAGGAAGCATGGATAGTGTAGCTTTATATTTAAAATGGTTTCCGCTGCTTTCCACCAAATGAAACGTAAACAGAAAGGTAGAGTGTTCTTCCTCTGCTGTGAGTCACACCAGCCTGCTCCTCTGAAGGCCCATTCAGGAATGAAGGCTGGCCCCTCAGAGATGACCTTGTGATCTGACAGAAAAGAGCTTCTGTATTAAGAGGCTCGATCTTTGCCAAAAATAAAAACAGTGAACCTGGGAGCTCCCCTCATACTCCAAGGTAAACTAAAAAAGTTAAACAAATGGTAAGCCTGAATAACATTCACAATTGGTGACAGGTTAAAAAGGGATCATTCAGAAAGAAACAGGGTCATACCTTGTGTCAGATTCAAAGAGAAGACTCTGCTGTATAAAGTTGTATGTCCCTCTATCTACAGCATTATGGAAGCATTGTGCAAAGGCAGAGTTTTCCTAGTCTGGATGCAGAAAGCTACACAAAGTACCATTCAGACTCATTGATAAATACTGCATCTGAGAGGTTAACTACTTTTTGTAATGCTCCCAAATGTAGACATCTCAGAAGGCCTGCTATTCCCAGTTTACCTATTTATGGACTGGGCATCAAATCCAAGCCCCAATTCTCACTAGGCAATTGCTCTACTACTGAGCTATACCCCCAACCCTCAACGCTTAATTAACTGCTACAATTGGATAGGAATTAGTTGTTTGGGTTCCTTTCAAACAGCTATACCAGAGACTAGTGTTGATTTACCTCAGTGTCCAGTTTCATTTATGTTGCTGGCATAAAACATCCTGACAAAAAGCAACTTAGGAAAGAAAGGGTCACTTTAGTTCACAATTCCAGATTACAGTCCATCGTGTAGGGAAGTCACAGTGGGGAACCTTGAAGCAGCTCATCACATCACACCGACAGCCAAGAGCAGAGAGAAATACATGTGGTATACCAGCTGCCTTCCCTGCTTTTATTCTGCTCAAGTCAGTGCCCCTGCTTTAGGAGTGGTGCTGCCCACTGTGGGCTAGGTCTGCCCACATCAATTAAATTAATTAAGATAATCCCCCACAGACATGCCTGCAAGTTAACCCAATGCAGACAGTTCCCCATTAAGGAGAATGACAAGTAGGTTGTGACAAGTAGACAATTAACGTTAACCATCATACCCAGTATCTGTCTTCTATTTACCCCTTCCTTTAGTAGTAAAACGCTGATTTCTAACTAAAATTGACAGATTTGGCAAAGAAAAATACAAGCTGGCTAAGTTAAATTTGACTGACAGAAAAAGGAATTGGTTTTCAAAATGAATAGAATGGCTACTTCAACTTGGATTTCTCAGACGTCATGGAAATCTGTTCTTCATGGGTCCCAAGCATGGCTACTTATATGAGAAAATATAGGCCTGAAAGTCAAATCTAATTTAACATTCTTTATTTGATCAGGCAGCTCATTAACTATTTCATGTTTCTACTTAGCTGGGACTGTATTTCCAAGGTTCAGACCACGATGTGACCATGACACCAAACGCCACCAAGGAAATGAGAACTTTTTTTGAGTCTGTTCCCAAACAGTGACCTTTCAAGAAAGGCAGCATGTTCTTCTTTCACACTACTGTCGAAAAAGTTGTGGTGAAGAAAAGAGGAAGGCTATGGTGAGAGATGAAGAACAGGGTTCTAGATGTGCCAGAGAAGGAAGGAACTGGGGTCTGTCATGTCACTGATAGGCCAGTCCCAAGTTCTCTCCCTATAAACTTCCCTAGGGAGATATAGACACATAGACAAGCTTCTGTTTAATTTAAACCACAATTTATGCTCTTATATTCAGTTGAACCCAATTATGGTTAAGATAGAAGTTGGCATCCTTAGGGATTTGTGAGCGCACCCAAACCAGACTCTAAAACAAGAACATCTGTAAAAGGCAGAATATTACTACTAATTTATTACTTTTTATTTTTTATTGTGTGTCTGTGTATTTCTGAGTATGCATTTGTGCACACAGTTTCACTGCCCAGGGAAGCCAGAAAAGGACATCAGTTCCCTTGGAACCAGAGTTACAGGTAGCTGTGAGCCACCTGACCTGAGTGCTGGAAACTGAACTTGAGTCCTCTGCAAAAGCAGGATGTGCTCTTAACCACCAAGCCATTCCTCCAGTCCCATGGAAAGCAGACTATTTAGTAAGACCCCGTGTAATGCTCACAGACACAAAGATTCTTTCCGCCTCTCAGACTTTCATAAACATACAACCAGATTCTCTTACTTTCTGAAGCTTTGGGTCTTCTAACCTCTTGGACACTCCTGATGGTGCTTAACAATTCACTCCAACAATTTGCAAAAGAAAACAGCCCTGGCTAAAGGAACTAAAAGTAAAGCTAAATTGTGAGTCGTAATTTCATTGAAGAAGTTGGATGACCATTCTCAAAAGTATTTTTGTTGATATTTCTTGAGTGTACTGTCAGATGGCAAGAAAAGGAGCAATCAATTAAAATAATATTTTCCAGCATTGAAGCTTTGGGAGAAGAAATATGAAAAGCAATTGCTAATAGCAATGAAACCTTCTAGAAGAAGAAGAGACCAATGTACGATCCCTTGAAACTTTCTCAGGTGAGACTATTTTTTATGTAAGATTCATTGCCCAGAATGGCAATTTTTTGTTTTTTCAGTGCTTGAGGTTTGCCAACTTCAACATTTTTCTTGGTGCCGTGAACGATGTTACTGCTGGCTATCATTTCCAGTAAGTCAGAAGGCAAAAATAGTGTTAAATGGTGGAATTATAAGAACAGGAGTCTCTAAATATTTATTAATTTATTTTCAGAATCTTTGATTAGGAGATTTTTTTTCATTCATTGAGGGGAATAGAAATATGTAGAAAGGAAACTAAACAAATAAAACATTCAAATGTAAAGACTAAAGGCAAATAAGGCAAGGGCAAAACATTAAAAAAGATTACTTACTATTCAGTATGCTGTGATCAAAATACAGCCACCACTGATAGACTTTTGAAGATTAGAACTTTCATAACAGTTAAAATCTATGGTGGGTTAACTAGTGTACCTCTAAATTCATGGTCACCTGGAACCTCAGCTTTCGATCTATTTGGAAATAGGTTATTTGATGATGGAATGAGTTCAGCTCATGGTGATTTAGATGGATTTTCAATTAAGTGCTTGCTGTCTTTACAAGAAGAGAGACAAACCTAGAGAAAATAGGTCAGATATGGGAGTAATGCAGCTACAATCTGAGGATCATCAAGTACGCTGTCAACTGTAGAAGGTAGGAACGAGGCATGGAGTAGCCTTCCTCTGAGTCTCCAGAGGAAACTAATACCACTGACACCTTGATTTTGGACTTCTAACTTCAAGAACTAGGGGAGAATAACTGTGTTATATTAAGACTCCCACTTTGAGGTGCTTTGTTATGACAAGAACAGAAAACCCATCGTTCAACTCTCCTTGCCTTTGAAAGCAACTGTTTGGAAAAGGTACCATAGATTGTAGGGTGCTCCCAGTTCATGCCTTCAGTACCCCTGGGCCTGGACCCATGGGTACTGTAGACAAGCAATATTTTTGCAAAATCTCTGTTTATTTGAAGACTGTTCATTCACATGCCAAGTTGGGAAAGTTGCTAAATTATGTCTCATTGAAAGTTTAGTCATTTATATCTGTATTTTGTGGCTTCACTGGCTTTTATTTAAAAGAAAAAGAAACAAAGGCAAAGGAAATGAAACAAAGTAAAATCTTACCATATTTTAAAGTCTCTGGGCTTCTTTAGACACAACCATATAATCAGTGTGTCTTATGTATTCTAAGTATGTGGGATCAGGTATGCAGCGGGATGTTTGTAAACGGTCCACCACCATATAGCCAAGCACATTTATTGTTACTTCTTCCTCACTTTGACAATTCATTAAAAAAAAAAAAAAAAAAAAAAAAAAAAAAAAAAAAAAAAAAAAAGAAACACAGCAAGACTGGATTGCTTTCCCTGACTACATCCCATAAACATATGCTGATGATAAACCCTGGGGGTCTCTGCAGAATGGTTATTCCACCTCTTTTTCAAATCAGCACTCATGGAGAAAACAATTAGTTATTCAGTTAAGCTGGTAGGATAAAGGGATAGAGGAGATATATTTGCCAATAAAAATTGTTTTGGACTTTTTAATGTCATGAGTTTAATTAAAACAGCATCTTTCAGGGGAGGTCTAGGAAAATTGTAGAGAAAAGTTTTTGAATATTTTTGAATATCCACATAAGCACAGAGCAACTCTATAGCAAAATCAGTACCTTATGGTAGGTTGACCTTTACAACAAGCATCACCATAAACTCTAGAATAAGATGGTGATACAGTATCAGCTGATAGATAGTAAGACCTCTGAGATCTCAGTAACAGTAGATAAAAAGCAGAGGGAACCAGAGGAGAGACAGGATTTAAGGCAGGAGCAATGCAGATATTCTTGTCATTGCTACTTCACCTCCAGCAACTAACTATGAACCTTTGTGCTGTTTGCTGGTTCCTACCAAATCTCTCCCTCAGCTTCTGTGAGTGTTACCGAAGGAACAGGCTTGAGTCTAATCAAGCCTCTGGGTACACTTCCCAATTTGCAGGAAATTTAGAGGCTAGAGAAACCTGTTTCATGGAACTGTATGTTTGCAGTCAACAAAATTAGGAGTGGCAAAACTGTATGTGACAGACAACCTAGCCATGGAAGAAAAGAAATGAAGGTAAAAATCACCCAGCAGTATGACACATGATATGTGGATTTTAAATGATATTAAAGACACCATCAACATTTTTGAATGGGCATGCTTGAACTATGATGTCTAGGGATTCATACTTGCATGATAACAAAAAAAAAACTATAAAGAAGTACAAGGAAATCATTTCTGTAAAAGACAAGATACTGGCTACATTTGGGAGAAGGAAAGAAGTTGTCACCGAGGCAGGACAGGAGAGATCGTAAAGTGTTGCTGACAACTTCCCACATCTGGATAAGCCAGGCTGATGAGAAAGCCCACGGTGGGCACCAGCAGGAAGTCTGAACTATTCCAACCATGATCAGACCTGCTCGGAAACCTCTGCTGCTCTCTCCACAAAGACTCATTCGATGAGCAATAAATCTTTTCTTATTCTCTTTGTGCATGTTGGAGGTCATTAGTTTCAACAGTTTTGCCAGAATTCAGGTAGGGTGTTTCATTTAACTATAGAATGACTACAGATAAGTTTCTACGGTTGCTGGAAAAGCTGTATTTTTTTTGCCTTTATAAAATCTGTCCTAAGTGAAACACAACCAAATGTTAAAGGATAATCAAGAAAATTAAGTGATAGCCCAGAAAAATCATAGGTACTCAGACTATAGAATGGTTAATTTAAGTATTTATTATAATTGTGAAGTATTCTGGACCCAAATAAATGACATATAAGTGATTGGTGGTACCTGGGGTTTTATCTACAGCACATGTTTTCTCACTGATTTTTCTCCTGTGCTTTAACAATATTATTTCATCTCTATACAGATAAGCAGGGGTTAATCATGGAACACCAACACTACCAAATGTAACCCAACCCCAATACTAAGGGAACCTCTTAGATTTACCCAATACATTTGTTTTCTTTATACAGACACAGTAATTAGCATGCATGCGACCCAAGTAAAACTAATAATGCCTCTTCAGGGGTCTAAAATAAATGATATAACTCTAATGTTATATCCTTGAAAAGCTTTAAAATGTTTCTTTATGAAGTTATGTGTTGATCGGCAGTTGTGGTAAGAATGTTAACAAACCCTAGTATCTTGATGGTTTACAACAGAAACATTTATTTCTCATTCTTGGATTTTTGAGGTTGGCTTGAGACACAGTTAGAGGCTGAGTTTAGCTTCTTCTGTTCAATTTATCATTTCAGGATTCAAGTTAAAAAAGGAGCACTTCCTAGCTGAAGCATGTTGTTCTCATGAAGTATGACAGAAGAAAAAGATGTTGGAAAAGTTGCAAAAACTCCAAAGTCTTCATGCAAAATTATAAAGTCCCCACCACAAACCCCATAAATGGTATGAGAAGGTGAGCATGCTCAGCACTTACCAAAATCACATTCATTTTGTTATCCTGATTGTATAATCTAAGTATTAATCAGTTATATTATAGTACTATATACTCAGTATTGAGATGACAGACAAACAAACAAGAATGTCAATTCAGCAATGAAGAAAAGTCAAAGTATTTACTCTACAACTTCAAGACTGAGTGGAAAACTGTATTAGTAGAGACAGTGTGGTGTTCCAAGAGAACAGACAAATGGGATGGAATATGGGCCCAGAAATAGATATACATAAATATCATCAATTGATCTTTGACAAATGAACAAAAGTAATGCATTGAGGATCATACACATAAAAACGTGAAACAGGGGCTGAAGAGATGGCTCAGTGGTTAAGAGCTCTAGCTGCTCTAGCAGAAGACCTGGGTTTGGTTTCCAGCACCCATATGGCAGTTAACAACTATCTGTAACTCCAGGTCCAATTCTGGCATCCATGTGTATTGCATGACACAGGTGAACTTGTACAAGCAGAAGAAATACTCATACTCATAAAAATACATTTAAAAAAATAAAAAAGAGCTCCAGTGTCCTGGTACCAGCATCTTCCTGGGTAAGTCCAGCTCATCCAGCATGCCTTGACACCCCCAGCCTCTTTCACTGTCCCAGCTCCCCCTGCCTAGTCTCTCCTCCTAGGCTGGGTACAGGCCCATTTCTTGTCTTGGCACCCCAGATACCGGGGCCAACCTCTCAACCCAGAGCCGCCACTGCTTCCTGATCCTCTACATCCATCAGGACCAATCCAGTTCCTCCCTACCATCCCCAGGAGCCCTCTGGGCCTGGTTTGGCCCTCACCTCCCTTTATTTCCCTGGGCTGCAAAGCCTCTGGGCCACCTGGTGCCAGCACCTTTCCTGGTCCCCAGGAGCCCTCTGGACCAGGTCCCACCCTCATATCACTTTGCTTCCTGGGCAGCACAGCCTCCAGTGTCCTGGTACCAGCATCTTCCCTGGGTAAGTCCAGCAAGCCCAGTGGGCCTTGATGCCCCCAGCCTCTTTCACCCTCCCAGCTCCCCCACCGAGTCTCTCCTCCTAGGGTGGGTACAGGCCCATTTCTTGTTTTGGCACCCCAGACACCAGGGCTAACCTCTGGGCCCAGAGACGCCACTGCATCCTGATCTTTTGCATGGGGACCAACCCAGTTCCTCCCTGCAGCCCCCAGGAAACCTCTAGGCCTGGTCCTTCCATCACTTCCTTTTACTTCCCTAGGTGGCATAGCCACCAGCTTCCCGAGACCAGCATCTGTCCTGGGCCCTTCTCCCAGGCCAGCCCAGCACCCAAATTATTGAGGGCAGCATTTCTCCTGGAGGGACCCATACCTTAAGAGAAAGACGGATATCATCTGAGCCTCATCTCACTTGGGCTTCTGTGGGAACTCCCAAAGACAAAAACAATTAGGCCACTCCAATATAAAATCAAAAGAAAGAACCTGAAGCCTAGACCAACCAGCTTTTCCTGCCCAACAAGTAAACCACAAAGGCACATAAAGATTACAAAAAGAAGCAGATATAAACTCAACAAAGGAAGGCTTGAGTCTCAAACAAGAATCATAAACTATGAAAGAAATTCACATGTCAAAGTCACAAAGAAAAAATAACATGAAAACCAAAATAATATATCCCCATCAAGTACCAATAGTCCTCTGGAGGAGTACAATGAGAACTCCCTAGAGATAACACAGGACATGGAACTCAAAAGAACAGTTGTAAACATGATAAAAGAATTCAGTGAATTTAAAGAACACACAAAGAAAGAAATCAAGGAACTGAAGGAAGATAGGGATAAACTTTTGAATGAATTCAAAAAAGTTAGAAATATTGAAGAACACTCAGGCTGAAATGAAGAAGGAAGTGAAATATTCAGTAAGCCAATTAGAAACGACAGGAGAAAGCCTCACCAATAGGATGAATGAAATGGAAAACAGAATATCAAACTGGAAGATAAAGTGGACGAATTAGAACACTCAAGCAAAGATTATGAAAAATTTTTAAAAACATAAGAATGGAATATGCAAGAATTGCATAACACCATAAAAAAAACAAACTTACGAGTCATAGGCATACAGGAAGGAGAAGAATCTCAAGATAATGGCATGGAACAGATCTTCAACAGGATTGTAGAAGAATATTTCCCAAAATTAAAAAAAGACATGCCCATACAAATACAAGAAGCATATAGAACACCAAATAGACAGGAACAGAAAAGAAACTCTGCCCAGCACATCATAGTAAAAATACTAAATGTACAGAACAAAGAGAGAATACTGAAAGCATCAAAAGAAAAACAACAAGTCACATACAAAGGAAAGCCCATCAGAATTACTGCTGACTTATTAATGCAAACTATGAAAGCAAGAAGAGCCTGGACCAAAGTATTTGCAGTTCTACATGACAAAAAATACCAACCCAGGATACCTTACCTAGCAAAAATATCTATTATAGTTGAGGGGAGAAGAAAAATCTTCCACACAAATAGGCTGAAGAATTCATGTCCACAAAACCAGCCCTTCAGTGAGTTCTTGAAGCAATACAAAGAGCTGAAGAAAGGAACAACTATACACAAGGGGTGATGGAAAGAAATTCAATGAAGGTATAACTGGAAATGCACAGCTATATCAAGAATGTGAACAGAAATAAAAATGGCAGGATTCCATACACATCTTTCATCAATAACTTTAAATATCAATGAACTGAACTCCCCAGTCAAAAGATATAGATTAGTTGAATGGATTAAGAAACAAAACTCATCTTTTTGTTGTCAGCAAGAACCTCGTCTAACGTTCAAGGACAGGCACTACCTTAAGGTGAAAGGATGGAAAATAATATACCAGGCAAATGGTACTAAGAAAAAAGCAGGCATTCTAATTCTATTCTATTGCAATTCTAATATCTGATAAAATAGACAGTAAATTAAAACTAATAAGAAGAGACAAAGAAGGCCACTCCATTCTGATCAAAGAGATAATAAACCAAGAAGATATTACAATCAAGAACATACATTCACCAAACTCTGGTACACCCAACTTCACAAAAACAGTACTATAGGACTTTAAGACCCAGATTAATCCCAACTCATTAATAGTGGGGGACTTCAATACCCCATTGTCACCATTAGATAGGTCAACAGGACAGAGAATTAACAGAGAAACATCTGAATTAAACAATACATATATCAAATGGACCTAACACACATCTACCAAATATTCCACATAAACACCAAAGAATACATTTTCTATTCTATACCCCATGGAATCTTCTCCAAAATCGACCATGTACTGGGCCACAAAACAAACCTCAACAAATAAAAAAAGCTTGAAATAATTCCATGCATTCTATCAGACCACAGTGCAATATAGCTTAAAATCAACACTGGAAGAATCCCCAGTAACCACATGAATACATGGAGATTAAACAACACACTCCTGAATGATGAATAGGTCAATGGAGAAATTAAGAAAGACATAAAAGTGTTCCTGGAACTAAATGCAAAGAACAATACAACACAACAAAACCCCTGGGACACACTGAAAGCAGTCCTTAGAGGGAAGTTTATAGCTCTAAGTGCCTACATTTAAAAATCAGAAAGATCACATATAAATGACTTAACATTGCAACTCAAGACACTTGAAAAGCAACAACAAATGAAACCCAAACCCAGCAGACAAGAAGAAATAACAAAACTCAGAGCAGAAATTAATGAAATAGAAACAAAGAAAACAATACAAAGAATCAACAAATCCAAGAACTGGTCCTTTGAGAAGATAAACAAGATTGACAGACCACTAGCCCAGTTAACCAAAAGAAAGAGCACCTCCAAATCAACAAAATCAGAGATGAAAGGGGAAACATCACAACAGACACAAAAGACATCCAGAACATTATAAGGGAATACTTAAAAAAACCTATATGCTATGAAATTTGAAAACCTAAAAGAAATGAATGGGTACCTAAAAGCATGGGAGCCACCAAAGCTAAACCAAGAAGAGATTAACAGCTTAAACAGACCCATAACACATAAGGAAATGAAACAGTAATACAAACCTCCCGACTAAAAAAAGCCCAGGACCAGATGGATTTATAGCAGAATTCTACCAGACATTTAAATAGG
>NW_008342851.1:2271223-2272537 GCF_000622305.1 Nannospalax galili
TTAAGTTCACCAACTTACAGCCACCTGATTTTTCACCAACTTGCTAAATGTATACTGCATGTTCAATAAATGGTTCTACTCGAACTGGATTGTTAAGTGTAGAAGAATGAAAACACATCCTTTTTAGCCTTGCACAAAACTCAACTCCAAATGTATCAAAGACCTCAATGTGAAGCCTGAAACTCTGAAAGTGTTAGAAGAAAACATTGGCAATAACCTACAAGATATAGGTGTAGGATCAGATTTTCTAAGCCGGACATCAATAGCCCAGGAAACAAGGTCAACAATTAACAAATGGGACCTCATTAAACTAAAAAGCTCCTGTATATCAAAAGAAGCAACCAAGGAATTGAAGAGAAAACCCACAGAATGGGAGAAAATCTTCACCAGTGACACGTCTGACAGAGGCTTAACATCCAGAATATATAACGAACTCAAAAAACAAAGTATCAAGAAAACAAGTAACCCAATTAAAAGATGGGCTAAGGAGCTGAACAGAGAGGTCTCAAAAGAAGAAATAAAGATGGCTAAGAACCATCTTAAAAGGTGTTCAACATCACTAGTAATTAGGGAAATGCAAATTCAAACGACTTTAAAATTTCATCTTACCCCAGTCAGACTGGCTAAGATCAAGAAAACAAATGATACCAAATGTTGGAGAGGATGTGGGGAAAGGGGTACACTCATCCACTGCTGGTGGGCTGCAAGCTTGTTCAACCGCTATGGAAAGCAGTGTGGAGAACTCTTAAAACACTACAAATGAACCTACCAGTTGACCCAGTTATACCCCTCCTTGGCATGTACCCAAAGAACTCATCCTATTGCAGAGACACTTGAACACCCATGTTTGTTGCTGGTCTTTTCAGAATAGCTAAGAGATGGAAGCAACCTAAGTGTCCCTCAACTGAGGAGTGGATAATAAAAATGTGGTTCATTTATATGATGTTTTACTCAGCAGTAAAGAAAGATGAAATTTTCAGGTGGATGGAACTAGAAACTGCTATACTAGGTGAAGTAACACAGACTCAGGGAAAAAAAAATTGTGTATGCTCTCCCTCATATGTGGATCCTAGCACCAAATCCTTATAAGTGTATATGTATCCAGACATAACTACAGGAACCAGGATAATGAAGAGGAACCAGGGAAGTAAAGGCAAAGAAAGAATCTGAAAGAGAAGAAAGATAGAAAACAGGTGTTAACAAGGGAGATATGGATAATAATGGGGTTATTTTAAGGTGAGGGGGGACAGAAGGTTATACAAGGAACCTAGGGGATAAAGGGAAAGAAGGAGCTCAAGAGAGGTGGGACCATAG
>NW_008342851.1:2272716-2273992 GCF_000622305.1 Nannospalax galili
TGTAATATATGCCTAAGAAAGGTTTATCTGAGAGCATTTGGTCTTTGTCCAAGCTCTATCTACATGGCATATGGCAATTAAAAGTACCAGACTGGTGGAACTAACCTTCTTGGATGTTTAACAGACATACTTTGAGGCCTGTACTAATTTGGTCAGGGGGACATAAAGGACAATTTTTGCTCCTTGCCTTCCTAGGTCGACTAAGTTCCAGGGGACTATGAGCATCTCTCAAAATGTCCTGTAACTGTGGTTATTCACCTGTCCTCTTGAGCAAGGAGGCCGTGAAGACCCCACCAGATGGACCTGAACCAGTGTCCAGTCTACGAAGAGGCGGGTCAACACAGAGGAAGCATTTCCTTCATGCTTCCAAGCAAAGCCAGCCATGGTCGAGTAGGACCTTTGACTTATCTTCACATAGACAGAACTGGTAAAAGAAAGGAGCCCGGGATCCTCCCAAGCCCCTGTTACCCCTGAGGAACAGATCCTCAAACAACCTTAAGAGTAAAAATAAATTGTTTTATCTGGGCCAACTGTAGGGTCTTAAACACCCAAAAGGAAAGTATAACCAAAGTTTAATGGGGTCAATATAATTTTGAAGAGTCTGTATGTATAGCTAAAGGTTACATAACAAGAAACAATGCCAGACAAGTGACACCTTCCTTTGAGTTATTGGCCAAGGTGGCACAAGAGAATCCCAGACAGTAACCCAGCATAGAACTGGGAAAATGAACAGCAGACCCTAATCTTATCTAAAGGAATATTGACAACTGATTGCTGCTAGATGAGGAATAGCTGATCTTCCTAAAACATGGGTCTCTAGATAGGCTCACTAGATTTAGCAGACAGACAAGCAATAGAGAATGGCTTGGGGTGTCAGCAACACAGAGGACAGTAACAGGGATGACAGAGTATATGGGCTCCAGTATGTGGGAGGGGGGAGGCTATAAGAGGGTGCCATTTGGGAAGTGGGTGTATAGTGAATAAGATTGTGTGGGATGTTCTGTATGATATACACACAGAATAATCAAAAAATTTTTCTAAAAAGACATATTTGAGGAGGAAGCATAAAAATTTACTTCATGTTAAATAGTAGAGGCAAAAAACATTAACATTGAAATCTACCTGATGACTTTATATCCATACACAGGTGCCAAGGATCCAAGAGCAACCGACCATGACTAGTAATAATCATATACATACAGATTAGAGATGCATGCGCCAACATCTCAGTGTTAGTAGCAAAAACAATGAGTCTTTCTGCAAGGAACAATATATT
>NW_008342851.1:2274881-2287575 GCF_000622305.1 Nannospalax galili
CAATTTGCTTGTATTTCAGATCCTGTAGCATTACTGAAGTCTCATTCATTCTCATTATTTGTCAATTTCCAGCCATTATTTTGTTTACTCACTGTCTAAAGTTTCATTATATATTCAGAATACACCAAATAGATTAGAAAACCCTGTACATAAACTATCTATATAAACTCACTAAAGCTGAATTAAATAGAGCCTTAAATAATTGTTTTTTTTCAGTCTTTAATATGTATGATCCTTAATGCATTGCTTTTGTTTATGTGTCAAAGATCAATTGATGATATTTATGTGTATCTATTTCTCAGCCTGTATTCCACCCCATTTGTCTGTTCTCTTGGAACACCACACTGTCTCTACTAATACAGTTTTCCACTCAGTCTTGAAGTTGTAGAGTAAAACCTCTGACTTTTCTTCAATGCTGAGCTGCCATTCTTGTCACCTCACATAAATTTCATAATTAGTTTATTGATATCCACCAAATAACTTGCTAGGATTCTGATTGAAAGTCTACATTGTTGAATCTTGTTGTCCATGAACATGGGATATCTCTCCATTTATCTAATTCTTTTTACTTTTTATTTATTCATTTATTTTTATTTTATGTGTATGAATGCTTTGCCTGCACATATATAAATGTACCACATATGTGCAATGCTGATGGAGACCAGAAGAGGGAGTTGGATCCCCTGGAACTGAAGTTATGAATGGTTCTTAACCAACATGTATGTGCTGGGAGCCAAGCATGGGTCCTCTGCAAGAGTAGCCTGCTTTTATCCAGTGAACCATCTCTCCAGGTCCTATCTAGCTCTTTTATTTCTTTCACAAGAATTGTGTACATATTTTGTTAGACTTGCCCTAAATATTTAATTTGTAGGGACATTGTATATACTAACGTATTTCTTTTATGATTCAAAACTCTTCTCGTTTATTGCTGGTCTACAGAAAAGTCATTTATTTTTTATGTTAGCTATGTATTCTGCAACTTTTATATAATCACACTTTTAATAGTTTTTGTTGATTATTTCAGATTTTCTACATATGCAATCATGTCATATGTGAATAAAATAATAATATTTCTTTATTCCCAATCTCTCTATCATTTGTTTTACTCCAATTTTTGAGTATTTCTTTATCTCCATATAGACGTCACGGTGGTAATTAAGATTTCATGTCTTAAAAGACTTTATACAACTTATAGTTTATATTGCTTCTGTTGAAGTTTGCTATTAATTTTTGTTCCTTAATTGGGAAACTTAATTTCTGACTGTTTTTAAGAGTTATTTTTTGTCTTTCATTATAATTATATCATAATGTGTTAAGGCTTGCTCTGAGCATCAATGTTTATCTGGATTCTTTGGCCATCCAGAAGTATGTGTTCTGATTTCTGGCTTGGGTTTAAATTATGATTTTGCTTCTTTCACCGTCTTTCCCACTTTGCTGTGCCAGTGTCAAGTGGGAACATCAGAGCCAAGTGTGAATGACAAGGGTGTTAGTGGGTTTCTGGGTTGTCTCTGCCCTGACAACCAGGGAAAGCAGATGAGCTTTCTGCTCAGGCACTGGCCTTAGCAGCAGCTGTGCCTGACGGGCAGTCATCCTCCCTCATTATAAACTGTCTGCACTTGGGATGGCTGAGAAGCTCTGCTCTTTCTTGCTCTGTGTAGGTGGTAATCAGAAGAGCAACCAAATGACACATTTATTGGCAGCCCAACTTGTCCTCACCCTGTCACGCCCCAGGCCATGAAGCTTTCTAGGTGATTGCACCTGTTGACAGAGGGGCCATGACCACAGGCCACAGTGGTTCAGCATCTCTCCAGCCAAATAGCCTGGGCATTAGGTTCCCACTCAGCTGCCCCAAGCCATGGGTGGGGCAGGAGCCAGAGGGGCTTCCAAGAAATCCATGTGCTGCTATGAATGGACATCATGCCTTTGAGGCTTTCCAGGGGAAAGCAAAGCAATATAGAGATTTCTTTCCCCTCGCAGAATGTTCAACCCACTGCCCTGAAATGCATCTGGCCAGCTAGTCAGGGAAACAGGTGACAGACTTACAGCAAAATATTCAAGTCTGTGTCATGATTTCCCTTTCTCCTTTATTAGGTAGCTCCATCCTACAGTTTTATAGTGAAGGAAAAAAAGAAAATAAGCAGTTGTTATCCAGAGTAGACATATGAGAGGTCTTCTATAATTCAGTAAAATCTAGCAGGACATCAACCATAATTTCAAACTTCAGATTTTATTTCATAATCATTCTAGTTTTCAAAAGTCTTCTAATTAGTACTATCTGTCATAATAGTCAGAGTTGGTAACTTCCTTAAGTCAGCAAATGAATTCCACAACAAATTTAACATGTCCTGTTGAGCACCCACTATTGCCTGCCAGGCACTGGGCTAGGTGTGAGATGTAGAAGCATAGAAACACCAGACAAGGTCCCCGCCTGTGAGTTGTTGCTTTAATTGGAGAAACAGAACAAAGTAGCTAGAGAAATAAAAAGTTTAAACTGGGATAGGTGCTATTAAAGAAACATCCAAGGAGCTGAGCTGGACATGGAAGGAACACCGTTTCTTATCATAACATATCAGAATTATCTATCTGCTCTTCTTTCTCATTTGAGTGCACTATCCCCAGGAAATTGCAAATGTGATTCATCTTGGTTTCCCTGGTACTTAGACGATATCCTGACTCAGGATGGGTGCAGAGACAATGCTGAGGAGAGTTGGTAAGGAATGTTCACATTGATCATCAGTGGCTCAATAAAAGATCGGTGCTTCATTGAGAAATGGCTACACTATACAAAATATAGAAAATATCAAGACATTTGACGTTTCACATTCTTTTTTCTTTTAATATTTTATTTATTTTTTATTTTATGTGTATAAGTGTTATGCCTGCGTGTAGGTAAGTGCACCCGTATTGTGCAATGCCTGTGGAGGACAGAAGAGGCTGTCGGATCCCCTGGAACTAGAGTTATGGACAGTTGTTAGCTGCCATGTGGGTGCTTGAATTCGAACCTGGGTCTTCTGCAAGAACATCCAGTGTTCTTAACCGCTGAGCTATCTCTCCAGCCCCAACATATCACATTCTTAATAAAATTTTGTGTTTAACATTCAAGCCACAGGTTTTTATATTATACTCAGTCTGCCCATCAGCGTGTGTAAGTTTCATGGGGAACAAAGGATCTGCTTTCCTCGCTGTCTTCTTGGCAGACAGAGGGAAGCACAGAACTGGAAATGAAAGCGTTAAGCTGCAGTATGGTGCTGAGAAAGCCTGTGGTGTCCCGGGAACCTGTGGTGATAATTAAGTTCCCTGTTCTCAGGTTTCTTGTCACCTTCCTTTTCGCTGCTGGAACAGGAACAGCATGTTTCAGTCACAACTGCTGAAGGACTAACCGAGCAGCTGTGTTTTGTTCCTGTCCCTTCCCCCTGGGCCCTGCCCTGCTCTCAGTTGCTTCCTTGAATGTCCTGTCACTTTGGAACCTCCCCAAGGGCACGAGCTGGAACAATGCCAGTATCTCTAAGCATGGTCGTCCCATGACCTCCACAGGCTGACATATAGCCTTTATGATTGCTCCAGTGTCTGAGAGGCTCGGTGAGAGCTGGGAAAACAAAGCTTCTAAAAACTAGAAAATTGTGCTGTTTAGGGGAAATTGAAATGTGAGTAATTATCACCTCCAAATGACTGGCTTCAGAATAAAGAGGTGGAGGCCTAAGAGGTGAAGAAGATAAGTGAGCAAACTAGAACGTGGCTGACCCAGGGCCAGAAGGCAGGCCACCCAGCTCTGGCCACAGGTGTCCTGCCTCCACTCATGTAGCCCCATGGCACCTTTTCTGCAAGCAATCCTTAGGTCCTTAATGCCCACAGCCTTGCTGGAAACTGAGAGCTGAGAGATCATTTTCAGATGACCATGATCCTAATGACACATTTGGGTCATGTGTCAAATGCATGGACACTATTATAAAACAAAAAGACATGACCTCTGCTCTGGAAAAAAGCAAAACAAAACAAAAACCTCAATTTCAGGAAGCAAATGTAAAATTTAAAGCTACAGTCCTAGAGTCCTAGCATTTAATAAAAGAGGAAAGAATCCTAATGAAAAAGGACATATTTATTCTGTGTTGAACAGTTCATTGACAGAAGGGCTGCTAGTAGAGGCCAGGTCTCCGGACTCCCAGCCTGGTGTGCATTCCACTGTATTCCACAGGCCAAGAACAATGGGGGATCAAGGGCAGGGAAACATGAGCTGGGGTTTTGTGCTGCTACACACTGAAGAAAAGGGCTCCTACAGGACAACGAAGATCAGTGCAGAGGTGAGGGAAGAGGTGAGTCCTACGCAAAGGTTTGTAAGAAGGCAATTTGGGGATGAGGGTATGTGTGTGAAGAAAGGAAAAGAGGGAGGGAAGACGGAGGGAAGTGAAAGAGGCTCAGGAAAGAGCCAGATTGCTTTAGAGTCCACTGAGGAGACGAAACACACACTGAATGGAGATGCTACAGGACAGCAGAGGAGAAAATCACACAGAACAAGCTGTCAAGTTCACCATACAGCTGAGTGCCCTGTGTATGCCAGACACTGTGCTAGGCATTGGGGACAGGCAGGTCAACAAATGGTGGCCCTTGATACCGGTGTTCCCACTCCGTCACTGACGTTTTGATTCCAAAAGCTAAGTAAGGTGTGTCAAATCCACCAACAGAAAACAAAAGTCAAGAGGAAGTTTATCGAATTTTGGGGGAGATGATGGATGGTCATGATGAGCATAGTTGAACATGTAAGTGGTGAATGACAAGGCGATCCTTGATTCACACCTAGGAATAGTGACCTCTGAGCAGTGTTCACTCATGTTGATGCTGGGATCAGGTCCTGCTCACCTAAGCAGGCAACTACCCTCAGCTAGTGGAATTTGGAGAGGATTTCCTGAGCTGGCCTGGTCCAGCCTTAGCCCTGTATCCCTTTGCCAATGGTCACAGCTGATGGGTATGCTTTCTGTAGCTTCAGAAGGCTCGTTTCTCAGGGTGTTTGCTCTTGTTTTAAAGCACATACTTACTTAATGTTAATTTCCTTCTATCAAGGAAAGTGTGTGATTGGGAGTCCACTAATGTCTATTCTCCAACTTACATTTTTTTCTGGTTGTCACATGTTTGATAAAGAATGATTATTATTGGGGCTGGAGATGGCTCAGCTGTTAAGAGCATTGGCTCTTCTTGCAGATTCCCAGCATCCACATGGCAGCTAACAAGCATCTGTAACTCCAGTTCCAGGGGACTCCAACACCTTCTTCTGACCTCTACAGGCATTGCATGACATGAGCGTACTTATACACATGCAAGAAATACACTCATATGCATAAAATAAAAAGTAACAAAAATTTTAAAGAGAATTATTATTCTGCCTGCTGGGTTGGTACATGATTTTAGATTTTCTTCTTGATGAAAACATTGCTTGCTATATAGTGAGATGATAGAGCTTCTACAAGCCTTTTGGCAACACCAAATACCATCTCTCTATTTAATATATCATGTGATTGGCATTAGAAAGATTAGTAGAGTTCAGTACTGTGTTAAGAATGGCTCAGGAAATAAAAAGGATTGGAATTAATGAGAAAGAAGGTTTAAAGCATCTGCTGCTTGTCCCCCGCGCTGGGCTCCTGGGTCTTCTCTCTCTCACAAGCTCCCTTCTCCAGCAGCACATCATGTGCTGAGTTGGAATGTCTTGGAATTTCACACACCTTGGAACGTGAAAAACCTGGCTGCCTTTGAGTTCTTATGGAAGTGCCCTCCTGGAGATGTGGTAGAGGATTAATTGAGCTCTCCATTTTCAAGTTAGAAAAAGCAATGCACCACAAGAAAGTACAGAAGGAACAGAAAGAAAATGCTCTTTTTATATTTTTTCTTCCATGATAGAAACATTTAAACACACAAAAATAATGATGAGCTGGAAGATGAAGTCCATGGAGGCAAACATACTCATTTTTATTTCACCCTATTTTCTACTTCATGTATCACATGTAAGCGATAGTGTATTATAAAATTGCATGTACGTTTTTGGGAGGCATGTCCAAAATGTTTTACCAGTAGCAATATTTTCTCAAAAATGTCTGGAGACATTTTTATTATGCAGTGATAGACATTCTTAAGAACAGCAATGAGAGCGCATATCAATGACCATTAATATTTCTCTGCTCCACACAAAGCAAATGGCCCTCCTGTAAGGAATCTCCAAGGGGCCCAAGTAGTGCAGTTTCCTGAAATACTGACAGATAGGTAGAAAAACTGAACTAGTGGACCTCAGAGCATATATTTAATCCTACCTCCAAAGAAAGATCTTTCTAAAAGCAAGCACTAAGCCTTCTCAATAAATTTTTTAAAATCTAGACTTATATAACATTCATATTAAACAAATATGTATGACCTTGGGGAAAGTCATTATATTTTAGAACCAGTTTTATTAGCAGAAAAACGAGGGAGTTAAGAGTGTCTATGCCTCTAATATTCTTCAGAGTCTTAACATTTTACAAGCTATTTCTGTGAAGCTGTAAATTGCTAACACCAAACACTCCAATGTATTATTTATATTATGTCTCTTTTTATTGCAAGAGCATTCCATGTGTCGCATGATGGATGTTATGTAAGTCTTTATCACAATCATCAACATTTATCGAAGACCTCTGCTCAGTGGCAGATGTCACAAAATGCTACTGGGAAGAAATGTGAGGAGGTCCACATTTTGCAGATTCCATTCATAACTATGTGGCAATCTCATATCACACATAGACTCCCAGTGCCTGATCATGCCATTGACCTTCTGTCACCCTGTCTCCTTGGGAGGACTTGCTTCGGTGTCTATGAGCTGACACCCTGC
Organism: Nannospalax galili; assembly: GCF_000622305.1. Lineage (NCBI taxonomy): Eukaryota > Metazoa > Chordata > Mammalia > Rodentia > Spalacidae > Nannospalax > Nannospalax galili. The sequence continues at coordinate 2,281,726 of NW_008342851.1, forward strand.
TCAGCTGGCTGTAGGGAGCCTTGTGTCACTTACAGGCATGGACATGAGGGAAGATTCCTTTCAGGAACATGATAGGCGCCTTGCACACTGGTGTTCAGGCTCTGACATGCCACAGATAAGCAGACATGCCTCTGAGACAAGGCATGTGATGAGCTTTTAGTCCATGTCCTGAAACCCTCAAATCCTCTGTCTCATGCTATCCAAGTCATTTCAACCCAGTTAGAGCCTATCTCACTTTTAAACAAACATGGTTCAAGTGCAAAGGGTGACAGTGTATGGTCATGACTATGACTCAGTTACTTGTGAATGCTGTGTTTCCTTCTTTTGTTGTTGTTAGACACAGCTTAGAGAAGCTAGAGTATTTCAGTGTGTTCACATAGAAGACACTGGAACACAGTGGTTTTTGAAAGTGGCCTTTGGTCTCAGACATATGTACCCTTGATTCTCATCTCTATCACTCACTGGCCATTTGACCCAAAGAGGACTTATTTCTCAGACAGAAAATTAAAATAAATGCCTATTTTATAGGTTGATGCAAGAATTAAATAAATCAGCATGTGTCAATTACTCAGAGAATACCTGGTATCTGATAAGCACTGAAGATCTATAATCAGTTGATATCATGATGGATAATATTTTTCTTGAGTTATAAAACCGAAGATTCCTCTCCCCACTCTAGGTCTGGCAGTGACAAATATATCTGTAAAACCTGTTGACATAATCAAGAGTTACAAAGCAAACAGTTGGGTGCCAGATGCCTATGGCTTGTCCTGTTCACTTCTGAGTGCGTCAGCAGAGTCTATATTACTGCCAAGTAGGTCATAGAGGTGATAAAGTTAAGGTCCAGATGCCATACAATGCTCTGAGTATGACACAATTGCACCACATGTCATGTCACGTCTCCTTCCCAATAAAGGCCCAGTGTAGATGTCCCATAGGATTGTTACAGGAAACTCTGGATTCAAAGTTCAAATAAATGTGCAGAAGAAACAGAATGAATTGCCTCTGAAACATTTTCAGAATAAGTCTCTGTTTCATCTGTGACAGGCCCTCTCGGTGGGTCAAGAACCCATGACTGAAATCTTTTTACTTTTCACCTCTGTTCAGATCAAATACATTTTTAATTAAAAGTTAAGGATGGGCTGGTACAATGGCTCAGTAAAAGTACTTGCTACCAAGCCTGACAAGCCAAGTTGAATCCCTGGGGCCCACAGGGTATAAGGAGATAGATGACTCCTGAAAGTTGTCTTCTGACCTCCACAACGTTCCATGGCATATGTCATCCACCCTTTCGCAAATTAAATGCATGTAATAAAAAAGTTTTAAAAGAAATGTAATTTTTTTAAAAAGTAAGGAAAATTACCATATGTCTTGAATAGATAATTCACCTGAAGAAATTTGTTAACTATTGCTCTACCAGGCTCATCTTTTGGGAACTCATAAGGTAAATGGAGTCAATCGTGGAACAATGTGGAGCCTACTTCATTAGAGACCTAGAAATGTTTTGTAGAAAGAGGAGTAAGAGAAGTCCAAAGTTCTTTGATTTGTATGAACCATAAGTATACCACGAAAGTTAGAGCCAGAGTAAGGGACTTAATATTGTCGTAATGAGTTGTCACTTGGGAAAAAGAGATAGAGTTGGTATTGGAAAATGAGTCAAGGGAAAAAAAAAAAAATCACATCATCTCTACAACTTTCTAACAAAATCTTCTGGGAGCAGGTTGGCCAGAGAGTGCTTTCCAGTACTTTTCAGTGTATAGAAAACAGAGAAAATGATCAAGCTGCATAATACACAGGCTTACAAATAAGCTGTTCAAGGTCAGGTAACCGTCCTGGGGTCTCTGGGTTTCCAGCCTGGATGTCAACATACACAATTAAGTTCTTAAGACTTGGCACACTTAGAAGCCCTCAGAAGGACCATGGGATGGGAAGCTTAGAAGCATGGATTAACATTATATCACTTTACTCTGGATCTATTGATAACCCCACAAATGAACAGCTATGTTTGTGGGAAGCCTATTAAAAGATATGTAAGCAACAACAAAATCCCCACTAGCAAACAAGTGTTCTTTTCCTTTATCTTTAAAAACGATCTAACATGAGGCATACTTTAAAGACTAACAGTTTTCATCAGAAGTCAGGTATGAATTCATCAGAATATTTACTGCCTTTGAGCTGTCATGCAAATTGCCTAACCTCACTAGTCCTTAGGTTCCTCCTCCCTGTGTAGGCAGTGAGCTCTCAGGAAATGAGAAGAAAATTCAGACAATGTACACACAGCAGTTAACTCAGCATACAAAGTCAGTAAAGTTTCACTTGCTGTTTATACAGAACTAAGCACAGAGTCGCTGGTCCTGCCTCCTCAGCCCCAATCATGAAATTAAAGCACTGTGCCAGTTGCCCTTTGGAGTGGGACTATATTTTCTTGTTTTGTGGCTTCTAGTTCTAGACTTGGAAGTATGTGATCAGTCTTAACAAAGGTAAATCAGATTTCAATCCAAACAATCTCTGAAGAATAGTCTACAACGGAAGCCAGAGGGATTTTCTGGCTTTAGGTTCTGGATTCCTGCACCAGAAGGATGTGTCCACAGCAGCCTCTCCTCTCTGACTTAAAGTATCTCATAGCTCTCCACGTGCTTGAACTGATGCTTGTCCAAGCTCTCAAGGGACAATCGCTCTGCCTCCATCGACTTGAGATGCTAGAATCCCATTGCTACACCTGATGCATTATGCTTGGCAGCCAGAGTCCCTCACTGGGACTGGGCTGGAACAGGCTCTGACCCAGTTTCTGCCTCTGAGTGAGAAGTAGACAAACAGGTTTTTTGACCTTCCTGTTCCCTCTGCCCATAGGGTGCTTTACTATATTCTTTGAACATTAGGCATCATTCTGTGGAAACACATTGCTGATTTTCATTTCTTTCAGGTTTGCCCAGGCTTCACACAGCCACCTCAGTCTCCTTTGGTTATGGGTCTTTCTGGACCCAGCTGTTAACAGGCTGCATGCATCATGGGTCTTCTCACCTGTGGGTTCCTCACCTCTACAACAGAAGTAGCAGAGAAGTTTGTTAGTAGGAAACATATGGCAGCAGGTTTGATACAGCTCAAGTGTTCAAGACCCTCATAGCTTGTTACTTATTTAAACCAAATTAAGCCATAGTCTTCTTCTCCTGCTAGATTGAGCAGAAACTGAAAAGTAATTATCATGGAAAATCTCATCTCATTCACTCCTCTCCCCAGTGAGTAATTATACAATCAGAGAATCTCTCTGGTCTTTAATCCACTCTGCATACTTTGGAGACACAATTCATTCAACCTGACTCTGAATTCCTTTACCCAGAGTGCTCATTGGTTGGTCAAGGTTGGTATCATGGGACGTGGGGAGGGAGGGAGGAAGAGGGTGGCGTGCCTCAGGCTGAGTATCCTTCCCATGCACAGCAATGCACAGAAGCAGAGAACAAATTCCACACACATGGGACTCGGAGCCCTGTCTTCCTTCTGGGAGCCTTCCCCATTCTGTGAGGCTCTTCCTCATTATCTCCTCTCTGGCTTGACTCTATCGGTGTGAACTCACTTTCCCAGGAGGACAGTTCTCAGGTACAACTTCCATTTCCTGCTGTACAATGCATATCTTCCTGAGAGTGAGAGGCCTGCCTACTCTCGCTCATTTTCTTGGAATGGGTGCTAACACAGAGAGACAAAGCAAAGCATCCCAGCAAATTAACATGCTGCCATAGAAACCCAGTTCAAAACTTTTCAGATCTTTTTCTACTGTAAATAAAGAGTAATGAACATTCTAGCACATATATTTATTGAATTATTTATGGTGAAAACATTAGGATAAGTTCTAAAATATGAGATTATTGGAGCAGAGGGTATGCACAAATAATTTTTTTTTTTTTTTGGTCTTTTTTAGACAGGGTCTTCCTGTAGCCCCAGCTGTCCTGGAACTCACTCTGTAGACCAGGCTGGGCTTGAACTCACAGAGATCTGCCTGCCTCTGCCTCCCGAGTGCTGGGATTAAAGGTGTGTGCCACCATACCCGGAACAAATAATATTTTTAATAGCTAGTGATAAAGTAATCAAACATGACTGGATAGTCCCCGACATCTCTACCAAACTGAATTCGGCAATTTGTTAAACCCCAGACTGACAACTGTCTTTAGAGCCTTGCTTTAGTTTGCATTTCTTTGACTTTTGGCAAGACCAAAGATGTTATCCACTTTTCTTTAGTTTGCCTAGTTTTCTTACTGATTTGTAGTACTTTTAGCATAACAAAGCTATCAGTTCATGATTAAGTGCTGGTCCTTATAGAATACAGGAGCCCTAAAAGCCCCATAAAATTAGGTATTTGTCCTCTGCTATCAGGAGGAAGTCAGGACAGGGAAAGGCCTCACCGTGGAATGCTGCAGTGGCTCAGTGGGTAAGTAAGTGTGATTCCACCATGTCTGAGGACCTCAGTTTGATCACCAGGACACATAAAATGGAAGGACAGGACCAATTCCATCAAATTGTCCTCTGGCCTCCACATGTATGACATGGCATGCGTGTGTGTATAGAGGGGTGTGTGTGTGTGTGTGTGTGTGTGTGTGTGTGTGTGTGCATGAGCCTGTGTACATGACTCCCACATCACAATAAATAAATTAAAATGTAAAAAAATTAAGTCAAAGCTCAGGGGCTGGGGAGATGGCTAGTTGGTGAGGTGCTTACCTTCTCAAGCTTGAGGTCCTGAGTTCGGATCTGAAGCACCCTCACAAAAGCCAGATGTGGCAGAGCAGGTCTCCAATCCAGCTCTAGGAAGCAGAGGCAGGAGGATTGGGAGTGGGGCTTACTGGCCAGCCACTCTATGACCAGTCACTCTAGCTGAATTGGAGATCTCCAGGTTCACTGGGAGACCTTGTCTTGAAACCAAGGTGGCGAGTAATAGAGGAAAACACCCAGAGTAGACGTCTGGTCTCCACAAGAATGTGCATAGGCATTGACACCTGTGCACACACATGTGCACACACATGTGCACACACACACACACACACAAACACACTTGTACTCACTGATGAGCAGAAGCAGTGGGATGAAGACTTGTCACCCAAGCTCAAGGCAGACTGACCATTGACTATCATGGAGGAGAGCATACCTGGCATCTTCTTCACCTGCTGGGCTTACACTAGAGGGGGAAATATTCTGCATTGTGTGTACTGATAAAAACCTTCTACACTTACCTAATGAGTCTGGTACTCAGACTGAAAGGTATGGGCAGTAACTAGCATGGCTGTGTGACAAAGGTGTTTCTTGTAGGCCACTATCTTAAGGCAATGTTCTCAATGTTTTCTGTGATACAGATGCCTTAGGCAGTCTTTCGAAGTCCACAGACACCCTTTCAGATAAGCTTTAGATTGTATGAGATGGAAAGGATTGTAAAAGAAACCAATCATATTAAAGTATGCTTGTCAAAATATTTAAAAAATAAATTTGTGACAAATATATTTACTAGCACATCAACTGAAAAGTGCAAACATGAGTCTCAGAAATGTAGAATTCATGCTGAAGGTAAAGGATATCAGCAGTGATCAGATGATGCAGAAATATCTCATTTCCATCAGTGTCAAAGTCACAGGTAAACACAAACACCGGTATCTTTGGATGTTGAAATTCATAATTGAAATAAAAAATAAATTTTACTTGAAAGTGTCAGAGGTTGGAGAAAATAAGACAGTTTTGTTTTGTTTTTTTCCCAATCTTAGTTCATGGGTATTCTGAACTCTGGGAGTAGGTTAAGGATGTTTGTATAAGAGACAAACCACTAGCATTAATTCAGGGAAACTTATGCTTCAAAGCTTTCCTTTAAAAGGCCCT
>NW_008342851.1:2288998-2308543 GCF_000622305.1 Nannospalax galili
TAGCACATCAACTGAAAAGTGCAAACATGAGTCTCAGAAATGTAGAATTCATGCTGAAGGTAAAGGATATCAGCAGTGATCAGATGATGCAGAAATATCTCATTTCCATCAGTGTCAAAGTCACAGGTAAACACAAACACCGGTATCTTTGGATGTTGAAATTCATAATTGAAATAAAAAATAAATTTTACTTGAAAGTGTCAGAGGTTGGAGAAAATAAGACAGTTTTGTTTTGTTTTTTTCCCAATCTTAGTTCATGGGTATTCTGAACTCTGGGAGTAGGTTAAGGATGTTTGTATAAGAGACAAACCACTAGCATTAATTCAGGGAAACTTATGCTTCAAAGCTTTCCTTTAAAAGGCCCTAGAACATGTGTTTATAATTTGTTTTGTTGTAAAGAAGTTTTACATTTTTATTGAGTCCAATTTTAACTCCATGGTTTTTTGTTTCTCTGCATGCTACCGCTTTCTTGGTAGACAGACATTCATTACAAGGAAAGAAGGGTAGAAATGTGATGGAAATCAATAAGCTTATTGACCACAGGTCAACCCAGGCTTTGTGGCTATGGGGGAGGAATAAGAGGGAGGTGCAAGGCAGTCAGTCTTCCTGGACTACAGAACTCCATAGCCAAGCGAGACTGGAGAAACGCATAGACTGGGCCTGACATTTAGCTCTTTTCCAACCAAGGCGGATACAATTACTCTCCTAAGTCTCCTTCTAGAACTTTAGGAGAGAAAATATGGTTGAATTCTTCTCCCATCTGAAATTTATTTTGGTTTAAAGAATGAGGAATCTGATTTTATTTATTTTTGCAAATGGAAGTATGTCAGTCATAATATCATTCTGACAACACTGAATTAATTCTTGCACGTATTTGTTTCTGGATTTCCTCTCTCATTCATTCACTTACTTATTCCACAAAGTTTAGTTACTTGACTTTATAATTCATATAATTGATTCTTATGGATTACTTGGTAATAGAATGATTGCAACAGATAAAGCTAATCTAGGAAAGGAAGGGAAACAGTGGTTACCCTTTAGATATATCTTTTTGTCTTTGTGCAACTCAAGACCTTCAACATCTGTCCTTCCTCTCTGGTGAGAGTCCCTCCCGGCTTCCTTGGAGCATCTCTTCATCCTTAGAGCTTTTCTTCCCTTACGTGTTTCCATCATCATAAGACAGCTTCTTCTAAATCTTATGGCCATATTCTCTTATAAGCAAGTTCACATTTTATCTATGCTTTTAAGGAATTATTATCAGAAGAAATTATGTTTCACATGTGTTCACTGTGATTGGAATCATGAAAACACCTTTTGCTTCTGAAAACATTCATTCCTTCAGACCCTTTCTGCCATCTCCACTGTCATCTTACAGTCTTACACTATGTCACCTTAAATGCCACTTACTCAGAGAGTAAACAGATATACCCTTTTATAAGCACTCATTATGCATAATAATTTTAATTATGTAAATTGCTGTTTAATTATTAGTTTAGCATTGGTCTCTCTTGCTACAGTCTAGGTTCCATGAAGATAGCGATTGTGTTTATTTCAATATTCTAAGTGCCTAATTCAGAACCCAAAGCACAGTATGAATTCGGTGAATTTTATACTAAAACAACAGCTATTATCGCCTCCAACTCTGGAACAGTGCACAGAAAGTTGTAAGCTTGTTTTAAGGTCAGAATACGTGGGTCTAAATCTGTCTGTACCTTTTATTAGCTGTATGGTCGTAGGCACATTACTAAACTTGTCAGCACCTCCCTTTACTTATCTATCAAGTGCTTAACATAAGGTTTTATGAGGACTAAGCACACAGCACAGCCAAGTCAGCTACTAACATCGTGATCATCATTGGGGAGGAGGTTGTCTGAAAGAAAGATAAAGCATGGAAAAACTTAAAAAAAATCTCCCTTCAAAACGAGTCTTTTCTTCGATTCTTTCAAATGGAGATAACACAAAGGAAATCTCTCAAATAAAATGATTGCTTCAAAGAAGTTATGATTGACAAAGATTCCTATAAGCATTAACTCTCCAGCATGTAAGAAGGTTGACACACTCACCCTTTCCTTTTGAAACACACGAACTCATTCTTTTAGAAAAAAAAAAAAGCTTCTGTTGAAAAACTGTTGCCTGGTTACAGATGAGCTTCCAACAGTGCCAGTAAATTTTCTGACTAGCAGCTCATTTCTGGCAGAGTCCTAGCTAGGTTGAATAGGAGAGTCTTGGGGACAATGGTCAGCAGATGTCATTCATTTACATGCAAACTGTTGGCCAGTAATGTCAACCATCAGCTCCCAAATCCACACCAAATGGCAAGCACCATCATCTTTGTCACAAAGATCACATCTTTGCTACTTGTATTTAATAATAATTGAGCGCTTGCTGCTTAACTTCGTGAGTTTATTACTCCGCCTATTAGCCTATTAGGTGTGCTGGACCCAGCAACATTTCTATGGGGAAATAAAACACAGACAAAAGCATCATCAGCTCTTCAGCCCTTAAAGAAATGAGCAGTTTATGACTACCAGACTAAATTATATCTCATACATGGACATATAAAATTTGAATTAAAAATAAGTCCCTTTCCAATGATCAAAATTATTTAAAAAGTAAAAATTTAAAACCTCAAACTATCTGACTGAAAAGCCATAACTGCTTCTTCCTGTGAATCCTCTCAAGCTATTATCAGAAGACTGATGTGACCTGGAACAGATATCAGAGAGACTCAGACACAGTACCGAGAAGACCCGGGTTCCTCTGTGGCCTTCAGTTCCTTACACATTTACTGTAATAAGTATCTTCCATGTTATGAAGTAGACAGAAGCCAGGCCTTGAAACACAATTCTGTAATCAGGAAGAATTAACAACAGGCAGAGATACAACACTAGGAGTGGGTCGTGATGCAGCCCCAACATTCCAGAGGTGGAGACAGAAGGATTAGGAGTTTGAAGCCAGACTGGACTACGTAGTGAGTTCCAGACCAGCCTGGGTTAAATAGTAAGATCCTGTCTCAAAAATTAAAATGCAGAAAGAAGTAAAAGAAAGATAAATAAGCACTGGAAGATGTAACTGTTAAAAGAGAATCAAATGCTGGGAGTGGTGGCACATACATTTAATCCCAGTGCTCAGGAGTCAGAGGCCGGGTGATCTCTGTGAGATGGAGGCCAGCCTGGTCTACATAATGAGCTCCAGGTCAGCTGGGGTGATGGTAGACCCTGTCAATAAATAAATAAATAAATAAATAAATAAAATATATATGGAGAGAGAGAATTACAATCTACTAGTTTAAAAAACATTTTATTGTAAATTTTTTATTTTCACCTCACTCACACCCTTCCCTCTTCTGTTAAAACTCTTCTTCCCAATATATCCGTCTTGTACTTTCATGTCTTTTTTGTGTATATGACTAACTTGTCTAGAATTTCTTGCCTGAATTGGGTTAGAGGTTATTTACTAGAGCAAGAGCAACTTATCAGTGCTTATAACACTAAAGAAAATGGCACTGCCCTCTCCCCAAGCTTTAAAAGTTTTATTTTTTCATTTTTCAGTTTTTTATTATGTGTATGAATACATGTCACGCATATGAGTGCAGGTGCCTTTGGAGGCCAGAAGAGGAAATTGGATCCCCTGGAGCTCTAGTTACAGGTGATTGGGTGTCACCCAACATGGGTGGTGGGAGCAGAATTTGAATCCTCTACAAGATCAATACATGACCAGTTCATGCTCTTAATCTCAGAACCATCATTTCAGCACCCTTCTTCCAAAAACTATTAACTGCCACTAGAGTGGGAAGGGCCACTCTTTCCCTGTCCATGATGAAATGTTGACAAGCTCAACCTTGCTCAGTTGTGGTGCAGATAACCACAGCTGCAATGAGTTCATGAGTGCAATGGCTATGTTATGGCCCGAAGCTGTGTTTCTGCTGCACATCACCTCTGGCTCTTGCATTCTTTCTGCTTCCTTTTACTTGAAATTCCTGGATCCTTGTACAGGGTGATTGATACAGCTGTCTCATATAGGGTGGAGCATGCCACCACTTGGCCAGTTATGGCTTTCTGAATTAACTGGCCCTCCCCTCCCAGCTACAATAAGAAGAGTCTCTGATAAAAGCTTGGCACAGTGCTAATCTGTGGGTGTAAACATCAGTATTTAGATTGTAATTTGGCAATATGACCATTGAGCAAAACAATAGTAATAGTTCTTCACCTAGGGCCTATGAACCATGGGCTCTTGACCAGATTTATAGAAACAGGCATAAGTTCCCTCCTATGGAACAGGCCTCAAATCCAAGCAGAAAGCAGTTGGTTGCCCCATTGGTCATGTCACTTTTGCACTAGAAGGCACAGTCTGCCTGGCAGGTCATTACTGTAGTTCATAGCCATCACAGCTGGCTTTTCTGATAAACAAAGAGATAGTTGTCTAAGTCACATTACAGTGAAGGACTGGGAGGCAAGACCCAACTGCTGTCGAACTGGCCATTTCTCCTTTGTGGCTTCCAGAAAGGTCTAGAGAAAGATAATTTTCTGTTCAGGGAGACTGACAACACTATATACAAGCCTGATGTCAGTCTCCATAGATCAGCTATCCCAGAATAGCTCAAGGAAGATGTTCTTCAACTGACAGCAACTAGGTCAAAGCATTTCAAGACAACAAGCATTATCCTCCTCACCTATGACCTTCCATTCCTGGAGATACGGAATTGGAGTCTCTCTTAAGGTCACATCTTAGTTCTTTGATGAGAAAGAAAAGTGAACAGAAGGAAATGAGATGCTTTCTTGTTATTTTAGAACTTTAAATAGTTGAATGACTATCCAGAACCAATGATGCCCACAGGTTTGAGCAACTTGAAAGTCTAGTAATCTTTTAAGAAACTGATTTATACATTTGGTGTTGACTTTATGTAGGTGTGGTTGCAACACCAAAGGGGTTTGAGTTTTTTCACTTTCATTTTGATACAGTATTTCTTGCAACAAACATGTGATCTTAAACAGACTCATTTCTGCTTCAGTAGACAAAATGTGCATGCCCAAAGCTAGATTTGGTGGCTCAAGCTTCCCAGCACTCAGAAGACTGAGGCCAGGGGTTCTGGCCTGATCCACATAGTAAGACCTTGATTCAAACAACAAAACAAGCAAACAAAAAAAGAAGCTTATGTCCAAAACTGTGAGAAGAACGGAGTAGGAAAAAGAAGAGGTGGAGAGGAGAGAAAGCGCATGACCAGGAAGGACATTTAAGAACAAAGTGGGACAGGCAAATGAGGGGGATGATATTGTTGAGATAAAGACAGAGCTTTCAAGTAAGACAGGACCCTGGGGCAATAAGAGGAGTCAACAGTTGGTGTGAATTCACTCTCATGGCCTCAAACATTACAATGCATTCTTTTGGTCCACTGTGGGCAGAATAGTTGCTGTAACCTGGAGCTTGGTGATGGAAAGAAAGATAAGAATGTTGTGGTCTCCTGAGTACAGCAGTGCTGTCAAGATGGTGACATCTGTGGAAAAGATTTGCTTGCTACCCCCAAGCACAACCAGTGCTCAGTAAATGCTAATGAATACAGAGACCAGAATCTCTAAAGACATCTAGCTGCTTCACTTCAAATTTGGGTTGTGTTTCCATTCCTAATATGAACTATGCTCCTGCCAATTTTAAAGTTTACAACTCCAGCTGTTAGGAAGTTACACAAGAGCAAAAGTGATCAAAGGGCCTCAAGAGTGGAAAATGCAAGCATTCCTCCCCCTTTGATTGCATAACTGTTCGGATGGAATGGCAGTCAAAGTGCAATGGAAAAATGATCTGCCCAGCATTTCTGTCCCTCACTGCTACCTCCCTAAGGGGGAAAATCACCTTGAAGAAAAAAGGAAAGAAAAAGATATGAGAAATGTTATCGACCTCAAATTCAGTTTGCAAGCATTTTCACATACACACACACACACACACACACACACACACACACCTCGCAAGTAACTTAGGCAAGTTAAAACAGAAAGCAAATTCCCTTTGTAGAGAAATTGCACTTATGACAAAATCAGTACATTAGAAGATACTGTTCATTACGACCAGCACCACGTTGCCTAGGCAGTACTTTCTGAACACCTTTTCTCCTACTGTTTTAGCCTTTTCAGGGAGGGAACTTATATTTTCTTAGCATTCCAAGTTGTTTCTGTGGAATATAAATCAATAAATATCAGATATATGAAAAAAAACATAGAAAACATGACTTTAGCCATATATATAGGCAAACCAGACTGAAACCTAGACTTTCAGAAGTAAGAACCAGAGGACTGGAAAAAACCAAATGGGAGTTTTCTTATCCAACTTGCCTTTCCTGTTATGGCTCTGGTTCCAAAAAGAACAACAATGAAAGACGATCAAAGTCAGGTGACAAAAGTGGGCAAAGGTAGAAGTCCCTATAAGGTTGTCAGCAAAACTAGAATATCTTCAACACTTTACAAAGCAATGCCCTGACCTATCTATTTCTGAAAATGCCATCCACTGGTCTGTAGCAACCTCTGTCGTGAACCCAAATGAGCAGTGACTGAGAGGGAGCTGGGACCAACTGACATAGGTGATATGAAGGGGAAAGGAGGGAAAAAGCTGAGGGGTGGGTGGACTTAACTAGGGAGTGGAGAGGGAGGATGAGACAGAGATGGAGGAAAGAGCGATAAATAATACTAAGAATACTTGAAAAAGCCATAGGGAAAAATAATATTTCATTGGCTTACTTAAAAATATTTTTTAAATGGGGTTTAATACAGTTTAAGTGGAGTTTACAACACACAGGGTGATAATGTTCCTCTAAGAACCATCTTTTTCCTAATAAAAATTCCATGCCAGACAAGGGAACTCTCCCTTCAAGTTGTTGGTCAAGAGGGTCCAAGAGACTCCCTAAAACTATTGCTATTGCCTTTGGTTTTACCCCAGAACTTGAAGGTAAGTAACTATTGCTGAAGGTACCATACACTTTGAACACAGAACTTGGAAGAATCCAGCTGGAACTGACTTGGAAGCCTTTTCCTTTAGGACCAGCTTTCATAGAAACCAAAACAATGGCAAGATATCTGGCAAGATATCCCCAATGATTCAACAGTGGCACTTACATCTTGGGGGTAACAAATAGCTGTTTAATTGGACTTAAAGTCACTTGGTAGGAGGGAATTCATGCCTGGTACTGTAAACCTAGCCAACTACCTACAGCTGGAGAGATCGTATACCCTAGAAGAGAAACCACTACTACCATTTTCATAAGTCAGTATAGTTTCTAACTATATTCTAAATACTTATGCTGATACCTACAGATAAGTGCCACTCTCACCTCCTCACAGAAAAAAACTTTTTCATTTCTGCAGATGGAGGCTATTACAAAGATCCCTAACTGGTGAAAATGCAGGGATAAATGTCTTTAGGAAGTCCAGTCATAATCATCTACAATACAGGCCCTATATGTAAGGTTCAGAGAACATTGCAGAAGACAGGACAGAAAGATTGTAAGATACAGAGGCCCAGGATCTCAGCAGAGAACTAGTGTCTTTTAGACATGACTGCCACACCCATGAAATCACAACAGAATTGTTGTGCAAAGACGACCTGCACAATGACTGCACCAGTCAACATGCCAGCATGGATGGGGGAAATTTCACAAGGCCTAACTTCTGGTTGAAGAGCTGTAGGCAATCAATGGCTGCTGAGAGAGGGAGAATCAGTTGTCTCCAGGGACAAGAGTTCCCCGATAGGTGATCCAATTCCAAGAGGTCAGCCCTAATACAAGTACATATGGGCAACACTAAATGGACCCAGTAGGGTGTGTGTGTGTGGGGGGGGTGTCTGTGTCTGTGTCTGTGTCTGTCTGTCTGTGTATGTCTGTGTGTGTCAGTGTGTGTATAACAATAATTATAGAAGAGGTCATCAATTCCAAAGGGAGTGGGTCGTACTTGGGAAGAGTTAGGGAGGGGTGTGACAACGGTGGAAATGATGTATACACAGTACATATATATGAAATTCTCAAAAAATGTTAAAAAATTAATTATTAAAAATGAATGGCCCAATGATGACTTAGAAAATAGCATTCCTACATCCAAGATACCCTTGGTCAGTGAGCAGTTCAATGTAGATTCATAGTACCTACAAAAAAGCCTATCCTCAGCAAATTGATTCTACTTCAGTGGGAGGAATTGGAAGGTAAGGAGAGCTTAGGGGAAATTCCACAGAGCCAGCAAAGGGTCCTGGCAGAGCAGCAAGATGAGAAGTCAGGACCTACAGGGCAGCCCGGTTACTTTAGATCTGCCTTGCCTGCTTTAGAGAAGATTCTTGATGGTACCGCATGCAACTTTGCCTTCTCGCTGCACTGGCCTTTTTTAGTGCTTCCATGTTCTTGGTGTCCATCATTTTCTAGGCTGAGTAAAGGAGAACGTATACACTGGAAAAATGCTGAATTAGAGGAAAGCAAGCCCCCTCTGGCTCTCAGATGCTCTATGCATATTTAACTCCCTTTCTCCTTGGTTTCTATGCACACTTTTCCTCTTGCAACCTTTCTTACTATATAGAGACATCAGTTGTCTTCCTAGCTTTACAAACTTGCTCAAAACCCAGTGCCAACCCAATCTGCCCCAATGTCACCATCCTCTATAAGGACGCTGCCCAGCCACCCACTGTCCTCTTCCAAGAACTTCCTCATAATTCCCCCCAATATAAAGAATTATATGCAGTCTACCTTGCCCTAAAGGAAATACATGAGCCCGCCAACCTATTTTCTGATAGCATTTATGTCACTAACCTTCTCCCCTGGATCTCCCGATCTTTTGTTAAACTCAACCAAAACCCCTTATCCCCCTTGCTCATTTCTGTATCCACCCTTTTAGAGGGACGTAAACAGCCCCTCTATATGCAATATATCCATTCCCACAGTCCCTTGCCAGGACCTCTTACAGAAGGTAATGCCTTCGCTGATCGCATTGCCTCCCATGGGGCCTTCCATTCTACCCTTACAAAAGCTACAAGGTTTCACGCTCTTACTCATTCAAACCTCAGAGGCCTCCAAGCCTGATTCCATAACACCCCTATAGCCCACCTAAAACAGATCCTAAAAACCTGCTCCTTTTGTGCCTTAATACATACCCCTGCATTACAAACTCTAAGTACCAACCCCCGTGGCCTGAAGGCGAATACCCTCTGGAAAATTGACGTTACTCATATCACCCAATTCGGCCATCAAAAATTTGTTTTTATTATAGTGGACACTTACTCCAAATTCATTTGGGCCACTGCGCAAACTCAAGAAAATTCTAAAAAACTTATTTCCCACATGCTCATGACATTTGCCATTATGGGCCTCCCTCAACAGATAGAAACTGACAATGGCCCAGCCTTTGTCAGCTCAACCTTTAAGTCCTTCTGCTCCTACTGGGACATACCCCACCATACAGGAATCCTCTATAATCCCCAAGGACAAGGAATTATCAAGAGAACCCACCACCAAACCTTAAAAATTCAACTCAGAAAACAAAAGGGAGGTAATTACCCTCCCATCAAAAAATTCAACAGAAACCCCCATAGTCCTCCACTGGAAAAAACTCAGAACCCTCCCACAGATAATGGTAAGATAGAAGGACCCTCTGGACGGACTCTGGAAGGTCCTGACCCATTGCTAACAATGGGTCTCTGCCAGAAATGTCTGGCCACACTTTCCATGACAGACAAAGCAATGCAGAAGGAGAAAATGTCACCCGAGGACAGCACACAATGTCACATGGTGGGATGTCCATGACCTGGTTTCACAAGGCCAAGCGGCCTGCCCCCAAAATGCCTTGCTCTCAGTCATTCTCATGGCTATTCTGGTTATATTCCATTCAAACTCCGCTTCAGCCCAGACAGTACTCAGATGGCGGTTCTCGGTCAGGGAAACCTATGAAAAGGCTAATCAAGTCATCAGCACTGCCGACTTATCCTTAAAGGGGTGCTAAACAGCTATAACTATCCCCATTCAGCCCTGCTCTACCTCCAAGCTCCACCTCCTTTTAGAAATCTGGGTGACTGCCTACAAGACAAAGTCATCTATGGCGGTTGTCAGTACCAATCTTGCTGCATAGAAAAAACCCAAAAATGATACAGCATTTATCGTGAATATGTAGCCAAAGGAAAAAAAATTACAATAGAAATTAAGGACCCTTGGGGTGACTGATGGTGCACTGGAGTTCATGGCAAGCTTTACAGTAATGGGTTTGCATCAGACCCCAATGCTGACATACATATATCCCGTCAGCTAGTGCCAGCACCACAATCAGAACAGATTAAATCACACAGCCTCTCTCAAGAGGGTGAGATTAAAAAACAAATTCAAACATCCCCAACTTGGGTTCAATACATCCAAAATGCCTCTGACCTTATCCGGCTTTCTTCCCATCCTAATATTTCTCAATGTTTCTTCTGCACCTCTCTTACCAGACCCCTGCTAGCAGCCGTTCCAGCTAACATCTCAGTCATAGGAGGGAACACCCAGGAGATAACCCACCACCGACCCCTCCCCGATATCCTCCTCTATGACCAGCTCCTTTCCTTGCCTTTTTGTTTGTTTAGCTCATCTGCTTTACCACCGGCCCCCCTGCACCTGTGCCTCTAACATTTCTATATCCACAGCCTTACATGCACCACCCCAAGTTCTCTTTTGGTGTAACAGCACCATAACAACTTGTATCAACCAAACTATTTCTGCCTTTTGTAGTCCTGTCATTGTTACCCCCCAACTGTACCTTCCAGAAAAAGAAGCGGCCAATATGATGGCAACGCCCCACTGACGCAAAAGAGAGGTGTCCATCCCCCTACTCATTGGCCTGGGACTCACTCCATCTGCAGGATCGGTTGGACTCGCAGCAGGAGCCCTGTGGCTTAGCACTGAATTTCGCAGCTGGCAAGCCATGACATCCACAGTCGAGAGTCTCAAGGCCTTACAAAGCCAAATCACATCCCTGGCTGGGGTGGTGCTCCAAAACCAAAGGGCCCTTGACTTATTAACAGATGAACAAGGGGGAACCTGCCTCTTACTAAAAGAGGAATGTTGTTTTCATATAAACAAATCTGGAACTGTTGAACAAAATGTCAAAACTCTCCAAGACCTAAAGAATAGCCTCTGGGCCAGACCCCATGGTTGGCCCCCTCCTTGCTTGGCTTCTACCCTTGTTAGGCCCCCAGCTAGCCTTATGTGTCCTGCTTCTTGTGACACCCTAATTCAGTTTTTCAAAAGTCACATATAGGACATCATTAAAATCACCACCGAGTCCTGGTCCAGTACCAAACTATCCCTAATACTTTCTCCGATTTTGATGACACCCATCCCCTATAAAAGACAAAGGGGGAGATGTTAGGAGAAGTCAGGAATGCCTGGAACGTAGAGCGTGACCAGGCCAGAGACCTCCTACTGAGGATGGTAGGAAACTGGCCCGCTCCATTCTAGATACTGTCTCTTACCCAACAACCCCCAGCAAAACTATTAGGTCTCTAATCCTTTAATCCTAACCAGATCTCTTGTAGATCATGTGACCAGAGAACAGGACAAAGGCCACGTAGCCTTAGAAGCCCCCTACCTCCTCCTACCTGTGCCTGCCCGCCAGAAAACCAACCCCATCTCTTTAACCATGAAACTTTCTTATATAAATCTCTGCTTCCGCCATAATGAAAGAGCTGTCCGCTGACACAACCTCTTGGGTGTTTCTTCCCGCCATACTCTTTCCCCGCCCAAGGCCCCTCTTGCCCCATCGGTCACTCTCCTTGCCCGACTTTCCGTGATGGGTGCTGGTGCGGCAATGGTCTTCTTCCTGTAGCAATGGAGTTTGGGCCAAGGGGAGGCAGACACCCCAAGCTTACCAAATAAAGGTCAAGCTTTCATGACTCTTCAAACTGCATTCCGACCCTTCTACCTCTGTCCTACCTGCTTCCTTGCCTGAAAACAGTGTCCCCTTCTGAATCATGCCCCCCCCACTTGATAACTCAGCTCTAATATCTTTTGTCTAACTTCTCCAAGGTGTAGCTATATCTCAGTCCCCTGAAGTCTTGTCGATTGTTTGGTTTACAAGGAGGCTAGTGTGTGCCAGACTTTCTAGTCCTTATTGGCAACATAGGTGAAGCTACAGTGGCTTCTCAGAGTCACAGACCTTGAAGGAGCACCTATTGTGAGAAGAACACCTACCCAGTGAGAGCCAGCATTCCAGATGTTGCTTCTTGGCTCTGTGGTACTGGGCAAATGATTTACAATCACATAGAGGAATGGTGGTACACTGCTCAGTAGCAGGTGCCAGAAATCTGAGGTTATAGATTGTTTTAACTGTGTACTCAGTATTATGCTTTTATGTTTTATAACATAACTTCATCATAGAAATGAAAGGAAGGTTTGACTAAATTTGGCTATGCTATGCCCTAAGAAATTTACTCTGTCTTTCAAGTATTGATTTTTCATTAGAGATAAAAGATTTGCTTTCCTTATTGGATGAGTACATCAGAATTTCTGGGGGACTTGAAATAGTATAGTTGTTTTTAAAAAGATAAAAGATTTTTAAAAGGACAACTTACCATATCTTAAATATTATTTAATGCAATATAAGAAAATATAAATTAGCCATGGAGTATACAAATTTATGAGACAAGGTCTACATTCATTTGCAAGGGAAATTATTCATAATATCTATATCTTAAAGATGATCATTTAAAAATATTTTATTACTTTCATTTCATGTATGGGTGTATTGTTTGTACATATGTAAGTGCATCTGTGTTGTGCAATGCCCATGGAGTTCAGAAGAGGGTATAGGATCCCCTGGAACTGGTGTTACAGATAGTTGTTAGCTACCACATGAGTGCAGAGAACCGAATGGGATTCTCTACAGCAGCAGCCAGTGCTCTTAACCACTGAGCCATCTCACCAGCCCCAAGATAACCATTTTTAAATAGAATGCAAACTAGCCATACATCTTTACAATAAAACTACAATTTTCTAAGACAATATCCTTTTGTAAAATACCTTCAGGTTTGTATGTACTGAGCGTTCTACCAGGGACCTATCTTTTGAACACTAGCATGCATTATTAATAGATGTTCTCTGCTCTTGACTGTGGATGAAATATGGCCAGGTCTCTCAAGCTCCTGTTGCTGTGACTTTCCTGCCATGATGGACTGTAACCTGAACTGTGAACCAAATAGAAACCTTTTTGCCCTTAAGTTGTTTTCCTTAGAGTAGTTTATCACACCAACAAAAAATAAAGTAAGACAGAGGCATTACCAGTAAAGATATCCCTGGAATACTACACTGCCCACCGTCCTAAAGTCCAAGGTGGGGATGGGTAGAAATGAGAGCTATTACCTCATTCCATCAATTCATCTTAGCCCTGTTTGACATACAGTCACTTTCTAATCACTATAGTGAAAAGGGGGGAATGTACTAAGAGAAGAGCAAAATTCTTAACTGACCCAGAGGAAAGCCTTTGTAGACATGGAAGTGCACGCCTCCTCAGGAGCTGCGGCAGCTGCTTGCTCATCACAGCATCCTACAGAACAGAAAACAGTCTTGCTCTAGCATCTCCTGACACAGAAAGCAGAGTCAGTCTCTTAGGAAGTTGATCTCTCTGTCACTGGACTTATCTAAAACACGGGAATTTACAAACCGCTAACAGCCTTAGACTCTCCAGATTGGTTGGCCCAGTATTCCAACTTGTGGATGAACCACAATAGGACATAATATTCTTTTTGCTAAGCTCCTGTATAATTCTGGTTTGAATATGTCCATACTTGTGGTTTCTATTTCTGCCCTAGTTTTGTTTCCTAAATTTTAGGAAATTTCTCTCTCGTTCTCTCTCTTGCTCTCTCACTCTCACTCTCTGTCTCTCTATCTTTAAGTTTATTTCTTTTACTGGAATTTTTTTTTTTACATTATAATTAAGGATTACAAAAACCAGAGATCAGAGGCCATATGTGATGAGTTAACCAAGGCCTTCTAAGTAAAAGAAGATAAATTTTATCTGGAGGCTTATCAATAAAATCAAACATACAAGAGACTAGACTGATGTGAGAATGAAGTGAAGGATGTTTATAAGATGAACTGTGAAGAGTGCCCTAACTAACTAGCAGCAAGCACTAAGTGTTTCTGACTAGATGACAAGTACAGTACAATATGCTTTGAATACTCCTTCCGGAAAGCCCACTCTAGGTTGGGAAATGTTATTATCATCAATATACAGATGAGGTTGAAAGCTCAAAGTCTGTTTGGGCTACAGAACACGTTCAAGGTTAGCCTGGGAAAGTTAGTGAGACTGTAGCTCAAAACGAAAACTAAAAAGGAAGGCTGGGGAAAAAGTCGGAGGTAGAGTATTTGCCTAGCAGATGGGAAGCCATGGCTCTAATACCTCATTCCATATAAAAGAACAGAAAATTGTTTACCACACAACTAGTGTGTAATAGAGACAGAATTTGAACCCAGGTGTTTAGGTGCCAAGTTCACAGCTTTGACCACGGTGCACAGGCTCTTTTCTAATAGACCATTGACTTGCCTACCACAGCCTGAAATCCCCAGTGTCGTTTCCTTCCTTCCACCATCCTTTGCTTTCGTACTTGTTTTTTCTTTCTGTCTCACCATATATTTGCCCCAACAGGAACAAAGTACTTCTTGAACACATTTTTTTGTACCTAACATTTTTAGTTCTTCACTTATTCAGCAGACAGAGGACACTTTGGTGAATACTTGGAAAAAGAAATAGGATGTACTTAGTGAAAAATCCAAAATAGACATTTTCTCTTCTGTTTGTGTCTCAGAAGATTCTTTGATAGGTTGGGGATAAAACATAACAACAGAAACAAAACCCTTTGCTAAGATTTTTGTCTTTCTCTGTTGCTCTTTGACATCCTAGTCATTTGAGGCCAATACATTGTTCAGGGGAGGACTGAATCCAGCAGAAGTTCTGGAACCTGCCTATCCATCATCTGGGGAGCTTGGGGCCATTGCTGTCTCATGCTGTTACCCACTGAACTGAGGGATTTTCTGTGACCCTTCAAATTACTATGGTATTGGTTTCTATTTTGTTGTTGCTTTGCTTTTGTTTTTGAGATTCTGCTTTTGAGTTTCTCATCAACCCCCCATCCCCCACCACACACATACTACAGTTTACTCAAGAGTCTGTCCCTGGGTACATTGCATTGTTAAATAGAATCTTGGGTTGAATAGGGAACATGGTATAAGTGACTCAGCTTTCTTAGATTTCTAAAATGTCCCTGACACGGTAGTCAACTGAAAAATCCACCCCAGTTTGTTGCTAACTGCTGAGGCATGGTGCTGAACATGGGAATGGATTGCACTGTTTTCCAAACCTTTGTGTACGTTTGGAAATTTCTCTAATATCTTTTTAAAAAATCTGCCTAGATAAATCATTACAGTATAATTAGGACAATCCTGATTTTAAAAGAAGCAGCATCAGTAAAGGCTCGATTCCAGGCTGGGTGTAATTGCAAAGGAAAGTACTTGTAGTTGTTGCCAAATATTAGACTATTGATTTAAAATCAATTTAGTTGAAGGGCTCGTGAAAACATTTTAGTCCAAAGCTAAATAGATAGCTTCCTTAGAAATGATATTTATTTTTTGTTCTTTTTTGTGGAAGGCAGTATCTCTCTTACCACACAGCAGTCTCTCAGCTTCATGGCGCCGAAAAAATCTAGGTTGTAACCTTGGCTCCTCATAAGAACTAAAACATAAACGGTACTGGTGATAAAGTAAACTGGGTACTTTAGACATGCATGGTAACTGTGTATATGTATGTATGAGGATATGTGTGTAAACAAAGATTTACAGTCAGAGAGTCTCCTCTTAAGGGAGATAGAAAATATCGGCTTTAGTCATTAAAATATCCAAACATTGAAAGCCCAGAAATGTTGAAACAGCAGATTCCTGCCTCTAACCCTTCAACTGGACTTTTCCTTCTATACAATTGGATTAATTAAATAAAGGCATTAAGATATCCTTAGCCACGACAGTGTGTGCATTGCAAATAAATTGGATAATGGCTTTTTATAGTACTACCCACATACTACTATGTGTACTGGAGCATTTTAATGAAATAATCTACATAAAGAAGGGAAGTACACCAAACTAGAATTGTTATTGCTTGCATTTGTGTGTGTCTGTATGTGTGTGTGTGTGTGTGTGTGTGTGTGTGTGTGTCTTTTTGAGACAAGGTCTTCCTGTAGCCCCAGCTGGCCTAGAACTCATGATGTAGACCAGGCTACACCTCAATCTCACAGAGATCTGCTTGCCTCTGCATCTGGAGTGCTGGGATGAAAGGCTTGCACCACCAGCATTGTTTTTAATTTTTAGAGGAAGAGGTCCAAGCTGAGCACAGTAAGATAGGGCCTGTGAGGCACCAATCACTGCTCGTTCCTTCTGTGTGCATTTCTGAGTTCCTCAGTATCTGTTTCCCACTTAATTTAATAGGTAGAGATCAATCTATTTAGAAAAGAAATCCTTCATTTAGAAATATAAAAATTGTTCTTAATATCTCCACTTGATAGTCTTCCTCCAATATGTGATATCTGAAGAACTGGTTCATATCCCAAAAGGCAGAAACAACAGCAGACTTCTCCTGAAATTAGGTAACTTCTGTTTTGTTAAAAAAAAGACTAATCGGTGTTTGACAGCTGGCTTCCCAGAGATGATTTAGTGGTGTGAAGGATGAAGAAGTTTCTGGAAATCTGTGACGGCAGGGGTGCATGTCGACCTACATAATATGAAGACACAGTATCAAAGATGAGAAGGTGTCTGCAAGTTAAACATGTGGTGGCCAGCGATTAGGCTGGTGAAATTAAATAACCCAAGAACCAGGCCCCTAACAGCAAGTGAACATGGATGGTTAGAGTCATCTTAAAAAGAAAGAACCTCAACTCTATCCAGAATAAGAGGTTGACAAATTTTAAGAGAACACATCCATCAATATGAATAGCTCATGGCTAACTAAACACGGTACACATGTCATCTGACTTAAATTGTTTCTGTATGGTTTGTCCAGAGGAGGTTAAAAAAAAAAGTGTTAACATTAATCTGATCTTGTTGAGTGAACCAAACTCAATTAATTTTGGTCAGTATGATCCTAACAAACCAGAATGATGCAGATGGAACATTCCCAGTTCCGCTGACCCACTTCAAATGAAAGCATGTACAATTGAGGCCAGTGCACGACTAGCTGGGCATAATTAGAATTATTTGTTTTAATGTTTCACTGCATGTCTCCATGTTAGGCATATGCCTGGCTGTCTTCAGCCAACTCGTCTGGGGCTAAAATATGCTGAATACATCATTTAACTGCGAGGCCCTGGAGGAGTGCAGTCTTTGATCATAAATCCCTTTGGCCATTCGCTTTATGTTACTAGATCAAAAATAGGGGTATTTATTTCATTTGGCATGAATTGGAAAATTAAATCAACACATCACCAAACAACATCTCCAAAAGATGTGGCTTAGGAAAGGATCTTAGCGCAGTCCCGGAGAAGGAATTTTTTATGGCACATAAAGTTTTTATTGTGAATAAACTCTAAATTTATTTTTAATTTTTTTCAAGGCTGTCAGTGGGAGGACTGCTGGATTGCTGGCCTATGGCAAACTGCAGATTGTAAAAATCTTTCCACAATGAGGCAACTGCTTTTTCCACAGTGACTGTGGTCCAGGTTCTCACAGCAATGTTCTTACCACACTGGGTCATGGCCAGGTACTGTGGAGGTTAGGCAAATACAGCTAGCTAAGGAAATCCTAAATGATAGTCCTGTCATAATGTCCTTTCCCATACCCCTCCCAATAACTAAGCCACTAGCTTCCTTGCCACAAGACTAGTACATGTCCTTCTCGCCTGCCCCACTTTTCCACACAATGGCTAGCATTCTGCATTGCTCTTGGCCCAGTATTTGGCCTCTGTTCCCAGAACCTTGGAATCCATCTAGAAATGAGGATCTTCTAACCCCAACTTCCTGTGCAGACTTCAAACACACACAGGGACCAGGACCAGCTCTCATGGGGTGAGAAAACAACACAAAATACACAAACCTGGGTCTCCAACCTGCCAGTAGCGTGCTCATAAATCTTCTCGTTTTGCCCTGAGTGGAAGAAACATCTTCTCCACTTGAGGGATGAAGCACCCTCCAAATTCCAAGAATGTAGCCTAGTGTAGCACAGACAGTGTTCAGTGAGTTCCAAGGAGTTCCTGAAACAAAAGATTACTTTCTGAAGATTGTAGGAAAATCGTCTTTTTTTTTCTCAAAGCATTCAATTTTACTTCTCCCTAAACACACTGCTCTTTGCAAAACATTGCATCATCCTAGAGGAAATAGATATATACACCCAAAAAAATCACAAGGCTTCTTTGATCTACAAGAATGTGTAGGATATAGAGTCCCTTCCAACAAAGTCTCTAAACAGTTATAACAAAGTTTTCTGCTCTGGGGATAGAAAAGCTTCTTTGAGGGAGTGAGATCTGAGTTCCTAGCTTAAGCTATGATAGCTGTCTCTCCGAAGCCTTCTAAGGAGAAAATATGAATTGTGCCAAAATTATAGCAATCTCTACCAGAAAATCAACCACATGGAGGAGGAGGAAGAATTGAGATGCAGCCACACTGAACAAGGTCAGTGCTTAAGCGTCGACCACATGGCTGCATCCACTCATTTGCCTTCTGGCGCACGTACTTTCCAGTAACAGCTTTGAAATCCATAGATGACAGTTCTGCTGAGTCGCTCTACCCTAGGCTTTAGGCAAGGCAAAACTGAAGAGCCATTTTCATTTGCCTGCGTTCTATCCCTGGCCTCTGTTCAAGGAAGTGAACAGCCAGTCAGTGCAAATGTTGGTGCTTCTCCTCTCTCCCTCCCCAGGGTCAAGAGATGCTTTCATTTTGTTCTGGACAGGACGAGCTCTAATGAAAACAAAAAATACTCAATGATTCCTTCAATTCTGAACGCTTATTCTGGCTATCATAATGTTCTTTTTTTTCCCAGGACTGCAACATGGTATATTTAAAACATCAATTATCTATGGCAAAAATAAACATAGCTTCTATTTTATGGACCAGTAGCAGAAAAGGCATTAGAATCCTGGGAGTCCAGGCAAATTGAGATAGTCAACGGGATCTGAGTATGACTTAGTGTGCAGCAAAGCACATGAGTCATACTTTCCCCTCAATAAAAGTTCTTAAAATGCATGTGGCTAATAATTAGACAAAGGACCATACAGCTCCAGACAATTAGAATAGCTGAGACTCCCAGACTCCAAGAATAACTGAAATAAGATGAGTACATTTGAGCATGTTTCTGTGGAGTGTGCTTAACCAAGCACGGTTAACAACTAGATAAAGGCAATACAGAACAAGTAAGGCCTTGCTCAGGATCAGAGACCTTTTGTGAGTCTTGATAATGTGACTGGGAGACACCTGATATAAATCCCTTGAATTCCTCTATTAAGAAGGATAAAGCTCTTGCCAATAAATATTATTTGGGATGATTCTGCCTAGTTTCTCTCTCTCTCTCTCTCTCTCTCTCTCTCT
>NW_008342851.1:2308676-2335303 GCF_000622305.1 Nannospalax galili
AGATAAAAATTTAGTGCAAATTTTATTTTGCTGTATCAGAAAAGGGTTTATGAGGCAAGAAAAAATAAAAAACATGTAAAACAGGTTTAAGAGGGATACTGGATATCCAAAATGCCAATACAAAGTAATAAGTCTCCAATGGTAAGATGTCACAGGCTCTTCAAATTAAAATACCTAGTCTCAGGTCTCCTCCAGCAAGGCCTTCATAACACACACACACACACATATATGTGTATGTATGTATACACACATATGTGTATGTATATATGTGTATATGTTTATATACATGTATATGTAAAGGCATGTGCATATCATACATACTTATATATAAATATACATATACGTATATAAATACTGTTTTATAAGCTAGTTCTTTTCCTTTATACAGGCTATTTCTATTCTCCCCGATCCCATTAAAGGAGAAGACAGCCATCTGTGCTGGGGACACCTCAGACATCACAGGCCTATTCAAAACAATTGTCCCAACAGCTTCAACTCTTGCAAGCCTTGTTTCTCCTTTCTCCATGCCCACTCAGTTCTAATTCCCTGGCTATGTGCCTACTCCTGTCCTCTAGATTTTGACAGTAGAGTTTGCTTCTCTGCATATGTTTCCAAACTGGTTTAAGCTCACCATCAGATAATTTTGCTTCTTGATCATTGAAAAAAATTCCTCCAAAATATGTGGACTGCAGTGTTACCCTGGGTAAGTCGGGGGGGGGGGGACAGGGCTGGAGGGCCTCTGCTCTATGAAAACCAAGTGGTCCACATTGTGTATTCATGACACCCTCAGCCCTTGGAGACCGACTGATGAGTGTAGTGGCTACCAGAAGAGGTGGGCTCAAGATTCTAGCCAAGAAGTTTGTCATGACCAGCAAGTGGCGTTCATTGTGTGTGTCTTTATCCCAACAAAAAGTGACACATATTAGTGTTAGAAACCATAGGAAATAGAATAAGGATGTAAAATTGATCATTGAAGTCATCTATAGCTCATCACCTAACAATAATTAGTATCTGTTAGTGTTGTGCTTCCTCGTCTTCCTTCGTTATTTTTACATATAGTATATGTGTGCATACCAGAATGAAATTCACTGTAGTCATTCTATTTTCATTCATTTTCCCTTAATATATACAATGAACAGCTCCCTTTGTAAGTATATTAAATTTGAAAACTACTTTATTAAAACAAAATACCTATTCAACAGAATGAGCAAATGTGACTGAGGAAATTCAACAACCAGGTCTAGCAGCAGTGATTTATAAAGCACCATTTGGAGATCACTGGGTGAGCCAGACTCCATCTATCTGAGACAGCATCACCTAGGGGTGGTGATCATCCACAGAAACCCAGAGCATGGAGCAAACAGCTCCATGCTCAGACATTGAACTTGGTGTCAAATATTCCAGTTAAAGGTGAAATCAGTACCCTCCTTAGACTGCTTCCCAGTCTATATCACAAATGTCCTAGTCATTACTGTCTACAGTTGTGAGATTTAAAAAGCCCATGCTACGTGGAATGGGAAGTGCTGAGCAAATGCTTTGCTGTTTCATGAAGTATAGGGTTGGCTGAGAGTTCCACCAACGAGCTTCCATTAACTTCACCCCCACTGCCCTAAAGTGGAAGTAGGAGCTACCTCCCAGTCTCTGGATTTCCCTCCTCTCTAATCTCACTGATATCAGGTAGCCTGGTAGATATTTCCTATTAACCCTATCCCACCACCCAGGATTGGCAAAATGGATGTTCCTCGCCTTGCTTTCTCTTTCCAAAGCTTTTTTTTCCCCTAAAAAAACAAAACAAAATAAATTTTAAAACACTGTTAACTGAAAAGTCTTACATATTTCTATTAAATTAACCTAGGATAGTCTCATCCGAAAGATAAAAGTGAACTTTTCTTTCAAGGAAGATATTAAAAAGTTACTTTCTATTCCCCCTCAAGAATATGGAGTGCTAGCCTCTGAATTGCCAGTGAGAGCAGACCTCTGGAAAATCATGTACATGCAAAGCAAGATTCCTGTTCCATCTAGAACAGGCATCAGTGGAAGTCATATTGTTTCCCACACACTAGTAAGAGCACATTTGTAGCATCTGATCACTTTATCCCCAACTAAAGGATGAGCCAGTGAGACAGGACATCTTTAGGGCACTCTGTGGCCTCCATGACTCTTGTCACAGCAAGGAGCTCCTTAAAAACTACTGATCCAAAATATACAAAGAACTCTTAACACTCAACAATAAGAAAGCAAATTTAAAAATAGGTAAATGTTTAAAAGTCTAATTAAAAATTCATTAAAAAATACCTCTTATTGTTTAGATCTGGAATGTCCTTGAAAAGTGCTGTGTAAATAACTTGTTCCCCTGACTTGTGGCAGTATAGGGAGGTGGTGAAACCTTTATTGGTAGGGACTGATGGCAGAAAGTTGTCATTGGGGAAGGGCCCTTGAAGGAGCTTTTGAGACCATGGCTCATCCTTGCTCCTCCTTTGCTCTGTCTTTGCCTCTTAGCTGCTCTGAAGCAGACAGACCTCCTCCACCACATACTCTCACCCTGATGTACTGTGATAACATAGCCCCAAACCCAGGGCCAAGCAACCCTGGCTGAAACCATGAGCCAAGTCAAACTTTTCCTCTTCTTATATTGATTATTTCAAATATTTTTGTTTTCGGTAACAGAAAGCTAACACATTACTAAAAAGACAGGTAGCAAATAAGCATGTGAAAAGATGCTCAGCATCAGACATCATCATAAAATGACAAATTAAAATGATAAGGAGGTATCTTTTTTTATCTACTAGAATGGCCAAAGTCCAAAATACTGACCACTGGTGAGTACATGGAGTAGCAGAAACTCATTCGTTGAAGGTGGGAAATAGCCATTGTGGAAGTCACTTTAGCAGCTTCTAAATCCTAACATGTTCTTAGCCTATAACTCAGCAAATGCACTCCTTAGTATTTACTCAAATGAGTTGGAAACTTATTTATATACAAAAATATGTATTTGTAGCAGCCTAATTCATACCTACCCAAACTAGGAAGCAACAAAGATGTCTTCCTATAGGTAGAGATAATCAAATTGGATATATTCATACAATGAAACATTATCCAGTACTAAAAAGAAATGTGCCGTCTAGCCATATAAAACCTGTAGGAACCCTGAACACATAGCACTAAATGAAAAAATCCCACTTGAAAAGACTATGATTCCAATCACATGACATGCTAGAAAAAGGAACTCTATAGAGACAGTAAAATGATTATTGCTTACCAGAGCTGAGGTGGGAGAGCAGGAGAAAGGAATGGAAAGGTGGAGCCAAGGAGAGTCGCAGATAGTGAAGCTATCTTGTGTGACACTGATAGCAAACACATAGCACTACATAATTATCAAAACCCATAGAACTAAATCTCAGTCTTCGCTGATCAGTTGTAACAAATACACCACATTAACATAAGATATTAATGAATAAGAAAAACAAGAAGGGGGATGGAACCTCAATTTCTACTAGATTTTTCTGGGGATTCCAAAAGAAAAGCCTCTTCACTAACAATCATTTAAAACCTCTCCTGATAGGTGGATTTCGTTGAATACTAAGGAAGGCATCTCCTCTCAGAATCTAGCTGCATTTTCTGGACAGGAAATGCTACTGAAAATTCTTTGATAAAAATTTGAACTGTGATGACAAGTCATTTCCCTGAATCCTGAGGAGAAAGGCAATATAGAACATGAACTTGCCAGGCTGCCTGCCAAGGAAGCCTCCTTCTTCTTCAGAACCTTGATCTCTTCTGAAGTAAAATGTGCAGGAATTTCATAGGAGTGGAAGCAAAATGGCTCTCCCCGCCCCACAATCCCTTGAGGGCAGTGCCCTTATGGCCTTCAGCATGAACACAGACAGGGAAAGGAGGCATAGAGGAGTCTTTGGTTCTTCTGGGAGTCTCTGACTTGTATGGAATCATTAGTGACTTCCCAGACAGCTGAAAGCCTTTTTACTAAGCCAAGGAAATTTTAATTCCTTTGCCTTATTAAACTTTGAACTGTCATCAAATTGGGTATGTATTACACAGACCTGAGATGGGAGAGCTGCAGAAGAATTATTACAGGCTCTATGGAGGGAATCATCTGGATAAAGAATAAATGAAGAAAAGAGGGAGAGAGAAAGGAAGGGAGAGAGAACTGAGGGATAAGGCAAAGAATCTTAAAGCAAAGCTGTTTAAATACATCGTGATGACTTGAACCCTGAGTTTGCATGTTGGAGAGTAAGGGTCTGCATGTTTTGGGAGAAAAAATCACTTTGTGGGAGAAACGGTGCTTTTCCCTGCTGTTTTCACACCCAATGCCTATTTTTGCTCTCCTTTCTCAAAAATCTCCATACGCTAGCATATTTTTCTAATGTTTCCCTGTGACAACTGTAAAGATCTCATTAAGAACCACCTCCTTTCCTAGAACTCTTTTCTCAGAGTCCATGTTTTCCATAGACATTTTCCTATGAAGGACAAACTTCTTTGAAATTTGTTAGAAATCTTAAAATATCCAGATTGTGTGGCTCATGAGCACTAGACATCAAAATAAGACAGAAAATCGCAACATCAAAGCTGAAAAAAAAGCTGAAATTCCTGGAAACCAGTCTCTGCCATTTTTTTAACTGGGATGTAGAAACTGGGATGTGAAAGGGTCCCATCGCGGCAGGCCTAGGACCATAGTCCCAGCTCTATAGACTTTTTTCTCTTCCCTAGATCAGTGTCCTTTAACCCAAATACAGATTTTGTTTTAATACTTCTTTTAAAATATTTAAGGGCTGGAGAGATGGCTCAGTGGTTAAGAGCACTAGCTGCTCTTCCAGGGGACCCAGGTTCAATTCACAGCACCCACATGGCAGCTAAGAACCATCCATAACTCCAGTTCAGGGGATCCAATGCCCTCTTGTGGCCTCTGTGAGATTTGCACAATATGAGTTCACTTACATAATGAAGGCAAAACATTCATACACATAAAATAAAAATAAATAAATCAAAAAAACAAGAAAGTATTTAAAAGCATCATGGTTTATTACAAAAATCATTCCTAACCAATTCATTCATTCACTCTGCAAATGGGGTAGAAGGCAATAATCTGCTGAGTGTCACCAACACCAGCAGTGCAGAAGTCAGCAGAGCAGATATGGACTGGGTGTGCCCAGTATGTGACATCTTCATCATCTTCATTGTTAAAAAATGGCTGGGAATCAGACAGAAACACAACTTCACTCAGAGCCAGTTCTCATGGAATGTGGTTCAACCAGAGAGTACATGAAGGGAAGCAGAAGAAACAGACTCCAAGGTTAGAAAGAGGTTAAGAAACAGATATTGAAGTTTAATCGCTGTGTTCACAAGGCAGGACTTTATTTTGTCCACACAAGGGGGTCTCTGGAGAGTCTTAAACACGGAAGGCATGGGCTGAGATCTGTGTTTTGGAGAAATATCTACAGTGAGGAATGGTTATGCCTCACCTGGGACAGCAATCATTGTGTCTTCTATCAGTGGCTCAAGTTTGGGCAGTTAGACAGAGGAAGGCATGAGTTTCCCTCTTAACAACCTCTCTAACCTAAATGTTCACCTCTACTATGATTCTGGAAAAGAGGGGACTTTGGGATCAAGTCATTGAAAACTCCTCAGCTGCCAAGGAGACAGTGTAAGTCAGAATGTAGAGCCAATGTCTGTATTCATTGAAAAGTAGGGTCAATACTCACATCCCTCCTGAGCCCACAAGTATCCAGGATCTTCCAAACTCTTCCCAGGTCCATACAGAATGAATGCTAACTAAGAAAACCCATTTTTATTTTTCACAGCAGAGGTTGGCAAATTTTATGTAAATATTTCACACTTCTGAGGGCCACACAATCTCTTTGAAACCATTCAGCTTTGTTGCTATGGACAAAATGTAAATGAGTAAGTGTGGCTGGGTTCCAATAAAATTCCAATTTTCCAAACAGGCAATAGGCCAGATTTAACACTCTAGGCAGAGTGGCCCCCAACTTCTGTCCTATGGGAATCCATGTTCTCCATAATTGTTGCATGGAACGCAGTTGCTGTGCATTTCTCTTCACTCTCTGCATGTTAAACAAAGTATTTTAGTAGTTTAGCTGTTATTTTTTCCATTTCTGGCTTCTTTAGTGTGTGTGAAGTAGGTCGTTTCTGAGAAAGCAAATATTGAATTTTCTTTGGTCTTAAGCATCTGTGAGCAGTGACAAATAAGAGTTTTATAAAGTCAAAGTGTTAGAACCGAAGTGGGGTTAAAGGTGTCCTCATCTGATCCTTTTCTTGGTATGACCATCTGAAACTAAGGGACAAAGCAATTTGCCTGATGTATCGCCAACAGTAGAGGGTGACAGTCCTCCAGTTGGAGTTCCTTCTTCCTATGCAACCACATGTTTATTTTTGTTTCATTTATTTAATTTTAGAAGACAGTCCTTACATGATGCTCCAAATAAACACACCCCAACATCAGTCCACGCCAGCTGACAAATCATCCAATCTTAGGACCATGGTTAAAAGAGATGCCACTTGCCAGGCAGATCCCCCGTGATGAACATTTCCTTTGAATGGAAGTCATAAAAATCAGTTACAGGATGTCCATGACTGAGTCATTCC
Organism: Nannospalax galili; assembly: GCF_000622305.1. Lineage (NCBI taxonomy): Eukaryota > Metazoa > Chordata > Mammalia > Rodentia > Spalacidae > Nannospalax > Nannospalax galili. The sequence continues at coordinate 2,315,292 of NW_008342851.1, forward strand.
ACAATGGTTCCCAGAGCAAGGTCAGATGAACTGCATCCATCTCCTTAACAATGCCCTTCCACTACGATTGGGCTTGGTTGGCATCTTTGTATTGGAAATATTCTGAAATCCTTTTCATGTAATTCTATTCCATCACAAGAAACTATCACAAACTCTTTCTTAATGTGGTATTTCACTTCTTTCTTTCTTTGTATTTTCTCTGTCCTCCCTTTACTAGAACTAATTCAGTCATCCAGTCAGTCTGTGTTAGCACTGACTCCAAGGACTGGAACAATTCAGAAGGATGAACTCTCTTCTGGCATGAGTTGGACGAGTGCCAAAATTTTCAAACTCAGTAAGATCTCTGGCTTCTGCTTCCTCATTTTCCTTGCTATTTGCCAGGTTTTTTGTGAATGACCACGTATAATTCCCCCAACAACGCTATGGAAAAAGCATATAACTAGATCTGTTTTTCGGAGAGGCACCTTGAGGCTTAGAGAGATTAAATACACTGCTTGAGTTCACAAAGCTAATAAGTCGGTAACATGCATTACAACTATAAACTGTCCATCAGACAACAGAGTTCATAATCTTAAAATGTCAGGAAAATCCTTCCAACTTGCCAAAAGAGGCTACGGTAACTTTTTAAAATGTAGATCAAACTACTCTACTCTGAAGATGTAAGTAGCTTTTCATGTCCTCTGGATTTGATTCAAATATATTTTCAGTATAATACCATTTAAAAGCCTGTGCCCTCCCCCTTTAGTAAAGACCTTACATTTTCTCATACTTCTCCTGATCTCATGTACCAAACTGGCTTCTAGATCTGATAGGCCACTTCACTCTTCCTTGTGATCCTCGTACTGATCTCCCTGCCTGGAAAGCCTTCCTCCTCAGTCTCTCTGGGAGATACATAGCTTTTGTTTGGAGAGTCATTAGCTTTTATTTATTTTGCGGACATCTCCTTTTCAAAACTTTTACAAACTTCTCCCAATCTCTTTCTTTCCCCCCTTGTTTTACCTTTGTGGATTTTGTAATGGAAACTATATGTCTTGGATTTAATGACTCTCTAAGGCAGGACCTAGGCCTTATTTATCTCTATTGCTTACTGCTAACACATAATAGGTGCCTCATCATAAAAAGAGCCAAGAGTTTCCATTTATTGTGTATGATCTGTGCCCAGGTTCATATGATCCTTAATTATATGTATATGTGTCTATAGCTATACATATGGGCATACATATATATTATATCTAGCATATATAATATATACTATACATATGTCTGCATTATTATTCCCTTAAAGATAAGGAAGATATTGTAGCTCAGTTGTAGAGGTTACATAATTTGTCTAAGAATATAAAGCAAGAAAGTGGTGGTAGTGACAGATGGTACCGGGGATGTCGCTCAGGGGTAAAGCCCTATGCCTAGCATGGGGAAGGACCAAGGCCCTAGGTTATATCACCAGTACAAGAGAAGAGAGACAGAGACAGGAAGGAGACAAAGACAGACAGAGGGTGGGAGAGTGAGAGCTTGAAAACAGGGGATGGAAGCAACAAGTGGAAGAAAGGAATTTCTGGTTACAGTATTTCAAACGAACTGTGTGATTCAAAAGAAATAATCTGTATCAGATAGAATACTTAAGTTTCTCCCATCTAAAGATGTGCAGCATGTTTTGCAAATGAGGATTGTATAATTGGGGATTTTTCTCTTAGAAGCTAAATTGGAAGAACTTCAGGGGAGAAATTCAAAGTAAGTACGGCTGCAACCCAGAATCACAGTAACTCTGCCAGGAAGCAAACAGAAAAGCAAAGAGACCTAAAAAACTGCAATCCTCAGGCTGGAAAGGTGCTCAGGCAGTAAAGTGCATCCTGTGCAAGCCTGGGCACCTGCGTTCGGATCCTCAGCACCCAGGTAAAAGCTGGCATGGTGGTGTATATCTATAATCCAAGCACAAGAAGGTGAAAACAGGCAGATCCTTGGAGCTCATCTGTTAGCTAGTCTAGCCGAACTGGTGAGCTTCAGTTTCAGGTAAAGAATTTGTCTTAGAAAATAAGGTTGAGAGTGGTAAAGGAAGACACTCAGTACTAACCTCTGGACTCCACACTCATGAACACCCTTGTGTATGTGCATCTGCATGTACATTTACATATACAACTACACCACACACACACACACACACACACACACACACACACACACCACAGTCCCTCCTCTAGAACTAACCTCTCACTCTTCAAAAAATGAAAACTAAAAATCTTCATAGCAAAGTAGAAAGGGAAACCAATTCTTTAAGCATGAAAAGAAGTACATGCTCTCAACATGAAAAGGAGACCCACCCCGCGAGGTATTCCAACTTGTGTCCTGCCATTTGCCTCCTGCTGGACCCTGATACAGATAAAACCCATAATGTATAAGAGAAAATGCCTAAATGATGAAAAATGAGAACAATTAATTGTGCATTATCACGGTGGAATAGCATGCCATATCTATCATATTGGGAGCAGTTTCATTTTGGGAGAAGGGAAGTTGGCAATCCTTCTTGGATATATTAGTTACTACTGCTGTTTTGAAGAACACCTTGTCAATGCATTGTAAAGTTGAAGACATTCCTATACTTTACCCTAGAGATTCCACCTCTGCTGTGTGCTTTAAGAGAGTTCTTGCATAGATGCACAAGGATAAGCGCATCGAACGTACATAACAGCATCATTTAATATAATAAAAGAATGGAAGTAACTTAGATAGAAATAGCCAAGTTGGGGTTGGAGAGATGGCTCAGCAGTAAAGAGCACTGACTACAGTTCCAGGAGAATCCGAAGGCCTCTTCTGACCTCCTCAGCATTGCACAACACAGGTGCACTCACATACGTGCAGGCAATACACTCATACACATAAAATAAAAAGAATAAATAAAATACTTTAAAAAAGAAATAGCCAAGTCAAGAATCACCAAGTGAATTTTAGGATCCCCAAAATGTGAAATCTCTATGACAGTCAAAATGAACTAATCAGAGTTACAACTTGGACACTGTCATATAAGTATAGATAAGTAAGTATCGAAATTAGAAATGTAAGGGAGAAAGCAAACCATAGGCTGATAAAAATAGTTTGATATGATTTACAACAGTTTTTAAAATAAAGGAGGCAACACTTTCTTAATGGAGAAATCTGCAGGTAGCTCACAGAAAGTACCTGCTAACTGCAAGGGAGACCTTACATCTAAGCGGAGCTATGTGAAAGCTATGACGCTTTATCCTTTCAAATCTGAGGCTGGAAATTGAGGCAGGAGGATCAGGAGTTCAAGGTCACCCTCAATGACATAGCGAGTTTGTAGCCAGCTTGACCTATGTCTCACAGGCACAAAAATCTGAAATAAATAACATTCAAAATGTTAATACTTGCTAATTTGGTGTTAAATATGCCTGTTTGACAGGCCTGAAGAATTTCAAAGTAAAATAGATATTATTTTAAATCTAATGCATGTCCCCATCCCTAAAAGAAATCCTATCTAGGCATAATAGGTGCAAAACAGGGTGGAAGTATGATAAACCCTGAAGAGGGCACAAAGTATGAGATGTGGCCCACAGCCACTGGTCAGCAGCCCTGGAATCAGCTCTGAACTATCCATCTAACCACACACCTTATTGATGAGCAAACCTAGGCTGATGATCTAACATAGGCTCATATGACTTTCCTAAGGCAGTGTTCTACCACGATCTGGTGTTCCTGCTCAGACTCAAATCAGGGGAATGAAAGAAGTTTATTTCTTGTACTGACAGTATCTGGTGTTTTCTTCTTTTCCCTTACAGTGCCGTGATCCAAAATGTGATATTGTTGATTACTTTGTAATACTTATAGCACATAAAAAATAAGGAGGAACAATTTGAAATGAAATCATCATTCCTGGCACCTCAAGGGGGAAAGGAAAGCATTTCTGAATTACTGACAAACATCCTTAGTGATTCTTCCTAGCCGATAGCAGAGAGCCCCATGTCTTCTCTGACGAGTGTCATTTCACACACAAGTATGAAGGCTGCTGATGTTGATGCAGGGAAGTAGCTTCTTTCTGCTACCTACGCAGTCAAGCTGGCTCTGGGATTGTCCCTTGGTGATATGCCAGCAACATGTGGCTCCCTTTCCCTCTCTACCACTGCTCTGTGATCCTCGCCACCCACATTGCTTGCTTCTGCTTGATTTGCTTGGATGATTTCTGGTTTTCTCCCATCCTCTTTCTGCTCTCATCTCTTAATCACTAACCACAAAATGGGATTCCTTTTCACTCTACAAGTGGAATAGGGACTCAAAGCCCAGCTGCTGATGGTCATTGTCCCACCTGAGTGTGACTAGTATGGTCTACAAGGGAAGGCTACCATACTGAGTCATGTTAGGTTTGGGGAGAAACCAAGAAGTGATAAACACTTCAGGTTAAAAGGTAATAGTCCCCCCCAAAAGCATGTAAAGCTTGAATGTGATCAGAGCCAGCAGTATCTGGGAAGGTTCTTAAAGATGGAGGAGGCTCTGCTATGAATCAGGATGGTTCATCTTTGGGAAACATGACACTAGGCTGTGGCTGAACTTCTAGGGACAAATTCAGTCCCTTGGAAGATGAGACAGTGAATGGTGATGATTTCAGCAGGATTAGACACAAGGTAATGAAGGCTTCAGAGTCTGGGTTGTGTGGACTAAGACATACTTGAACACCGTGATGGCTATGGGGTTGATCCATGACACATGAACTCTAGGTTCAGGGAAGCCAGGCTCAACTCAGACCCCACATGGGTAGAGACTGAGCTTACCAGTACCTCCCTGTCTGCTTCCAAAACTGTTCTGAAAATAGGAGGGATGAGCTTGCAGGAGACTGTCAGGGTGAAAGCCCAAGACGCTAAGAAAACAAATAATGATCGACCACAACAGAACTTGAAAGCCCACTGAATTTCCGTCCAACCTAGTCTATGATGGAGACAGAGCCAGGTATGCCGATGTTAGGTAAATGTAGTAATACACATAAATATCTTACATTTAAAATGGCTTTTTCCCTATCTCTGTCATAACTCTAGACAAATGAAACTTCTTATCATATGCTAAATATGGATCCTTATATTTACAGACAAATATACCCTACACAACTCATCAAAGAAGCTTCTTTTTGCAACAGATAAAGGCTACTGCAGAATCTCACAGCTGGTCATACACAGAGAATACAGTCCTAGGTGACATATCTACAGTGGAACCTCTACACCCAAGGCTCATGAAACATAGTAGAACAGGGGGTAGAGAGAAAACTAATGCATCCCAAACCAGTGGAGCTTCCTTATACAACAGAGTACAATGCACACAGAAGGCCACAACTGTCAGAGTTTTAAAGAATAAGAGACTGCAGAGTGTGTGTCCCTGGATAGGACTCCTATATTAAAACTCACCCACAGCTCAGGGACCATTGTGGAAGAGGGGGTGGAAAGATCGTAAGAGCCAGGGTTGGTTCATGAACAAAGGGAAGCAGAGACTTTCAGACCACTGGAAGTTTGTTCATGTGAATTTGTGGCAATGGTGATACAGAGCCCAGGACCCCATGCCAGCTCAATCAGCCAAGGGCCCAGAGTGGAATGAGGGAAATGGGTGGTGGTCCAGCCCTAGTCTGGGACTATTAGAGACTGATTACTGCTGGGTGAGAGAGAGTAAGCCTTACTTATGATATCTAGATGGGCTGACTAGACTCCAGTGGATAAATTTGCAGTGAAGGACATCTGGGTACAAATGCTTGACTGGATAGGACTTGACACGTATAATGGAGTACACGAGGTCCAGTGGGGGCATGGATGGGGAAGGGTATCTAAATTTGATTAAGAACTGTTGTATGAAACGTACAAAAGCTCAATAATTTTTTATTTAAAAAATAAATGAAATGGGGTTTTTATTTATTTTATTTTATTTATTTTGGTTTTTTGAGACAGGGTCTCCCTCTAGCCTCAGCTGCCCTGGAATTCACTACGGAGACCAGGCTGGCTTCAATCTTACATAGATCCACCTAATTCTGTCTCCTAAGTGCTGGGATTAAAGGCTTGTACAACCATGCCCACCATTAAAACATTTTTTAAAGACTCTCTTCTTTTATTATCCATTTTCAGTTTGATCTATGAAATTGCTCCTGCCTTCAACCTTGGAAATTTCATGTGATTCAGTCTTAGTAAGCATCCTATAGAGTTTGGACATTGTGAACTCTTAGTGGGAATCATGGTGGCTTTTCAAGTTGTCATAAATTAACTCTCCGGGATGCTTCATTTCCTTCACTGTAAAACGAAGATAACAATTTGCACTATTCAAAGTTAAGCAGATTTGATTTAAAGTCTAATCATGATAATAATAGTCACTGAAAGAGAATTTGGACCTAAGATATTGTCACATTAATATCATGCATTAAGGATGACAGCAACACTTGTGAGTGTCCTCAACATTAATATTACTACTAATGAAAGCAATCCATCAAAGTTATATTACTTCATGCCCTTAGCTGGTTGGTCCACATCTGAGTATCCAGGTGGCCTCACTGCTAGGTGAAAGTCAAGCATTTGGAGACAGCAGTTATTCAGAACCAGGATTTCTCCCTCTGCCCTCCTTTACATCTTGGGTCTATCCATCCTGGGCACCCTGTAGACCATCTCACTTTTCTGTTTCACAGGACCCAGGTACCAAGGGACAACAGGGGTGACATCTAAAAAGCAACATCTAGAGCTTTCCAAACCTGAAAAGAAATCTTTCTGCTGAGCAGGACAAAACTACTCTCCTTAACTGCTCTGCTTACACAGGCCCTGGGACCCTGAAAGGCACTTGGGATATGTGTCCCAGAGTGAACTGTTCTTCCTATTTACATTGTCCATGTAAGAATCCAAAGCAAGGGGAAGAGGAAAAGAAGGCTGGTCAGTGTCCTATTCAAGCAACCCTCTTGTCTGCTCCTGTCTAGGAGGAAACCAGGAGGCATTTTAAGACTATTGTAAACATTCAGTTAATCAGTACCTCAGCTAAAATGACAGCAAAGTCTCTTTTTCCAGTGACAGTCATATTGTGTGGACGATTTCCTTAGGTCTGCCAGGAACAAGGGAGACATCACACAGGAAGTGAACAAGCACATACCGGGCGGCCTTCCTTCCACCTGTGAGTCAGGAGTTACTGCCACACATTGGAGCAGGAAGCTCAGTCCAGAACGGGAAAAGAAAGCATCAGTTTGAGGAGCAGGAAATGAAGATAAAGCAGATGGCTCAGCTCATGCAGCCACCCCCAACACATAGGCGCATACCTTTGTGTACATTTGTCATCTGTCCCCAGTGCAGGGCAATTAAAGACATCCTCCTTAAGATTCAAACAGGTAAATAAGGAAAGGGATTGACATGATTTTGAATCAAATGGAACCCAAGTCTCTGATTCCAGTATCTATAAAGCAAATTCATCTTTCCTGATCTAGCACCAACTTTCTTTTCCCTATAGCCTCTCCTTAACCTTGTACTTTAACACTGTCACCAGACTACAGGGGTGTGGAATAGGCTAGCCCCATTCCTTCATTCTTACCACTACTTTTGCTATTCCTCCCCGTCTTAAAGAAAATATTTGGGCTCTCTATCCAAATCCATTTGAATTCATGCAACAAATACACACTGAGTACACATGCCATGTACTTTGCCAAGTTCTAGAGATGCAAAAGTGTGCAGAGACCAGTCTTAACCCTTCAGAGCCTATGATCTTGGAGGAAATTCCTATTTCTTTTATGAGCTTGTCCATCTCGTAATGCATTAAGATAGTTGTCCATACCACCTGTTTGTCAATGAATGATCTGCTGTACTTTTATTCACTGTGCCATAGTATTGTTATTGATCATTTCATCGATAGCTGCAGTGTCACTGAATAAACAAACTCTAAAAGGAGAGAAAAAAACTTCATTTAAATCTTTCTTTGTACTTAAAGATGTGCCTTTTGAGATGATGATAATTAAAATCTGTACCAGTTAACAAGGGAGAATGGAGTCTCTTCATCCCTTATTTTACTAAGGTCTAATCCATAATTTCTCAACCTCAAAGCTATTTGTAATTGAAGCCTGATAGTTCATTGTTGATGGACATTTTTTACACTTTATATGATGTATAGCAGCAAGAACCCAGCACGGTCGTGCACACCTTTAATCCCAGCACTCAGGAGGCAGAGGCAGGTACATCTCTGCGAAATGGAGGCCAGCCTGGTCTACATAGTGAGTTCCAGGCCAGCTGTGGCTACAGGGAGACCTTGTCTCAAAAAGACAAAAAAACATGTTTAGCAGTGACCTCCATCTTAAATGCCCAAAGCATCCCTGATCCAGCTGTCACAACCAAAATGTCTCCTAATTGTCAAACATCCTAAGGGAAGAATAGGATAAAAAAGGAAACACTGAAGATCTTGAAATGCCCTGAGCTTGCTTTCTTCTTTCTATGTCACTAAATTCACATATGCATATAATATGAACATTAAAACAAATACACACTATTTCTTGGAGGACACGTTTTTCAAGGCATTAAGAAGTGATTAAGAAGCCCATTGAATTAAAAGAGCCAGGAAGATAGATTCAAATGGGCAGGATTTGTTCCCAAAGTAAATCGCATGCCTTTGGAAAGTGTCCCAAATAATCCAACAGCTGTAAATCAGTGTCTTGAGACAGTCTCCTGGGGTGGGTTGGTGACTGTGTATCTAAGCATTGGGAGGGGGTTACTGGGGGTGCTGGAACTCATGGTCAAATTCTTTTCATCTGTATCCTTCTGAGTTCATAGCTATGAATTCCCATCATCTCGGTGACTGCAGGCGTGTGTGGCCTCCTCTTCCCATGAGTTCCCAGTATACTAGGATTAAGACTTCAAAGGGAAGTCAACCTTTCCCTTTCATGTGGGTGCCACAGAAGCAAAGTCCCCTATCATGCTAATGTTGATATCTCTGTCTCTGCATGATGGCATTAAAAGGTGCCTTAGGGATCACTAAATAAAATCTAAAACTATATAGTACATAAACCCTTGGCATCTACCATGTAATAAAATTATTGCTTTCATTTTGGATTTTAAAAAAGAAAGGAAAGTCAGAATAACACCTGTAATCTAGACACTTAGAGTTTTTCTGGAGGATCCTGGATGGGTTTCATGAGCAGCAGTTAATAGAGGATGTGGGACTTCTGAGGTTTACTTGATTGTAAGATCCCTGAAGGCCTAGAGAGACCAAGTTCCACCTTCATCACACTTCCAGCCCTTGGCACAGAAGTTGGAAGGTAAATGCAGTATCTGGGCCATTTCTGTGGATTGAATAACTTCAGTAAGACATGTTGCCTTCCTCTATGGCTCTATTTGATATGTGCATTTATGGCAATTCCATATTTCTAATATAAATTATAACATGTGACTAATATACTATAAAATAAACTTCATTATAAATATTGAAATAAAGCCAGGCATGGTGGCACAGGCCTTTAATCCCAGCGTTCGGGAGGCAGAGGCAGGCAGATCTCTGTGAGTTCAAGGCCAGCCTGGTCCATGTAGTGAGTTCCAGGACAGCTGGAGCCACCGGGTGCCTGTCAAAGCAACAACAACAAAATGACAGAATGATGTTTAGAACCAGTCATTATATAATTTAATATAAAATCTAAAAAAAAGATAAACACTGAACATCACCATAATTCAAGAAGTCTACTTGATTTTTTTTCCTTATGTTATTTCATTTAGTTTGGGTTCCTATACACATTCCCTTTTAAATGCTAAAGATGCATAAGAATATTTTTATTCCAAATGGATAACATAATGTGTCAAACAAAATGTGTGATTATTCACCAAGCATCTATTCTTTGATTTATTCTTCTCTTCTATCCATTTGACAACCAAATGCTTTAATCTGATTAAGACCTAGGGGTACCAGAAAGTATAAAACAATATCCCTATTCTCAAGAAGCTCACAACTCATGTACAAAGCAGACACATAAATAGATCATTGTAGTACAATTTAGTAAGCAAGAGGGTTGTGTAGGGGATGTGATGGGCAGCCAGAGCAAGGCACTTAACTGAGCCCGAAAGAGGGCAAATGTCAGGACAGACTGCTGAGGGAAGAGGCAACTGAGTGTACTCTTTAGGTCAGTGGAAACTAATAAGGAAGAAGGAATGAGCGTGAAGAAGCTGTGTGGATTTCAGGATGGGTGACTGCTAAAAATAAAAGCATGGACTCAAATATATGCAGGAAATGGAAGACGGCTTCATCCTGTGAGGGGAGGAGAACCGTGACAGCAATGGAAGCAGAAGCAAAGGTGCCCAGTAAGCTTCAACCATCAGCTTGACAGTCAAGAGTTGTCTGATGGATTCTCAACTGGGAGATTATGTCTGTCGTATTGGCCTATGGGCTTGTCTGTGGGGCGCTTTCTTGATTGCTAATTGAAACAGGAGGGAAAAGCCCACTGTGTTCTGTGCCATCCCTGGGAAGGTGGACCTGGGTTGCATAAGAAAGGTGACTGAATGTGAGCGTGGGAGCAAGCTCGGGTCAGAGCTCCTCTGGTTTCTGCTTCAAACTCCTGCCTTGAGACCCTGCCTTGGCACCCATAGCTGATGGACTATAACCTGCAAGGTGAGATATAAGATGAAATAAACTCTTTCTTCCCCGAGTTGCTTTTGGTCATGATGTTTATCACAACAATAACCAAACTGGAACACACACTAAGCTGGTGTTTTGCCAGTTCACAGTGGCTCATTGTGATTCAGAAGGGCAAATCCAAATGGGGCCTGCTTAGTGAGGAGGCAGTGCGAAGAGCCAAGAGCTAGGAAGGATGTCCCAGGGCAGCTCTGGTGGAGCTGGAGAAGAAAGGATGAATCTACTTGACATAAGAGATTATATGACATCAGTCTGAAAGGCCAATGAAGCAGTTTCTAGGAACCACCTAAGACTAACAGTGTGTGCTTTTTGTGGAAGATCACATTTTAACAGGTTCTCAAGATTAATAACCAAATTCTGAACATGATTTTACCTCATCGGGAAAGCTCCTGATTTTATTCATCAAAGTGGAGCCATCATTCTAATAAGCCACTGGTATATCTGCTGGTGGCAAGTAGTTCAGACTCTTCTAATTACAGAAATTTGCTTTTAATTGTGCCAAGTAAAATAACCCTCTTTGGGATTACAGCAGAGCCTAATAACTGGGGTCAGGACAGTGAACCCAGTATTTATGACTCTGCATGGGCTGGTTTCCTCTATCTGTACAACAGAATGTGTCCTCTCCATCAGAGGAAAAGGGTCTGGCTCTAGTGTTACCAACCTCATGTGTACTGCCCACTCAAAGGAAACACCATTCACTACCCACTCAAAGGAAACACTATTCACTACCCACATTTTGTTCTAGAAACAGCACTCTACTCAATTTGGATGGTGAAGTATTTCAGTGGGTTCTAGTCAGCTAATAGAATAAGTTGTATGGCTGTGTTCATTTGCTCTGCCTTTGACAAGCTTCATCACAACAGAAATGAACAGCAGGGCAGTGAGATGCACGAAAAGGAGTTAATCTGGACAAGAGTGACGAGCAGGCATTGTTCTGTCTACCTCTGTCTTCTCTGAAAGTATTCTTTATCCAGTTACACTGATGAATGCTAACCCTGTGATAATGCATTCAGATCAATAGACAGAGTTGTGGTGAATTAGGACATTCTAAAGGCTAGAGTCCATTACTTTAGAAAAAGCACTCCGCTAATTGAGCCAGGGCCACAGAGGATTCTTCAGCACTTTCCATTTGGTGAGAAACAATGATTTAATCCAACCTGTCCAAAAACAAGGTGGTACATTGATGGCTCTGCTAGTCATTTTTAGTGAAAACTGTATGCACCATAAGGAAGTGTATTTCTAGAAAAATTAAGGGTAGAAAATGTTTAAAAAGAAATATACTAGGACTTACATACGTAATCTATGAACTCTTAACACGTCACAGGAAGGAAATATGACCCAAAGACACAGTGTGTTATCATTAGCTGCATCATGCTGTCACCTTTGCCACAGAGTTTTAAAATGACCTGAGGCAGGATGCAATTGCTTGTTTAGAAAGCAGGTTTGTGCATGCATTCTTTATATGCTGTATTATGCAAGACTCTGTCTTACCCTAAATATTTATCAAAGTTATTTCACCCTTGGCTTTCCGCATTTTCAACATCTGCAGAAATAATGGGAAGCATCTCTGTTCCAGCTCATGTTTATTAGACATCTTATAACTCTTAAGTGGTAGAGAGAAATTCTGTGGGTGGTTCTCATCCTCAGCTCTCTTTAATTTCCCCTAACACCTCTAATGACTGTACCTAAAGATTAGAAGTGCTGCAAAAGTACCTGTTAGTATAGTTCCCACATGTAGTTATTGTTACAAAGTAAGAAAGCTTTGTTGTACTGAGAATGCGCTTGTGAGTTGTAAGTGTATGTAGAGTGAGCTCCTCTCCACAAAACTCTCTAAAGCAAAGTAAATCATTAAAACTGAGGTTTAAATATAAATTTAGAGCTGAGACTACACCTGTAGGACATACACACAAATGCACAAATGCAAATACACACATAATACATGAGTATGTACATGTGCATCTGCCTGTGTGTACTTATCACACACTACCTATGTTGCATATTATCCCCTTTAGCATTGCCCTATTGAAATTCACCAAAGTTTTGTACTGACTCTGTCCCCAAGCTCACCCAAGGAGAAAATCTGATTCTCTTCTCCCCTTAAGGATCTAGTTTTGAGCACAGTAAGAGCTTAGTTGTGGTACCTCTGCAGAGAGTTATGATCTAAACGTGACCCAAGTAACTTAAAAGAATAGGCATGGATTTGCAAGTATCATATTCTCTCTCTGGAATGTATACACAGAGTAGAAACTAAATACATATATTCAGGTGCCCGAAGATATTTTTAAAGTTCCTTCAGAATTTGTGGTCATTAGGATGAACTAGGGTTTACCCTTGAAAAACTATAGTTTCTAGCAAAACAAGGCCATGTTAGTTAAATAAATTAAAGTTTAGGGATGTTGAAGAGACAGGATTTATGACTCTAGGGCTTAGCTGAGGTTCCAGTTCTCCTGTTTGATGTATGTATATAAGGCCTTCTAACTTCCTTCCAAACGTGTCTTTGGCATGAGATGATGACAAAAAGAGAGTACCTGCTGTTACGGACTGAATATGGCCCAGATAAGAGGAAGAGGTTAGCAAAAGACACCCACACAGAGAAGATCACGTGCTGACAGAGGAACCATCTAGAAGCCAGGCAAAGAAGCCTCCAGAAGTAACCACCACCCTGTCAGGATTCTAACCTCACACTTCAGTCTCCAGAATTATGAGAAAAGACATTTCTGTTGTTGAGTCTCCCCGTCTGTGGTACTTGGTTGTGACTGTACCCACGAACTAACACTCATTAACATCCCATCTTTGACCAAAAGTTGCTATTGGATATTTTGTTCCTATACAAATATCTATGTCTAAAATTTCACTTATAAGTCATTCATATCAGCTCATTTAAAAAAGTAACCCAGACTTTTAAAAATTATTACTTGAAATTATTAGTTATCGCTTCATTTTCTAACTTTATTTTAAATTTTTATCGGTACCAGGCACTAACGCTAAACAAGAACTCCACCGCTGAGCTACACCCTTGGCCTTCTTTTTTCTTTTTGTTTTGGGACCGTGCCCACTAAGTTGCCCAGGCTGGCCTCAAACTTGTGATCTCGGCCTCCTGGGCTGGGATTACAAATTTTGCTACATTATTTTCCACAAGCTTCAAAATAATTTAACTTAGGTATTTCAGAGATTAGCTTGCACATTTCAACTAATTTTTCTAAATTATGGTTTTGCTTTGTTTGTCTTGGATTTTAGAGACAATGGGAATTGTGAGCTCAGGAAAACGTCATTGTATGTATGCAAAGCTGTGGTTGCTGTAAGTCTTGACTTCTTAATTATTTTAATGAACAATGTATTTGAAGCCTATTTGTTGAATGTTTTGCATGAAGTCAGTTTTACTATATATCATTAAAAAATTAGGTACATAATACTAACAATATATAATTAAAGGATGAATAACAAGGCCAAAACAAAAATATACAACCAGTCACTAATGTTTGTGGAAAATCATTTAGACTTCTACATACTTCGACACATAGAAAGGAATATATAAAATGTAGTTGGGAAAGGCAGTCACTCTTGAGAGGACAACAGTAGACAAAAGGAGGCAAAAGCCAGACTGTGATTAGCTACAGACACTGCAACAAAATACTACAGACTGTGAGGCTTAAAGAACAGAGATGTACTCTATCATATTTCTGCAGACTGGAAGTCTAGATTGTGTCTCTAGTGGGGTTGGTTTCTGGTGAAGCCTCTGCTCTTAGCTCAGTTTTCTCTCACTAGTCTTAACAGGACCTCTCTTCTGTGCACACTCAGAGTTTTGATCTTTCCTCTTCTTGTAAGGACCCAGTCCTTTCAGATTAAGGACTTATCCTTAAAACCATAGGTAGACTTTGTTCATTCCTTGCCACTTTATCTCCATATGCAGTTGCAGTAGGGATTAATGACATAAACATGCAGGTAAGGGAGATGCATTTCAGTTTCTAGTTTTCTGCCTTCTGTCCCTCAAAGTTCATATCACATGCAAAAAAAAAAAAATATGCTCATTCCATAACATCCCCCAAATCTTAACCTATTCCAGCATTAATTTCAAGTCCAAAGTCTTATGAAATGTCACCTAAGTCAGCTACAAGTAAGACTTCAGGTATGATTCTTCTCAAGGCAAAGTCTCTCTCAGGCTGTGTACCTGTGAAACTGGACGTGTTATATACTTCCAAGATAGATATTCTTGTTCCAAAAGGAAGGATTGGAAAGAAAGGGATGATGAAACACTAGGAATATAAATTCTATTAGATCTCAAAGTCAAAAAAATGATCCCCTCTACCCAGGAGCTCTGTCTTCCAGATCTCCGGTGTGCAGCCATCACACCCCACAGCACTAGGCGGCAGCTTCCTGCCCTCATCTTTGCACAGCAGCCACAGCAGGCAGTCTGGTCCCCCTCTCTGAAATCAAAATGAGAACAATAGCCTTGTCCCCGGAGGTATCTACGCTCTGTGCCTGGGTGAGCTGAATTCCAGAGTCACTCTCCCCTTCTCAAGGATAAAGCATATTTGTAGCCAAAAAGCTCTACTTTACCTTTCTATAAAACATCATTCACCTGAAAAACACCCTTGGTTTCATTCTGCTTTCTCCTCTTTTGTTGAAATTGGCAGTATCTCTGTGGTTACCTCACATCCTGACTTCAGCTTAAATTAAAGTCATAGGTCATCTCTTTATGGAGTGACTGTCCAGCACAGCCTTGCCATTTTCACCTAAATACACTCAGTGTATTTCAACATAGGGAGTGTGTTAGCTTTCTATCACTGGGACAAAATACCTGAGTTTTCAGTCAAGGTTGCTTGGCCCTGTCACTTAGGGCCCATGGTAAGACAGAACATCATGGCAAGGGAGTTTGGAATGGAGCCAAGCTGCTCACCTCATGGAGGATGGGAAGTGGAGGAAAAGGATAAGACCAGGGTCCCAATATACCCATCAAGGTGACACCCCCAGTGACCTATTATTCTTCCTCCAAATAGGCTTCACTTCTTAAAAGCATCACTATCTCCCAATAGTGCTTGAGGCTGGGATACCAACCTTTTGACACAGAAACTTTTAGAGGACATTTAGAATCCAAATATGATCAGATAGCTGAGATTTCCCAAATCCTCAAATTCTCATTTCAGTTTTGCTTAGTATTTACTCAATATATCATCCTGTCACATTTTGCTATATAAATAGTAAACAGAAGCCAGGCTACCTTTTCAAAAATTTATCTAGAAATTTCCTCCAGTAAACAACTACTTTCATCAATCACAAGTTCAATAAAGATTCATGTCACTTGATTCACACAGTGGAAGAAGATACAGCCTAGAAAGCCTTGCTCGCACCCTGAAAAAAAGCAGTGCCCGGAGAAATAAGAAGAGGTCCATGGGTGAGCTCATCCAGAGATGCAGGTCAACAAATCACCCCTTTGCCTTCGTAGACACTAGATCAGCTTGGAGATCAGGAGACCTTTGGTCTCGTAGGCAGGTTCATTCAACCTCTTTGTATCTCTACTTCCTTGTTTGTAAAATAGAGTGACAGGGTACTGGGCCAGTGGAAGAGTGGTTAACATGTCTGACTATGGATCAGAAAAGAGAGGTGCTAGGAATAAATGGTGTTTATAGAATGCAAAAAAAAAAAAAAAAGTCTCTTAATACCCTTCCATTCCTCATAAATTTTTAAGTGGCCACAATTGTCAACTTAATTTAAATTTTTTTCAGATACCATCTTGTCGGGAGCTGTCATACATTTCAATTGTTTCTGTGTTTCATTTTTCCATAGAGTGCAATACCAAAGCTAGATGTGTCTTTTAATAAAGCTTTGACAAATGCTAGATGTAGCAAAAGAATTATTCCTGGCCTTGGATATCATTCTTCTTTTATGATTTCTCAATATCATGTCTCTCTTTTTCCCGCAATGGAAATTTGGCTGAGATTTTCATAACCCAAAGTAAGGCTGACCATGATATGCCATCCAAGAATGAAGACGAAAGTAGAGGGGCCATGAGGTTTGCCACCAGTTCCAAAGTAAAAATATTTACTTTCACATGAAGAATAGTTACTGAATAAGAAATAATAAATACCCCCTCTCTTTTACTTTTTATGGAGACAACTTTTCATGTAAAACTAACAGATACTTCACTGCATTTGGGGAAGAAATGAAACTCTGGTATAAACAGTGGTGCATGCCCATGCTTCTAATCTTTTGTTCCATCAACTTTGTGTTTCAGACCCAGCTCAAGTCAGGATGCCTGCCATTTAGAATGTAACCTTTCAAAGTGACTTTTACATTCCTTCATGTATTAGGTCAAACCTGTTTGACATGACACGTTAACCTATAGTGTCTTGAAATGTGATTCCAAAAGTTTGCATGGTAAAGTAATACTATCTTTTAAGGTAGGGATTATCTTTACTTAAAAATAGCAGTTCCCTGTTTGAAAGCAACCCAGATGATGTAATTGCCATATATTGCCCTGCCATTTAAGAAGATCAGGTTCAAGTCTCAAATTCTCAGACACTGGGTAAGGAGACACTAAGAATGTTACAGAAATGATAAGCTTGGTCTCCAGGCAAGAGAATTTGTCCATCATACTTTTCAGCACCTTTTGTTGGTAGGTTTTATCCTTTAAATATGAGAATCAGAAAAATCTATCTACTTCTCAAAGACTGGGTATACTGAAGTAAACCCAGGCTATTTGGAAGTGGTAATAAGCTGAGGTATAAATATGACTAATTGATTTTGAGGAGTGAAGTGCATTGTTCTCTCTGCATCAGATGCCTGCTGGAAGAGTTATGTGACTCGGCGAGAGGATTCAGGGTAGATTGCTCCAAGTCAGGGTGAAATGCACACTAGTCATAAGCACAATAGTTCAAAATACAAATTGGATAGTAGGAAAACAAAGAGACAGACGGGACAAGAGACAAAAGGCCCAAGAATAACTTTGGGAAACTTGACAGGAGAAGCTCCCGATTTCTTATTTTTATCCTCTGGAAACAGAATTCCTCACAGGGGCTCTACATTCCTCAGGCTCAGACATGATTAAGCACCATACCTTTTAAAATGTTTTACTATTCCAAGCAGAGGAATATATAAATAATCGCCTTCCAGTTACCACTCCTTGGCCTGGAATTTCAGCCTAGTGCCTTCTGAGATTAAGTCTACTTTGACCAGACTCCACATGAGAAAAAAAATGAAAAAGAAAAGAAAGGAAGAAACGGAGGGAGGGAGGGAGGGAGGGAGGGAGGGAAGAGAAAGCAAGGTGCCTCGAGAGACAGCCTGATAATCTGAATGGAGGAGAGATGTTTCTCCTGCCTGCTTGTTGCAGTTGAGCTATAGCCACATGGTGAACTGAAGGGCTGTTTGGATCAGTTCAGATCTAGAACAAAAGCTTTAGCACCCTTTCTACCCAAGTATCTAAACTTAAAGAGACGCTGGGCTCTCCTGAACCAGCAGATGGAGACCTGCGTGTCTGCTAGAGTTGAAGTCCTTCAGAATCAGAGAGTAAATTACATAACACATCAGCCAAGATATCATCTGCATGAAGGACTTCAAGCAGCAAAGGGCCCCTGTTGCTTGCTGAGGGCTAGTATCTGCGTTGCCTGATCTAGTCCTGACTTGCCTGTCTGGTCTTTCTTCCACTCCCCATTCCCCAATTCAGCATACCAGTCAAGCCCATTTCCCTTCTGACCCTACTGACATCAGAGCCCTGCTTCTGTGCTTTCCCTCACACCACAAAGATCCCTTTCTCTCCTCCTTCCATCCCATCCCTCTCTCCTCTCCTTGTCTTGCTTCTCTTCCACTCCTCATTTTAATGTTGCTTTCTTTCAAATCACAAGTCAAATCTCACTCTCTCCTAATATAATTCTCTGTAACTCATGGGACAATATTTTTTTAAATTTCAGTCTTCAAAACACCTGCCTCAGAATGAAATGTCAACTTCTAACACCCCCCCAACACACACACACACACACACACACACACACACACACACACACACACACACCAGACACACAGGACAAGAATCCTGCGTGACTCCAGTGCTCAATAAACTTTGAGAACTTTTTCCCTGCCTCAGTGGACATCCTATAACAGAGACCACAGATGGACATCCTGACAACATTGCACAAAAGTGATTCCTTTTCAGTGGCTCTCTGACATCAGTGTGCATCATAATCATATGGAATACTAACAGAAATCTTGAGGCCATTGCTCCTTGATAGGGCTTTGTACCTTTACCAAGGTCACCCAGGGTTCGGATTCATAGTAAAACAGGGTGTTGCTTTGTATTGCTTGTTATCCTCAGACCGTAGCCTGGGTTCTCTGTTGGACAATGACACAAGTTATATCTACTTATGCACAATGCAGAATGACTAAGACACAGTTAACACTCAACAGAAAGAGCAGCTTTGATTACAGCACTACTGGTGATGATGGAGTTGATTATGTGATACAATGGGCTGTTTATGTCCTTAAGATTTCTGAGATGTGGAGCTGTAGAGATGGCTCAGCAGTTAAGAGTACTGGTCACTCTTCCAGAGGACCCCAGTTCAGTTCCCAGCACCCACATGGCAGCTAACAATCATTTGTAACTCCAGTTCCAGGGTATCCAACATCCTCTTCTGACCTCTGTGGGCTTGCATGACATGAGGCACTTACATACATTCAGGCAATACACTCATACACATAAACTAAAAGTAATAGTAATAAAAAATCAAATAAAATATTTAAAAATTCTGAGATGTGAATTCTTCTTTGTGTTCTGCAATGACTGTTACCCATCTTTTTAGGGTAGGCTTCATTGGTGTATACCCTGGGCCCATGCTACAAACCCCACACTTAGCCCAATGCAGTGCTGTTACATCAGTGGCAGCCTCATTAATTGTTAAACAACATATCCATGTTTTGACTTTCCACTGGGTCTCACAGGTTACATAGCTGGTCCTGGTCTTTTAGATGTATTCATCTACAGTGTATTATCTTCTCTATATTCTTCCTGCAGCTACTCTGGTCCTAGGTGTTGCCTTCTCACATTCAGACAGTGCACCATGTTTCCCCCTTCCTCTTGTTGTGCCCCTTGGCAGCATCCCAACAGAATCTAAGGACATAGAGGGTTCCAAATATGCCATATCACTCTCTCCAGCTCCATCCCAGCTAATTGCTCTGAAGTAAAGGACCAATTTCCATTGATAGAAAAAGAGAGCAACTAATAGCATAAATTGAGATACACATCTCACAATTTGTATCAAAACTTTAAGTCCACATACTCTATAAGCTAGAAACTCATCTCTTGAAATTTTTCCTATAGAAGCAAATTGCTCAATGTTATGCTTTATGTTGATGTATGTGATATTGTTCAGTGTAAAAAAGACTGAAAACAAATTAAATGCCATAAATGG
>NW_008342851.1:2335441-2366726 GCF_000622305.1 Nannospalax galili
CTTGCCTCTGAGGATAGGGGTTAGGGTTGGATGAAGAATTCATTATTTATATCTTTTGGCCTTATTTGGTTTTTAATTTTTCAATATGGTTTTTTTAATCATAAAATTAAAGTTTTTAAATGAGGAGGATTTGATTGAAACCTCCTAGAGTAGACAAAAATAAAAATAGTCCCCTAAAGGGATCAGTAAACCCCTGACACCTGTGAATATTTCTTTTTGTGGAAACAGTGTCTCCCTTGATGTGATTAAGTTAAGGATCTGGAACTGTGAGGCATGTTCCTAGATTATCTGAGGGTGAGTGCTAAATGCCACCCCACATTTCTTCATGAGTGGAGACTTGGGCACACACCATAGAGAAGATGATATGAAGGCAGGACATGGAGAATTTGAAGATCCTGGCCTTGACATTTGGTGTGTTGCAGGTAGGGTTACCCTTGTAGCCCCAGCACTTGGGAGTGGAGCTGAAGCCTGAGAATCATGAGTTGAATCTGGGCTATTGCAAGTTTAAGGTCAGTCTGGGCTATTTAGGCTTAGCAAGATCCTGTGAGGACAGAAGGAAGTGAGACAGGAAAGGAAGCAAGAAGTCAGGGTGGGAAAAAGAAGGGAGGGAAGGAGAAAAGGAAGGAGAGAAGGGAGGGAGGGAAAGAGGAAAGGATGGAGGGGGGCAAGGAGGGGAGAGAGGAAAGGAAGGAGGGGGGAAAAGGAAAAGAGGGAGAAAAGGGCCAAGAAATGGAGTGAGGGGAGAAGAGAGGAAAGGAGGGAGGGAACATTGGAGTTTTGCAGGCAGAGAATTTGGAATATGCAAGGAACACACTGGTCCTGAGCACTGGGCAGCGGGGAGGGGGGGCAATGTGGTGGTGGTCTGGTGATGTCCTGATTTGGACCTGTTGACAGTGATTTCAGACTTCAGGCCTCCAGAACAATAAGAAAAGAAATTTCTGCTGTTTAACGCCAATAATTGTGATAATTTGTTAGAGTGATCACAGAAAATTAATAATGCTTAAATAATTGACTGTGATACAAGTACAATTTAAGCTCATTATTCTTGAAAAGAGAGATGAGTAGACAAGGGAGTGGCAGGATCCCGGGAACAGATGCCAGCTGGGATTTGTGGCAAACATCTAGCCGGTATATCCAATCATTGTGAAATGAGTCTAGGAAGCTAGGACTTGAGAATCACACAATGAATACAGGTTGGAGGAGGAGGAGGAGGAGGAGGTGGTGTCATTTTCTTCAGTGGTGTAACCACAGGTAAGCTGTCCTGACTCCACTGAATAGCTTCCCACCCGGTTAAGTAACTCTAATGAAACTCAGTAGGCCACATATGCAAAAAGATAGAAAGCAGGAGAGAGACTTGTTGGGAAGAAGGGCTCCAGCAGGAGAGGCAGAGCCATGAGGGAAGAGAATGAGGGCTGAAAAGGACTAAAATTCATTATATAAGTACACAAGACTGTCAAACAATTCAAAAAAGGAAGAAAATGCTTTAAAAAAAAGTACTTAGAGGCTCTTATCAAATCCCTAAAAGATTTTAGGGTTACCTCTTCAGAGGGGGAATGTTAGAGTAACAAAAAGCCCTGTAAAGAAAGAGAGAGAGAGAGAGAGAGAGAGAGAGAGAGAGAGAGAGGGGGAGGGAGGGAGAGAAAGAGAAAGGAAGGAAGGAAGGAAGGAAGGAAGGAAGGAAGGAAGGAAACACGAAGTTGTCAGGAAAAAAGTGATGGGGAGAAATGGGAGGTGTTGGAGGGAGTGGGCAAGGCTTTGATCAAAACACCTTATATGCATGTATGAAATTCTCAATAAAGTTTTTGTATAGTTAAAAAAATTGAAAATTCATCTGATATTTTCAATTTTTTTAAAAAAAAGTACTTAGAGACGACATTGTCCTCTTTGTATTCCACATTTTAGTATTTGATTTTTATTTGAAAAAGTTTGTGCTATATTTGGAAGCATCCTTTTGATTTATTACATTCTCCTCCTCTGCTGATTACAAGGCGTTAGTATTAATAAAGATTAATCATGTTTCTTAAAATGTAAAAAAAACATAATGTATCAAATATGATTTTTAAATATTTTATTTATTTATAATTTTTTTGTTGGGTCATATTCATAGCTACCCTTAGCCACAGGCAAGTTGGGTACACCTGCTAGGGTAAAGGGATTATAGTCAGAATCTATATTTAGGAAAATGAAAAAGGAATCCACAAGTCACCTTGAAAAAAAATTGGAAGAACAGTTAACTAGTATGTTCAGGCCTTTAAAAGACCCATACGAAGAAAGATACTCTTTTTAACAAACAATGTGGGGATATCTCCATAGAAAAAGTGAGCTTTGAGCCCCACCTCATTCCCTAGCCAAAAATCAAAGCCAATTGCAGATTTTAGGGTGAAAAGCAAAACAGTAAAACTTTTGGAGAAAAATAAAAAGAGCACATTGTAGGGCTGGAGAGATGGCTCAGCAGTTAAGAACACTGGCTGTTCTTGCAGAAGACCCAGTTTCGAATCCCAGCACCCACGTGGCAGCACCCAACTGTCCATAACTCCAGTTCCAGGGGGATCCGATAGCCTCTTCTGTCCTCCACAGGCATTGCATGACATGGGTGCACTTACCTACATGCAGGCAATACATGCATACACATAAAAAATAAAAATAAATAAAGTATTTTTTAAAAAAAGAGCACATTGTGATCTTAAAGTACACAAAACTTTCTATAACAGGTCACACAAAGGTTGTAATCATTAAAAAAAAATGAATTTAAAAGTCACCGATAGAAAGGAGCAGGAGGCCTAGCTGGCAACCCGTGTGTTTTCATGTAGAAATGGCAAAAAGAAAAGATAAGGAAAGAGGTGTTCATCCGTGTTTTCTATCACGGAATACAGCTTTAGATCACAACGAGCTCATTCATATAATATCAGAATGGCTGAAAACATGCAGATAAAGATGTTCATGAAATAATGCTATATAATCACCAAAGGCTGAAAAGTAGTTCAGATAAAAATTTTCATGCATTTCTGAGGAAATCTTGATTTTTTTACGTTACTGGTTAAAATATGTAAATTGGTAGAACTACAAGAGAAGATACTAGGGTTTGTCAGTTTCTATTAAAACTAAATAAACTAAATATATGTATAATTTATGACCTAGTGTTTCACTAAGCATACACGGGTTCACCAGCAAACATAGGCTAGAGTACCCACAGCATCTCTAATAGTCACAGATTGAAAACTTGAAAATTACCCAAGAGCACATATAAAATAAATAAATTAAAATAAATAAGTAAATAGATTGTGGTATGTCCACACAATGGACTACTATACATCAATGTCAATATATGATCTACCACTAAACTACAAATATATATATATATATATATATACACAATTTTATATTTTGTGGCATTGACTCTATGTTTTACCACATATTTTATTTTTCAATCACAAATTTATCTTAGATAAACTTTATGCATGATGTCAGAAACCTGAATAGTAGCCACCCCAAGGGGGGTGAGGAGCTTGAAGCACATGGAGAGAGGTTCTCTGGATGTCTGTGACTAGCTTTTCTGTCTGGATGCTTATGTTGTAGCTGTGTCCACACAGTGCAGATTCAAGCATCCTCCTCTGATAATGCATGACATTGTGCCTCCTTCAACACATTACATTAAAAGCTTTAAAAGTCTCACAATGGGATTAAAGCAAACATAGGCACATGTATGAAAGAACACACATGCATTCCTCCATACAGACACATCAAGTATGCAGTGTCAGTCTCACCGAGGGTTCAGCAAGCACCGCAGACATTGGTAACTGAGCACAGGCACTCCTGTGTCCCCAGTGCTGACCCGCCCTTTCTCATAATTTGACTTGAAGTCTCATCGAGTTTGGTATTTTGGTATTTTAGCACATTTCTGTTCTCCCAGCAGAGGAACGAAAGGAAATGTCACAGGAAGACTTTGTGCCTTGGAGGCAACTTTGCACAGGCTCCTAACCATCCCCTCTCTCCTCTCTGAACATGCTCAGCACCTACTTTTACTTTGCTATGCATTTGATAGGTTACAGGCCAGCCAGTCTGTCCACCTCCTTCTCTTTCTTGGTCAGATCCTGGTTATTTGGGAATTTACATTTTCAACTGTCCCACCAGGATTGTACTGAGGTTGAGAATGAGCCTAATCTTTGCAATGGAACTTTTAAAAATGAAAATAATGACCATCTGGTTTAAAACCAAGACTTCAAGAATAAGTAATGAGCTGTAAAATTCCCACCTTTAATTCATTGGGCCAAATCTAAATCATAAGACTTTCTAAATCATAAGACTTATTAGCTCCCTAATTAAATATCCATTTTAAAAAATGAAGCAGTCATCCACCCATGCAGAGCTGTAAACCAGTGTCTATGCAGTATCCGCATGGCCTTGGGGCTCAGAAAATCTGAGACCTCCCCTAAACCCCATCAGGAGTTCTGAGAGTAGGATCGTCACTTGCTAACAAGCCCTAGAGATGATTAAGATCTGTGTTAAGTTTGAGAACCACTGCTATAAATAAACATTCTACCAAGAGAGTTACAGCATAACCAATGCCCTGCATCACGCAAATACAGTTTTCACATATTTAAAAAAAGGTATAGAAAATTCACTAGCGTTTTTTTTTTCTTCTTAATCCCCTGATAAACTAGAAATAGTGCTGATTCCTTGACCGCACATATAGTCATTAATCACAGAGCATGAGTCTGAGCCTGAGAACCTGAGCGTGTGTGTGTGTGTGTGTGTGTGTGTGTGTGAGAGAGAGAGAGAGAGACAGACAGACAGACAGACAGACAGACAGAGAGTATAAAACTATGTGTGTATGTGTATAAGAATATGTATATTGATTGCATTAGGCTTTCTGGGCCATAGCAGCCTGCTTCTGCACACATTGCTGTCCACAGTAACCTGCATTTATTTCATTTGTGT
Source organism: Nannospalax galili (assembly GCF_000622305.1). Classification (NCBI taxonomy): domain Eukaryota; kingdom Metazoa; phylum Chordata; class Mammalia; order Rodentia; family Spalacidae; genus Nannospalax; species Nannospalax galili. Next base: position 2,340,380 of record NW_008342851.1, read on the forward strand.
GGTTTGAAAAGTTCCTTCATTTTTAAAACTCTGCCCGTGGCTTAGAGACTTGTGGGAATACCCAAAAATAGATCTAAAAGTCCATGAGCAAAATCCAGATAAATTCAGGTCAGCAGGTGAAGGTTTAAGGTTCTGGGTTTTTGTTTTTGTTTTGTTTTTTTAACATTCCCAGGGGAAATTATGAATGATAAAAAAATCTTCCAGTTACAGTTTGGGGGATGATTCAGCAGAATGCCATTCAAGAAAACCAACTTGAGCTGAAGGAAGAGGACCTTTGGATTCAGTCCACAGTGGAAAATGCCTCATCACTTACGTTTTAATTGAAACAATCATTGAACATCTGTGGTATACATGGGGTCATGGTATTCCACCCAACGTGAAACTCAGACTTCTCTGGTGAGGACATATATCATTACTGCCATAAATGATCCCCCTGTAACAGGGGACTGTTAGAGAAAGAACAGGAAGATATCCTGAATTAGTTTAAGGGAGGGAAAGGAAAGAAAACAAGGAGGGAAATGGAGGCATTAGGCTTTTATAGGTTCATCAAGCCAACCTTTGAAAAGATCAAGGCTTTTGAGTTTTCATAACAAAAATTTACAACCATCAACTCAAACTCTTTGTTCTCCTTCTCTCTCTCTCCCTTCCTCCCTTCTGCTCTTCTCCTCCCTTCCTTGCCCCCCCTTTTCCCCCTCCATTGAGGTATACTTTACACATTATGCAACTAATCCACTTAAAATGCAGAATTCAATGGCTTTAGAGTATTCACAGTGGTACACATCCACTGTGACAAGGTTTAGAATATTTTCATTATTCCAGTGAGAAATTTTGCAGCTCTTACCAATCAGCCATTGCCAATTTCCCCATCACTGCCAGTACTAGAAAACCAACAGATTTGCATTTTGTATGTATCATATTAATAGAATCATATAGAATATGATTTTTTGTCACTAGCTTATTTCACTTAACCATGTTTTTAAGGTTCATCCATGTTAGAGTATGAGTCTGCTAATTCATTTTTCATGGACAGATAGCTTTTATTGTATAAATATACCACATTTTACTTATCCATTCATCAGTAGGCAGGAATGTGAGTTGTTACTACTTTAGGGTCATTATGAAAGGTAGCAGAATTTCTTTGGCAGATTTTATTGTTTTGTCTACTATACTAGAAATAGAATCCAGGGCATTATGATATTAAGCAAGTGTTCTACTACTAAGCTACATCCTCAGCCCAATAGCAGCATTCTTGGCATGACTTTGTCAAGGTATTGGGAACATAGCCATTACCACCTCTGTGCTCACCCTAAGTCCTTAGAATATCCAAGCAGAGAGGAACAGGAGTTAGAGGTTTTAGACAAAGAAAAGGCAGGTGCTACCATTTGGATCTTGTGCATCCTCCTGAGGCTCATGTGTTGAATGCTTGATCCCTAGAGACACTATCAGGAAGTGTTGGAATTTTAAAAGCTGGGGTCTAGTGAGAAGTCTTGAGGCACTAGGAGGCATTCTGTCAAAGGGGATAGTGGGATTCCAATTTCTTTTTTCTCTCCTTTTATTTCCTGGCTAACAAGATGTGAGCAACTCACTATATATAGCATGTGCTCTGTGTCATCCTGTGCCGTCTCACAATGAGGCCAATGGACCATGGACTGAAACCTCCAAAACTGTGAGCCAAATAAGACTCTCCTCTTCTTAGTTGATTATATAAGGTATTTTGTTATAGTAATAGAAAGCTGACTGACCCAAAGGAGTATGACCAGTGAGCCTCAGGCAACTCCCAACAAACCTATAGGGCAGGAGAGATGGAAGGGCCTAACCAAACAGCCACTCCTAGTTAGATCCCTGTCTAGACGCATCAAGAAGTAGCAGAACAGCACAGACGCGGAGACTGCAGCCATCTCTTCCATTTTGTCTACTTTAGCTCTTTTCATTATCTCCCCTGACCCTCAGGCACATTACATCAAAAGACTTGGCACCTTCAAATAGGAAACCATAAAGTAACAGCTCTTCAGTCCTCCAGAAAGGCCTTAGAATCTTTCACATCACAGTAGTGTGGGGTAGGTCCAGATTATCAATGAGGGATTGGATATGAAAGGCGAAGAGAATTTCTCCAGGTGATCTATATCATCAGTTATTTATCACCTGTCTGCCAGGAGTCAGGTGCTATGCACAGCTCATCACGACCCACAGAATGACTGGAGAGTACAGCACTTCTGCTGAGCCTTTCTTTGCTTTCTTGTTCTTTCTTCTGCATCTCTAACTCATGATAGCCTGAGAGTCGACAGGCTTGGTATCCTGTACTCCAAGGTTACAAACCTGTGGATTCATTCCACTGTAAATCATGCAAGCTTACTTTGTTCCATGGCATCAAAACTGCAGCAAGCTCTTCAAGCTACACTTTGGACCAAAGGAGAAAGAACAGAGTGCACAAAGAGCTCTCAAGTCCAGAACCAATCTGTTCTGGAGAACCATGTAAAGGTTACCTGGCATGAGGAGTTTTGTTTTGGTTTTGTTTGCTCTTAGCAAAGATAAAGGCTGAACCCAGGAGGAATCCCAGGAGGAGTAAGTGCCTACCATTCCCTGGTCCTCACTTCATTCTGCCATAGTTTGCCTTTCCCTGGGGCTCTATCACCATGCCCACTACCATTGTTTGGAAAAATTATTCCTTTTAAAAGTCTTATTAAGTTCAAACAAAATCCTTAACAAAGCTAAGACAGACTGGAGCTGGCAAACATTATGGGAAGCCACATGAAAGTAAATGCATTAGGACAGCATTGAGCCTGAAGAACATCTGAACCATCCTGGTACTTCCTCTCTGGGGGATACTGGAGGAGTATTTTAAGTCTCTTAGCCTCTTTCCTCTCTTCTAGAAAACCAGGTTAACAATACCCATCTCATAAGCTTATGCTGAGAGGTAAATAAGATTGTTTAATAAATGTATAAACTATCTGTTAGTGTCATAAATTATTTTAGATAAATAACGTACAACAGTGACTAACATTATACATTTAGGGCCTTACATTCTAGTAGAGAATGATAGATAATAGGAATTCAATAGGGAGAAGATACAGGATGTATCTCATATAATAGATAATATGTGGGGCTCAATCTACTTTGTTCTGAGTGGTTTATAAAATTCTCAGAGTTCTGAAAGCTGAGAAGTCCAGAATCCAGACTCTGGGATCTGGCCAGGGCCTGCTACTGCATCCTCACATGGCAGAAGGTGGAATCACAACAGAGGACCAATGCTGTGTCCTCACAAGGCAGAAGAGCAAAAGACAGTGAGCCCTCTCCCTGACAAACCCCTTTGACAGTAGCATGAAACCACTCAGGAAAGCAAATTCCCCAGGGCGTAAGTCCCACTCCTTTAGCTCCACCTCCCAACCTGCTGCTCTCAGGATTCATTTCCATTATAATTTTAAAATTATTTTAAAATATTTTATTATTTTTATTATTTATTTATATATTTATATATATTTTACGTGTATGAGTGTATTGCCTGCATGTAAGTGCACCCATATCATGCAATGCCCACAGAGATCTGAAGAGGGCATTGGATCCCCTGGAACTGGAGTTAAGGACAGTTGTTAGCCATCATGTGGGTGCTTGGATTCAAACCTGGGTCCTTTGCAAGAGCAGCCAGTGCTCTTAACCACTGAGCCATCCCTCTAGCCCCCAGAACATAAGTTTTGAGGGACATATTCAGAACACAGACATGTGTATCCATGTCAACAACAATAAAGAAATCTCTTCTTACTTCCTGAAAGCCACTTGCAGTTGACACCTTTGCTCAAGAATGTACCCTTGGTGAAACCTATTAAGGTTTACAACTCATACCTGTTAAAAAAAAATAAATAATAATGAAAACAATGTGCTTTGAGGGATATTGACCCTTTTGTCTGAGACAAGGATTTCAAGGTATAATTTAGCATCTGAAGGAAAAGATCAAACCCCACCATCCAACAAAAATATTCTGGAGACTAAGGAGGTAGACTTGAGGGTACCGACGCAAAAGACTCACTTGGGACATTAAGACAGTTGGAAGAAAGCAGGGCCAGTCAGTGACGATAGAGAAGGGAAATGTGGACTGGTCCCATCCCAGGTAGCAGACAGAAGCAGCCAACAGTTGATCCCCATGGACTATGGATCATGGTTTCAGGAGTGAGAAGATCTGATATAGTTTAGAGTTTCCATCTGGACATTGTAGTTAGCTTGTGTTAGTCTCAATCCATTTGTAAAGTTTATCAGACCAAAAATAGGTAGTGCTTATGCCATCTATTTGCTATTGATGTTAAATGTGAGTTGAAGTAGGGAGAAATCAGCCAGGTACAAACAAGGCAAGAAGCCCAGAAAGACAGAAGATGGAGAAATCTAGGAAGGCAGGTGATGACTTCAGGATGGGAGGTCACATGTGCATTTTCTGCCAAGCTTTGGCATTGCTAAGAAAGAAGCAACTTCTGAACATGAGACCTGCAGGTTGTGGCCTCAAGTTACATCTGTCTGCTGAACACTTTAGAAAAATCTCAAAGTCAGCAGAACATGGGCACTTTGGAATCAAAGTGTGGGGAACTGCTGGCCCAGCATGATACCAGGACCTACCGGGGATGATTTCCCTACATAATCTGTAAGGCTCCTTGCTGCCTAGTCTCTGTCCTGCTGCCATTTGACAGATCCCGTCTTCCTTTCTGTTACAGAAGCGCTCATATCCAAATGACCCTGTCTTCATCCTTATTGAAGCTTAAGGGAATTTTTAATAATGGGCATCCATGTAACCATAGGAACTAAGACTGGATACCACCTGTAACCTCGCCCCTTGCCCAACACACACATAACTAGGAGAAGCATTATATTTGATGACATGCACAGCCTTCTTACTAAACTTGGTCCTGCTCTCTAATACAGCCTGATTATATGACTTCTGACTGAAGAAAATTTCAGTAGCCACTACCCTACAGCTAATTCAGTCAAAACACTATTAGAACACTTTTTTTCTAAGAGGGTGTCCTGACAACGTGTTCTTCCCGGTGCTTCTCTGTCTCAATGTTTCTCCTTGAAGCAGAGAGCAATACAGTTTTCTCTCTTCTCTAGCAATTCTTTTTTCCAGTGCCTTTGGTGTTTAGTAGTTACTATTTACTGACAAACTTGGAGATGAAGTTTGGCTGTAACTACACAATTTCATCTGCTTAGCATCATCATGAGGCATATCGGAAAGATCTGAAAGTTGGCACAAATTTTGTAGGCTAGAAAATATCTTGTGGGTACTTTAATTTACTTTACAGTTTTTTTTAAATTTACTTTATAGCTTTTTTCCAAGGCTGGCACATGTGAGCAATGGAAGAGTCAGCTCTTCCTCTAAGTGACCGGAAGGAAGCCATCCTCCCGGAGAAGGAATGCATATTTGAATTTATGAGAGCTGAACTTGGCGGCACAGCCACATTCTTGTTCTACTTTGAGCTTGGCAGGCCACATTAATACTTGTGCAGTGTATGAAGTTGAGAGAACACTTCTACTTCCCTTTGATAAGATTTTACAGAGCTCAAGAATGTATTCATTTAAAACTGTGATAAACTGAACAAGGATTATGTGAACAGCTGAGCTTTGCCCCACCTGACAGACCAACAGGCAGAAGATACTCACAGAATGTTAGTGTTTGGCACCATGCTACAGCAATGTCTGAACAGCCACTGTCTTCATGCTGAGGCAGACTTATATTAATACCTTGACAGTATATTATTTTATTCTAAGCTACTTATTTAATCAGCTCAGCGTGGAAGTCTGGTTTTAAGAGAAATACTGTTTTTGAAAACATATAGAGTCACAATATAGATATATTAGTATAAAACTCCAGAGACCATTTTTGTTGTTGTTGCCTCAGTCCTACATCCTGTGTGAGTTGGAGGCTAACAGCAGTCTTTGGTTTCTACCAACCACTGTATGCAAACATAGTCCCAAGTGTGTTGCCACAATATAGCAGGAGGAAATTTTGTTATAGGAAATGCATAAGTCATTGATCTTTCACAACATCTCAAGACATTACTGTTTTCCAACTTTGCTTCATTTAAGAGATAATCACCGGAGCCAATATTACTCTAATATGAAAATCAGTCAAAAATCCAACAAAAAAGAAAATTATAGGCCAGTTTCTCTTATGAACATAGACACAAAAATCCTCAATAAAACGCTTGCTGACCAAATGCAAAAACACATCAAAATGATTATCCACCACGATCAAGTTGACTTCATCCCAGAGATGCGAGGATGGTTTAACATACATAAATCAATAAACTTAATCCACCACATAAAAATCTGCACGGATAGAAACCACATAATCATCTCATTAGACAAAGAAAAGGCCTTTGACAAATCCATCATCCATCCATGATAAAACTCATGGAGAATATAGGGATACAAGAGATATATCTCAACCTATTAAAGGCAATATGCAACAAGCCCATAGCCAACATCATAATAATTGGATAAAAAACAAAAACATTCCTATTAAAATGAGGATAAGACAAGGATGTCCACTCTCTCCATTCCTGTTCAATATAGTACTTGAAATCTTAGCTAGAACTATAAGACAAATAAGGAGATAGAGGGGGTACAGGTTGGAAAGGAAGAAATCAAAGTATCCTTATTTGCAGATGATATGATCCTATACATAAAGGACCCTAAAGACTCCATCAGAAAACTAAAGCTGATAAACACATTCAGCAAAGTATCAGGATATAAAATTAACATGCAAAACCCAGCAGCCTTCCTGTATACCAACAACAAACATACTGAGAAAGAACTCAGGGAAACACTCCCATTCACGACAGCCTCAAAAACGATAAAATACCTTGGAATACATCTAACCAGGAAAGGAAAGGACTTGTATAATAAAAAATTTTAAGACACTGAAGAAAGAAATTGAAGAAGATCTCAGGGGCTAGAAAGATGTCTCAGCAGTTAAGAGAACTGACTGTTCTTGCAGAGGATCCAGATTCAATTCCCAGCACTCACATGGCAGCTAGCAATCATCCTTAATTCCAGTTCCAAGGGATCTGATGCCTTCTTCTCATTTCCATAGGCATTGAATAACACAGGTGCATTTACATATATGCAGGCAATACAGTCATATACATAAAGTGAATAATAAATTATATCCATGTATACATAAATAAGATACCAAAAGACTTCCCATGTTCAGAGATCTGTAGGACTGATATTGTGACACTGACCATCCTACCAAAAGCAATCTACAAATTCAATGCAATAAGTTAACATTCTAACACAATCCTTCACAGAATTTGAAAAAATAGTCTCAAATTTATTATGGAAGCACACACGTGCACATGCACACGCGCGTGCACACACACACACACACACGTGCGCGTGATAGACAAAATAATTCCGAACAATAAAAGAATTGCTGGAAGCATTACCATCCCAGATCTCAAATTATATGACAGAAGAATAGTAATAAAAACAGCATGGTACTGGCATAAAAATAAACACACTGTTGAGTGTGGTAATGCATGCCTTTAGTCCCAGCACTTGGGAGGCTGAGGCAGGTGGAACTCTGTGAGTTCAAGGCCAGCCTGTTCTACAAAGTGAGTTCCAGGCCAGCTGGGGCTACAGGGAGACCCTGTTTCAAAAAGACCAAAAATATTTTCCAATAAATAAAAGTGAATTAATTAATTAAAATAAACACACTGATCAGTGGAACAGAATTGAGGACCCAGATTTAAGGCCATGCATTTACAACCAATTGATTTTTTACAAAGAAGGCAAAAATATACACTAAAGAAAACACAGCATGTTCAACAAATAGTGCTGGTCTTACTGGAGAGTCATATGTAGAAGAATGAAATTAGATCTGTAGCTATCACCGTGCACAAAACTCAACTCCAAATGGATCAAAGAACTCAACATAAGACCCAATACCCTAAATCTGACAGAGGAGAAAATAGGGAATACACTGGAACTTATAAGCATAGGAAAGGACTTTCTAAGCAGGATTTCCATAGCACAGTCATTAAATCTAACAAATGACAAGTGGGACCTTATGAAACTAAAATGCTTCTGTACATCAAAGGACACCATCATTCAAGTGACAAGGCAACCTATAGAATAAGAAAAAGTCTTTACCAGCTATTCCTCTGACAGAGAGTTCTGGTATCTAGAATATACAAAGAACTAAAAAAAAACCCAAACATCAAAAAGACAAACAGCCCAACTACAAAGTGGGGAAAGGGACTGAACAGGGAGTTCTCAAAAGACGAAATGCAAATGGCTAAGAAATACTTTAAAAATGTTCAACATCTTTAGTCATCAAGGAAATGCCAATTAAAACCACTTTGAGGATTCATCTCAGCCCACTCAGAATGTCCAAGATCCAAAAAAACAAACAAGGATCAATACTGGCCAAGATGTGGGGAAAGGGAAACTTTTACTCACTGCTGGTGGAAGGGCAGTCACTATAGAATTCAGGGTGGAGATTCCTCAAAAAAGCTAGAAATCAATCTATCATATGACCCAGTCATACCATTCTTGTGTATATATTTAAAAAAAAAACTCCATAACCTACTACAGAAATACTTGTTCATCCATGTTCACTGTTGCCCTTTTCACAATAGCCAGGAAATGGAAATAGTCTAGATGTTCATCAACTGATGATGAATAATGAAAATGTGGTACATTTACACAATGGAATATCATTCAGCTGTCAAAGAATTATTAGCCAATGAATGGATAAAACTTAAAACAATCACCCTTAGTGAGGTAACCTAGACCCAGAAAGACAAACTCATATGTTCCCTCTCAGAGTAGGGTTCAAGTTCTGAAATCTTAGATATACATGTTTCAATTGGAAAATCCAGAGAGGCAGGAAACAATGGCCAGGGATTTGGGGGAACTTCATGGGAGGGAGATAGAATGCCACGATATAAAGGGGGAAAGGGGAATAGTAGAGTAAGAAGGGTTAATTGGAGTGGGGAATGGAAGGTCAGTGCAGAGGAGGGTGTATGAGGAAAGATAACTAACACTAAAGATCTTTAGAAAAAGTCACATAGAAACCTACCACCACAGAAGCTTCTTAGAGTATACACACGCACATTATAAAACGAAATTATAAGAAGTTACATTATAATGGGGACATTGTCCCCACTAGACACCATAGGCTAAAAAAGTAAAAAACCAATGCAAGGATGGACTCCCTCTTTTGAAGCTGTTGACAAGGGGTTTCATAGACCCTCAGACACTACTGGCCATTGCCTGTGCTTTTGGTTATACACCAGAACTAGATGGTAACACCCTGTTGCTGAAGGCAGTATACACATGAGCTGTAAAATAATAAACAAAGAGAAATCAAGCTGGTACTGACTTCAGAGCTTCATCTCTACTGGCTAATTTTCACAGTGCTGGTAAGTTCTATGCATGCCACCAGAAGGAAAAAAATCATCAACCTTATTCATCTGTGAATCCCAGGAGCTACATCAACAACTGGCCTGGCAAGATATGCCCACTGGTGCAATAATGGCATGAATGTTATGGAAGTAACCAACAACTTTCTAATTGGATTTAAAGTCAGCTTCCTAAGATGCAGCCCATACCTGACACTGATATCAGGCCTAGGACTATTTGGCTAGACAAGTCACAGGCCACAGAGGAGAGCTTAAAACTATTATTCCATTAAATAGATATAATATTGAAGCAACTTCTAATTGCTTTTTGTTATATCCATAGATTAATGCATCTCTCAACACTCACCAGAGAAGCTTCCTTGTACAGCAGATGGTGACTAACATAGAAACCCACAACTGGCCAATGTGTAGAGAATAAGAGACTACAGAGTGGTTATTTCTGAATTGGTCCCCTGTATCCAACTTCTACCTCCAAATGCTCGGGGATCATTTTGGAAAAGGTGGCAGAAAGATTGTAAGAGTCAGAGGTGGTAGATGACCACAAGGAAACAGAATTTTCCAGACAGCTGGGAAGTTACTCATATGAACTCACAGCAATGGTGACAACATGCACAAGCACCATATAAGTTCAAGCCAGACAAAATCACAGCATAGACATGGAGAAGTGGGTAAAGACCCCAATCCTACCTGAGAAACTATTGGAAACTGATGACTGCTGGAAAAGGGAGAGTCAGTCTCTTTTAAGGGTATGACTCTTGGTAGGTTAACCAGGCTCCAATGAATGGATCCACACCAAATGATCTTTGGTTACACAAATTTGACTCTGTAGACTTTAATATATGACTAATAAAGTACATGAAATTGGGCAGGAGGTAGTGAGGGGGATACAGATAGGGAAGAGGATCTAAATATGATCAAAATATATTGTATAAAATTGGAAAAATTCATTTTAAAATGAAACAAAAGAGAATAACTGGGGCTGGAGAGATGACACTGTGGTTAAAAGCATTGCTGTTCTTGCACAGGACCTGGGTTTGGTTCCCAACACCAACTTCAGGCAGCTCACAGCCACCAATAACCCCAGTTCTGGGGGATCTGACACCATTTTCTGGCCTCCAGAGGTATCAGGCATGCACATGGTATATATATAATATACATGCTGACACTCACACATATACATAACAATAAAAGTAGATAAATCTTTAAAAAACATGAAAGAATCAATGAATACCTGTTTTCTGCAAGAACTAGGCATATATGTGGGAATAACCTAAAGGACAAAGTTCCTGTAGTCCAGGAACATTATAGAGGTAAGGGTGAAGGGAAGAAACAGTGATCAGATAACAGCATAATATATAATTAGATAGTGGTCAGGCTACAAGAAAAGTTAGTTTCTCCAGGAATCAAAAAGCAGATTTCAAGGTCTTATGCTGACTTAGGACAGGTTATCTAAACCTCTTGATGTAGCCAAGGTAGAAAGCCTTATTCATCTTAGGTCAGCTGTTCTCCATTGCAGTTGCCCCTGCATGGGCACCCATGGCTGGTAGATGCCTTAGTACCAGACCAGGTGCAGCGCCAGCAGGGGCAGAAAAGGTCTCTAACACTGGCCACATGCTGAATCTTCTCAGAAAGCTGAGAGAGGCAGTGGTTACTGCAAAGAGAAAAAAGCCGAAGGCATTAGAGAAAAGTCTTTATTATTGAGGGAACGGCGGAGGTCATCTATAACCCCTTCCTAAGAACATGTGACCCAGATGTTACAGATGCCAGAACTTTCCCAGTCAGATATCAGAGTTTCTTGACAGGAAGACTAAATGGCCTATTCCATTGTGTGAACTCAAATGTGTGTGTTGGGGGGGTAGGGATAAAAAAGATGGAGCCTTTTTAAGAGGGACAGCTGTTTTCCCAGGACCACTGAGGTCAGAAGCAGGACATGTTAGTAGTAACTCAGGTGTTTATATATTACAAGTGAACAACTGCAGGTGGTAACAAGTTTCATTGATAATTAGTCCTAAAGGGACTCTTAACTAACATCCATCCAGTCTACAAGCACAGAAAGCAAGGCCTGAAGAGGTGAATGATGTCCCCAAAGTCTTGTGGCAAACTGAAGAAAAAGCCACCAGAGTGTGGGCCTCCTGGGTATGAGTACACTGTCCTTGCTGAAGGCAAATACTACAGTGTCATTCACATAGTTTTATTATAAATTCAAGCAAGGTTTTAGTTGTCAGAAAGAATTAAATTCCAATGAACTCTAGTAACAGTTTACTAAAAGGACACTTCAAAGGAGCCTAAACTGAACTTGACTCAAATGTAACTAGTATGCCAGGAAGGATTTTCCTGACCCAGGTTGGAATTCTCAGTAATCTGCCTCTGTCACCCTGTCCTTTCCCAAGAGAGACTTAAAAAGTTGGGGAGGGACCATGGTGGAAGGTCTGACTGTGTGTTAGCAAACTGTAAGTTCAGCAAAGCACTGGGAGGCTCACAGACTCTGCTCTGTGAAACCATCTCAGTGACTGCAGAAATAAGGGAGGGGACAGTACGGTACCATGGCTGAGGAACTTCTCTCTGTCCCAGAGGCTCTGACTGGACACAACCATCTGGAAGTACAGACCCTGTGGGTGGGTCACCTTGAGATACAAGGGTCCAAATGTGCAACAGCAAAAAGAGAAATTCTGCTGAAAAGAGATTCTCAGGCAAGAGGCTATGTCTCAAAAATAATTAAAAGCTAAATTCAGTAGATGATCCTCAGTTGGGGAAATAAATAAATATCTCAAACAAGAACATACTAGCTCTCCCTCATAAGCACAATGCCGGGTAGAGACAAGTTAATGAGTCAGCTGTAAAGTGCCTAAGAAAAGTCCTGGCACAACAATAAATGTAGTTCTTGCTTCCAACATCAATAAATAATAGCTACATCCCAAATTTCTTAGGAAATTCCTTAGCTATCCTGTTTAAAACCCTGACATCCATTCTCTTTTGAAAATGCATATGCATATACACAATGCTGGCAAGGAATTTTAAGAGTCCCAAGGCGTACTGCACACCCTTTCACCTCAGCTTAGAATGACCCTTGGAAGCAGGTGTGTCCAAGAAGACACAGTTCTTGAGGGCCAGAATTCTGTCCTCAGTTCCTCTGCTTCCCACAGTACCTAAAACTCCATGAAAATCATTTGGTAAAAATCTGGAGATTTGTTGATGCCAAATATTAGTTCTACATTGAATGTTGGAATTAAGCTTGTGAAATTTGGAATTATTTCTCTTTATTAATGAAGGGAAAAATGAATTTTGTTTTTCTATTCTTTGGAGGACTTGCTATTACAACTACTCTTTTGCCCAGCATGAAGTTATCAATTCCAAATGGGGTTCTGAGTCTCCAAAGTTTTGCAGCCAGTTCCCAGGAAGGACATTCAGGCCCCTAAGCCAAGTCACACTAGCTGGGAAGATGGCTTGTTCTCAACCAGTGCCTGAACCAAAAGTTCTTCAAGTCCCTACTGACAACCAGATGGCATGGTAGCCTATGGCAATTGGTCATATTCGGTCGATTTATAGCATGTCAGTTTATGCCGAGCCTAACTTTGGATAAATAGGCTGTAACTAGGTCCAAAAATTCAGTAAGTGCTCTGACAATGATTAGTTCACATTACTGAAAAACTTTGTTAATGTAAACATACAGTAAACAGACGTGTCTTTTTCCAGGACTGATAAAAGGAGTGTTTTTCAAAGTGTAAACATAGTCGTAGACTGACCTCCAGGCTTTGTTTCTTGCCTTTTCTTGCCCTTGCTTTGAGGATGTTCTTTCTTTACTCTCTATTTCCTATTTATCATTTTAAACAAATTTGGGGGATCACACATGACTAGAAATAGCATCATTCATGTGTTTTGTCAGTAAAACCTTTCTTGAAATAATCTAGTATTGTGTTTCTAACACTTAATAAGTGCACATTGAAAATGCGATAATAGCTAAAGAAAGGAAAACTTCAAGTCTCTTTTTAGAGATCCCATCAGCATGAAAGCTTGGGCTTTAACATTTTTGTTCTCTGCTTTTTCCTTCTCACATGCATGACTGATTCTAAGCAGGTTCTTTTTTCCTAAGTCTTCATGTTCTTCAAACTAAATAATGTTGGTACCCTGAGCCCAAGAATGCAGACCGCTGGTGAGCAAGTGTTGACTTGTTTAAAACACTGCTCAGAGCATTAGGAGAAGAGATGCCAGGAACTGGGAGCAGGCTGGTAATTCCAACATTTTGTGCCTTACTCTCTTCTAGCTTAGGGGGAAGAAGTCCAATGTCATGTTTGTAGGCTTGTATTGCAAGGAGGGGAATAATAAGGGATAGATTTCCAGCACAGACTTCCTACAATGACCCCAATGAGCAGAAATGAGTACCAGGCAAGCCTCCAATCCTCACAGGGCTTGCTGTGCACGTGAATGCACACAGGCACTCATGGGGGCGCGCGCACGTGCGCGCACACACACACACACACACACACACACTCTCTCACACTTCATCCCTGAAATAAAACTTCTACACATACATAATATATGAGAAAACACTTGAAAAACTTCTTGCACCCAGAGCTCGTCTTTCTCTCTCTCTCTCTCTCTCTCTCTCTCTCTCTCTCTCTCTCTCTCTCTCTCCTCCTTTCTCTCTGCAGCCCTGGAAGCCAGGATCCAACTTCCCACTGAAACACTGGTGTGAACATGGGACGTGTTTCATCACAATTTGATGCGCTGGTGTTTCTTCCCAAGACCCTCTGCAAGCTTTTTCTACACATGCCAGCAAGACACCCAGCACTTCCTCCATGTTGCTCCCTTCTTCCTGACTCTGAGGACTGCTCCAATCACCAAGGAGTAAAACACCACCTCTTGATAATCTTGCTAATATATAACTTATCTTTGGAGATGAGATAAGAAGACCCAATCTGTAGCAGCTGTAGAACAAAGCGTTGGCTTAATCACTAATCTAAGAGCGAGTTAGAGGAAATAGGGACTTGGGCTTAGGCCAAAGACTATAGCTGCTGTTTGGGTAAAGGGGTGATTTGTGTGGTTGGTTCACAGCATGCAGTGGAGACTACCAGCCCTCCTGACTGCCATTAAGAGAGTTAGATGTCCCAATTTGCATTTCTCTGCACAGCTCTAACAAGCATCCAGAAGCTTGGCCATAAGCCAACAAGACTTGGAATGCTTGGAATCAAGATACCATTTTTTTTCCTGGTTCACAGTATTTCCATATTTTTAAATATAAACTTCCTTTCTTCTAAGCCAAGAGAATTTAAGGTTTTAAATAATAAAATTTTTACAAAGAGCAAGGTGGGGAAAGCTACTCTCCAGTCTGATTCTTTCCAGCTTGGGCGGGGGGTGCTCCCTTCTACCATACTGTCCACAGAAAAGCACCTAGGGCTCTGTTGAGCTTACACTGGATTCAGGTGGTCAGATCAGCATTACCTATTGTCTTAGTTTATTTTCCTGTTGCTGTGATAAAATACTCTCATGAAAGCAATTTCAGGGAGAAACAGTCTACTCTAGCCCACAGTTCAGGCTCCAGTGCATCATGGCAGAAAAATGACAGGGGCAGGAGCTTGACACAGCTATCCACAGTCAGATGAGCAATGGCTACAGGCAGGCTAGTGCTCAGCTCACTTGCTCTACTGTATACAAGCCAAGGAATAGCTCTGCCCATAATTAAGATAGGTTTTCCCACATCATTTAATGTAATCAAGACAACCCTTGACAGCACACCCAGAGGCCCAGCTCTCAGGTAATTCTGGATTCTGTCAAGTGGACAATTAACATTCACCTATCTAGGGGTTCAATTGACCAAACCAAATCAGAATAGGCAGTCACTCTCTTTCCTGCTCAGTTTGAGGCCCAGATGAGAATTTAGTAGGAGCCAAACTTACATAAGAAAGTTATTTTTACTTTGGAAAACAGAATAGTCTTATTTTTACCAATTAGTGACATATAGAAACCCTTATATGAAGGCAAAAATGCAATGTGAATGATACCAGCACAGCTCCCAGCCATCAGACTTTGTTTCCTAAAGGGTATTTGTGCCCTTCGACACAGTCTCTTCAAGGGGCCAGATGGCTAATGCTTTAGTGACAGCTTTGTTTTTAAATGTCCCCAATGGTGTGCATCCTTTGAAGGTATTCTTGGTTTTTCAGCAGCAACTAAATCTGAAGACTGCATCTGATTATCAAGTTGACAGCTTCTTAAATGGTCCCAGTAATCTGTGCCTTCTAGTTTGCCTTAAGTAATCCCTTACCCTTGACTGTGAGTTGGATCTTTTTTTTGGGGTGGGGACTGAGAATTGACCCCAGGGCCCTACGCAGACTAGGCAAGCACTCTTCTCACCAATAAACCACAGCCCCCAGGTTCACTCTTACGGAGTACAATGCAGCTAAAGTACTGCTATGTCGCTCCCAAGAGTGGGCTTCCATCTTTCAGGCACTCTCCTCCCTCACTGAGTCTCAAAGAGGCCCCTGCAGGGTTGTGAGTTCTGTGGGAGGCTAGGAGCTAGTGTTTCCAACCAGCAGCCAAGAAGTTAGCTAGCAACACCCGGGTGAGCTTGGGACAGACCTAGCCCCATTCAGTCCCTCCGAAATCCACAACATAGTTAACATTTGACTACCCTCTCTCAGGGACCCTGAACCAGAGGTCTCACAGAAGCTGCATGCAGATTCCTGGCTCACAAAAATTATACCATAAAAATGCTTAGGGGCAGTTTGTAAAGCAGCAGTAGGTAACTCTTATAGACTGTTTTCTTTTGTCCTTCATTATCAACCACTTCGAATTAACTCTTGTCTTCTCTTAAGCAGATCTCCTCTGGAAGCACTTTGACACTGCCTGTTTCCCAGCCCCTTTCTCCCTGCCCCAACTCAGGCCTCCCTTTCTTGTTGAGCTAAGGTTTTTCTCCGCCTTCATCTCTATGCAGCCATGTGTTTGGGGAATGACCAAAGTGCCAAGACTGATGAGAGCCTTGCAGGGGAAGCAGGGAATGCCTTTAGGCCTATTTTTATTTGCCTACCTTCCCCAGTGGGGTGCTGGGGAGAGGCAGAGGGTTTAAACATAGTTTCAGATAAAATAAAGGTCAAGTTCTGTCAAGTATCAAGCAGACCAGTTGAATGTGGGATGAAAAACGGAATTATTCTGGGGGGTGGGAGGCCGAAGGGCAACAGTACTCCCATCCCATGTACCCCTAATATTTGATTGACCACCACCTACCCACACTGTAGCCACACCTTTGTCATCTCTACTCCTCAACTCCAAACTTTTCTGTGCATTCTCTAGACCAAAATGAACGAGAACAGGTCATTCTTACTGCTCAGTAGGAACCTCCTGGTACGCCTAGCTTGCTTTCCCTGCCTCTTGGTAAAACACAAGGAAGTACATAGTGATACATGATGGGTAGAGGGAGAGGAAATATTAAAATGGAGGCGGGGAGAGAGAGAGAGAAAGGGAGGGAGGGAGGGAAAAGAGGAAATGAAGTTGTGAAAGAGATTGACTAAATGGAAAAACGGCCCCCCACCTCTCACATACAGTGGCTTCCCAAGATGTGAATAGGCTGGAAGATGTGCACCTGGCTTGCTTGGCCCTCCACTTAATATTACATGTAGAATCACACAGGAAAATAACCTCATACTGCTCAGAAATGTGGTCAAGTCAACCCTCTGTATCCATGGCTTTCAGCATCTGTGAATTCAACCAAATGCAGATGGAAAATACTCGGGCAAAAAATTGCAACTGTGCTGAACATGTGCAGACTTTCCCTGTCATTATTCCCCCAGGCAACACAGTACTGCAAGTATTTACATGGCATTTCCATTGTGCTTGGCATTATAAGTAATCAAGAGATGATTTAAACTACACGGAGGATATGCATAGGTTATGTGCAAAAGACTGTTCAGTTTTATATAAGGGTCTTGAGCATCCAGACTGAATCCCAGAACCTGTCTCCCATGGATACCGAGGGACAGCTATATATCTCCTCTTCTACTTTTGTCAACAAGCTTCTGTAGAAAACAGAGTGGCCTACTTTCAAGTGTCTGCTTTTCTCTAAGTGAGAAAAACAAAGATTCAAAAACATCTGAAGTTATTGTTCTATTATCTAGAAAATGCCTACTGTTTAAAAAGCATAGGCTATAGATTATAATTCCCATGGCAACCCCTTGACCTAGAAGCCAATTCTAACTCATCTTATGTGCCAAGTTTATACCACTTATCTTTTAATGATACTACAGATCGCTTTTGAATACAAAAGCTTATGGGAATACATTACATTTTTATTGTTTCATGGTAATTGAGTAACTATAAACAAAAGTCATAAAGATCTTAATATGTGACTCTAGTCCCTTTATTTTGAGACTTTCTTCTTCTTCCTTCCAGTGTCAACTTCCTTTTGATCCCACAGAACCTTCCTTTTCCATACTGGCGTCAAGAGACTGACAAGCCTTTGGTAACGTTCATGACAACCGAGAAACCCAACAAGCTGTCCTCTCTGGACCTGGACCACAAGGCACAGTTCGCTAGAACAAAAGAAATCTAAATGTTTCTCTTCAGGTCCCCGGGGCTTCTGGAGCCATGGGTTCCTGTGCAGACATGGCCAAGTCCAAGAACCACAGCACACACAACGAGTCTCGAAAGTTGCACGGAAATGGCATCAAGAAACCATGCTCACAAAGATACGAATCTCTTAAGGGGGTAGACCCCAAGTTCCTGAGGAACATGCATTTTGCCAAGAAACACAACAGGAAGAGTCTGAAGAAGATGCAGGCCAGCAATGCGAAGGCCATGAGTGTGCATGCTGAGGCTGTCAAGGCCCTTGTGAAGCCCAAGGAGGCTAAGCCCAAGATGTCAAAGTGTCCCAACAGCAAGCTCCACCCACTTGCTTTCATTGCCCACCCTAAACTTAAGAAGCATATTTGTGGCTACATGGCCAAGGGTCACAGGCTCTGCCAACCAAAGGCCAAGGCTGGAGCGGCAGCTGTAGCTAAGACCCAGGCTGCAGCTCAGGCTCCCAAATGTCCCCAGGTCCCTGTGCAGGCCCCATAATAAAGGTCTTTACCAATGTGAAGACAGATGGACTGGTGCGACCTCCCTCCCTACTGTTTGCAGAGGGCTGTTGTCCTGTGCTGCTTTTACAAATAAACTTGAGGGGAAGATGTTTAAAAAGAAAGAAAGGAGAAAGAAAGAAAGAAAGAAAGAAAGAAAGAAAGAAAGAAAGAAAGAAAGAAAGAAAGAAGGAAAGGAAGGAAGGAAGGAAGGAAGAAGGGAGGGAGGGAGAGAAGAAAGAAAGAAAGAAAGAAAGAAAGAAAGAAAGAAAGAAAGAAAAAAGGACTCTAAATGCAAATCTTAAGTAAGAGGGGTTTCCATCACTTGATCCCAGGGGTCAGGAACTGCA
Source organism: Nannospalax galili (assembly GCF_000622305.1). Classification (NCBI taxonomy): domain Eukaryota; kingdom Metazoa; phylum Chordata; class Mammalia; order Rodentia; family Spalacidae; genus Nannospalax; species Nannospalax galili. The sequence goes on from NW_008342851.1 coordinate 2,359,181, forward strand.
TCATTCTTTCCAATGGGAAACAGGAAAGTAATGAATGTGTCTTGTATTTTCTTTCCCCTAATGCAATGATTAAAATCATGAGAGATAAAGACAGAGAAAAAGAGAGAGAGACAGAGACAGAGAAACAGAGAGAGACAGAGAGAGAAAGATATGTTCTAAGTTCGTCCTTCTCGTTCCTTACCATTCTTCTGAATTGACAATCCTATGTCAAGAAAGGCATAGTTAAGAGTTGTTTGGGGTTTGTGATTTTGTGAAGAGAAGGTAGATTTGGGAGTCCAGGATATGTATGGGAGACTCCATCAGGCATCTGCCAAAGGACTACCTGAAAGGACCAGTAACCTCACTTAGGCACTAGCATTAGGCTAACAGACAGCTTTAATGGCAGGAATCCTTCCAATCCTGTTTCACAACACTCCTTCATCACACTCCTCCTTCACACTGACACTGCCTTCCTTCTCGGGTCTTTGTTTTAAATGACTACTTTGGGCTTATTCAAGTTTGTTGGCTTTTGACACAGGATCTGGCTGTGTGGTCCTGGCAATGTAGCTCAAGCTAGCCTCAGACTCCTCCTGCCTGAGCCTCTCAAGTGCTAGGATTATAGGCATGAAACACCACATGCCCATCTGCTCTGGATCTTTAACATTATTTAAGTAACCAGAATACCTATTCTGTCCATATCGTTTGCTTGGCCCAAGAAGAAGCTTCAACATATTTAGAATCTGACCATTCTCAATACATCTTTGCTTGAACGACCAAGAAGGTACTTAGCATTTTTAATATCGAAATCAAGAAATGTGTCCTAAAGGCCAGAATGTCAACTCAAGCAAGAATTATGAATCAGAATAAAAATAATTGATTCATCTTTTTCTCATTTTTTTATATAAGATGACACCATTCAGTTCCCTAATTTAGGCCCCCCCACCCCCTTCAGTACTGACGGTTGAACTCAGAGCCTTGTATATGCTACGCACAAGCTCTGGTAGGGCTTGCACCCAGGGCTTTGTGCATGTTAAGCAAACACGCTGTCACTGACTTGCAGCCCTGATCCTTTGGTTTTTGAGGCAGTATCTCACTATGTAACTCAATCTGGTTGTGAACTTTCTGTGTTGCTAAAAATGGTGATCTTCCTACCTCAGCCCTAACACACAAGAGCTGGGGTTACAGGCAGTACACCCATTTTAAGAACAAAAATAAACCAGAAATGTTATAGCTTCAGCAGGGACTTCTAATGCTTTTAAACATGTGGTATATGTATATATGGTGTACGTATAAATATCATATTCTTTTGTATGATAGGACACTGAGTAGTTTCTCAATGACCATCTGATTGATGGAAAGGCAGAGACCCTGCTAGCTCCAATTCAAGAATCTGGGAGCTTCAGCAGTTCCAGTCCAAGGCGGAAGGCCTGGAAGCTCCCAGGAGGGTCTCTGGTATTAAGTCCACATTGAAAGGCTGAAGAAGAAGGAATCTGATATCCCCCAGACAGTGGTAGCAACAGTACATGTACTTGCTCAAGAAAAATGGATCCTGCTTGTGAGCGAGCTGGCTTTTCCTGGCAGCCTTTTTTCATCGAGCATCCGGGTCTCCAGACTTCCGGATGGTGCTGTTCACGTGCTGGGGGTGTGTCTTTCATCTTTCCTTCGGCTACTATCCCACACATCAATGTCAATCCTGTCTGAAAACACCTCCGAAGGCATATCCAGTGGGACACTTCACAGAACTAGACTGTATTAGTTTATTTGGGCAAGGGAAGCATGGCAGAAGGTGGCTGGAACAGAAAGCTGAGAGCAGCTGGAAGTGGGCAAGGCTACAGAGTCTCAGAGCCTCCCCTAGTAACATGCTTTCTCCAGGAAGACTATGCTTCCTAGAGATTCCACAACTCCACAAACAGCACCAACAACTAGGGACCAAGTGTTCAAGTATTTGAGCCCATGGGGGACATTCCTCATTCAAATCACTCCATAGACATTTCTCAATCCAGCTGACAACCAAAACTAACCATCATAACCAGTAAAACAAAGATAAAGTGCGTTTACCTCGAAAGTGTTATAAGAATCCAAGGAGCTTCACGTAATGCGTTGAGAATCATGGCTGGTGCCTTGAGTGCTCTTTACACTTTGGATGTTAGTTAGTATGATGTTATTATTATATAGTTTCAATCTCTTATATAGTCACAGTACCTATCATTTTTCTGTTGGGACAGATTATACAGAAGGTGTCATTTGCATCTCTTAAAACTCAAAGAAATGTGTACTTTTAATGTCACAAAAGGATTCCACCTCACTCAAGATTGTCTCTGGAAGCAGGGTGAATAATTTGATCTCCTTAGCAATAGGAAGTGAGGCCTCTGTTTTCATCAGATCTTCTCTGTTGCTTCATGGTTCCAAGTGACATTTGGGAATGCTCATCATTCAAACAGACATACCTTTCTGTTTGAGCAGATTTTAGTGTGCTTTATATGAGAATGGAAGTTTCACTAATATGTGATTTCTAAAATTGCAGGATTGGGGCTAAAATTTGCCAGGTACTCATGTGACCTCAGGCTGGGAAGCTCTAACGACTCTGAGAAATTACTTAGAAATCTAATTTTACTCTAGAAACCAATGTTGATCACCTGGTTCTTTTTCTTTATGTGAGTAATCCTGTATCACATGATAAGCTCACCACTCTGGAGTGAGGCTCTACTCACTCCCTGGGAAAAAACAGACTTGTCATCACAGTCCTGCTGTGGTCAGGGAAACATGTGGCCCTTTGCATGCACAAGGAATAGACACAGGTCCCCTGGAAGATTTCGCCTGTGAACAAAAGCAGAAATCCACTGAGAGGACAAGGAAGTTAGATTCATGACCCACAAAGGGGAAGATTAAACCAAGATGTGCCTGTGAATAGTGACGCCATACAAGTGGAAAGAAAGGTCAGGTGCCTCTGAGGTCAGAAAGACTTAAGGGGAAGGAGGAAGAGGAGAAAAGTTAGACTGCTAGGGTTTGGATCCCAGCTTCAGTCCTGTACTTAGGAACTGTGTGACTCTAAGCAAGTTCGTTAACTGTGCCTTATTTTGTTCATGTGTAAAAAGGCATGAGAAGAATAGTATCTATCTCAGTAGGCTATTGCATGGATTAAATCAACTAATATAAGTAAAGAATTCAGAACTCTAGCACATAGCATCACAGTGTTATCAGCTGTGTTTGCTGTTACTAATGTGTTAGAATGCTAAGCAATATTTAAAGCATATGGGAACATGTCATTTTAGTGGATTAATCGTTACTTTAGTTTGCCGGGTAACGTAACAGTGTTACGCAGACTGGGAGGCTTTAACAACCTATATTATTTTTTTATAGCTTCAGAGACTACAAGTCACAGATCAGGTGTTGACAAGGTTGGTCTCTGCTGAGGTGTCTCCTCTTGGCTTGCAGCTGGTTCTTCTGTCTGTGTTCATATATACTTCGCTCTCTGCCTGCCTGTGCCTGTTGATTCTTTTTATGAAGATACCAGCCATAATGGGGTTAGAGCCCACACTAATGATCTTTTCTGAGCATAATTGCCTCTTCTTCACAGGCCCTGACTGCAAATGCAGTCCCATTCTGAAGTACTAGGGATTCTGATTTCTTCATGTGAATGTTGAGGAGGCGGGGCAAAATCCATCCATAATACTCAGTTTGTTTAAACTAGACTTGTGTTCCATTTGCTCAAATGGCTCCTGGGAGAGCTGGCAAAGCAGATACTGGATTGAAATTTGGAGACAGTAGCAGCCACTGGTTCCCGGAGATCACAGTAGTTAGTTAATGAATGGGACAGACATTGAGACACCAAGGGGCTCAGTTTATCTTGGCTCTACTCTGCTGGCTAGCCCTTCTTCCAGACTGTTGACCCCACTGACCAGCAGCTGCCCCACATCCATCACCAGAATTGAGGATGAGGACCATAGGCTTTTCCCATCCCCCATCACCTCCACATTTGTATGGCTGGATGTATCTGGCTTCTTGGATTGACTAGCAAGCAAGTCCTCTGACCTGTACCCCAACTTCCCCTCATTTCCCACAACTGTAAAGTCTAGTTAGGAAGTAAATCTCTTGTCTTGTAGCTCTCAGAATCACTGTTCATGTGACTGAATGCTGACTAACATGGAAAGAAGAAGGACTCTCAACTTACTGTTACTGAGCCACATGCATATATTTAAGCCACATGTACACAGTTGAAGTTCTGCTAATTATCTAATTATCTCAAACCTGAGGTCATCCAGAAGCCCACTGGATTATTCTTCCTGTTTCTATTTCTCCTGGTTCCAATGTCTCACAAATGGCTGCCAGGTGAAGTTTCCTGTATCATATTTATAATATCAAGTGATGATCAAGAGAAGTTTCCAGATGATAGCATGAGTCACGGTGACATTGGATCACTGGGGTAAAGTAGTAATGGGCACAGAAGATGAATTTAAAATAATTCTAGCTCATACAAAAATCACACAAAAGATATAATCAAATTATAGCACTATACTCAAAAGTGGAGACTAGACTTACCAATGTGAGCTGAACAGAGAGAGAGAGAGAGAGAGAGAGAGAGAGAGAGAGAGAGACCATGACTACTCATATGACATGAAGCAATAGAGGGAGAACATGACGAAAATGAGGAGGGGAAGGGGTATTGTTGAGGGTAGAAGCCACTGGAACATGTTGGAGAGCTTGCTAAAACAGTGCTTGTCGTTAGCTCCTTGAAGAGGCCAGACAGGGAGCAGTAGCTGTGAAATGGGTAGTAACTAGCAGGGCATATGGGTAAGAGAAGAAACATGAATGCATGCCTATATGCTTTGGGACCAATTCAGGGACTAGGAGAGCTGATGAAGAGAAGGAAACAAAGCAGAGCATATGAGAGGGGAAGGGATGGAGCCGGAGCCCAAGTGGAAGGTCTGGGCTCTCGTGGTTGAAGAGCCATCTCTCCATTATTCCATGGGTGGAGGAACACAGATTCCAACACAAGAAGGGATATATGTCTGAGATGAGGACCCTTCCTTCCTTCTCATCTCTATTTCCATCAAGATGAGGTCTCAAAGCACTTTCCAAGAGCAGCCCCCCCCGCCCCCCGCCAGTTGGGGAGGTCAGAAGTGAAGAGAGAGAGCTTAGTCAGAGAGGAGGAGATTGTAAACCAAGAGGGAGATGAACCATCCCATTGGAGTCACACAGCTAATTAGGGACTAAAATCAAACTGGCTCCTAGCCTAGTACTCTTTCACTACCAAATTACCATGTAATATTGAACAGATGGGAGTGATTAAGGCTTAGGGCCATTATAAAGGCTAGCACAACCCAAGTTACAGGCAATAAGGAACCAAGTAGAACTCCAGCCGAGAGATTTGAGCTGCACTCCGCAGGAAGGGGTAATTTTACCCACTGTGAGCCATGATTAGGTTAGGGTGGATCGAAGTGAACTGTAAACGTTTTAAAGGCACTGCTTCACTGTGATCCAACCCACTGGACTGGACAAACCCTGGCTGCCTTGGGTGGCCCTGAAGGGAGAAGCGGAGATGGATGCCAGCCAGTGCATCCAGAACTTGAACTCACTCTTTAAATCACACAGATTCTCTGCACATCTTTGCTCGACTCCATTCAGAGGCATATATTTAATGTGCTGAAATTTCAGAAAGTACTTAAAAATAACATGTATCACTCCACCTCCTCACATGTGGGGGCCTGGTATTTGTAACTTCAACTAGAAGAGATTTTCCCCCAAAATAGTCTCCCCTTAGACTTCTCCTTCATGACATCACATGGCGCTTCTTGTTCCATTTTTAGCAAAAAAATAAAATAAAATAAACATTTTTTCTTGATCTGTATTTGAATCCAACATATCTTAGAGCCTGGTATCTATTTTGATTGATGTTTTAGCTGTCATATGTGATTTACTTTCACCTCTCGTACTGTGAAGGACATTGAATTATGAATGCTGGCCTTGATCGATCAAATTGAATTTGTTCTTACATGAACTTGGAATGGTAAAATTGGTTAATCTGTGAAGAGCCACGTTGACAAGCCCCCAGTTATGTTAAGTGGTGTTCCCATTTGTAATTAAAATCCTTCTGGTCGGACACTCAGTATTCCTAATCAATACTGAGTTAACATTCAGCCAATGTTCCATTTGCTCCTACAGTTGAGCCCTGATGACCAGTGCTTTGACCCTTGCCCATCATTCTTTCTTTCCCCTTGCCAGGACTTAGCTGCTGAGCCAGGAGAGACCTGGAGGAATTCCATAAGACAAAGATTACCCCAGGCATCAAAGGGAAATACCCCAAATGCCAGTATCTCCTATTTGATTGCTACTCTTGCTAAAGTCTCATAATTATACCTCAGACTTGATAAATGCAATTGTATGCTTAGATCTCACACCTCACAGAAAGGTCAGCAGCATCTATAAACAAATAATAAAATCAATAGACATCAAACAGAGGCCCACCCCTCACCCACTCAGACTTCGAGTGTAATTTCTTGCTGGGAATAAAATGTGTGGTAAGTGAAAACACTTTCTTTGACCACCCTCCATTTCTTTCCCTGTTACTTTGTACATTTTTCATTATACTTATCACAGCATTTGAATTTCTATTTTCCTTGTTTATTGTCTGTTGTCCCCATTAAAGATTGCTAAGGACAGGAGCCATGTCTATGTTGTTCTCCAATTTGCTGGGAACAATTCCTTATACAGAGTAGGTGCCAGATTAAATATTCATTTGGATAGATGAATGGACAGACTGATGGATAGGTGATAGAAGGATGATATAATAAATATGATCTCTTTTTCCCAATAGGAGAGTAAGATAGGTTCCACTGGCCTCCCAGTTCTAGATAACTAAGTAGGTCTCAGGTAACATATAGCAGGGAACATGGTAAGATGCTGCTTATGCCCAGGTGACAAATAAACAAAATGTCATGAGACTGGAGGGAGAAGGAGGGGCAAGCCTACTGCCATAAAGAGACTACATAATTGGAAACAACTAGGACCCTGTATCTTAGAAACCTAAGTAAAACACCAAGTAAATGACCCTGAGGGGGAGAAGGCTGACATTAGATGATAGTTAACAAATAAATATTTTTAGACTGGTTGGTGAACAAAATGTAGAAATACAAATTAGTGCCAAGATTTATTAAGATGGAGTCTTCTAGTTTTCGGAGGAAGGTCTAGCACTGGTGTGAAGCAGGGGAGGGCTGGTTGCAGGGTCCACCTCTCCACTACTCTTCCAACCCTCCTGTCCATATCCAGCAAACTCATGCTGAATCCTGCTAATCCAGCTACCAAAGGGCTGTTTTTCCCACCACACAACATTCACTGTGATGTATAAGCCTATGAATAGCTCTTCTTCCCCCATCAAAGCTATTTGTCCTGGATTTTATCCATTAAAGATTCTGACGATAAGCAGTTAACTGAAAATCCCTCCTTCCTGGGTCATTTTCATCAGGAAAAAATATTCATCTTGAATATAATAATTTATCCACTTTGCTCCTCTCTCTAGCTGTAGCTCCATCTGCTCCTCATTTCTGTCTTTTTTTTTTTTTTTTTTAAA
>NW_008342851.1:2367571-2430973 GCF_000622305.1 Nannospalax galili
GGGCTAGGGCTGTGGCCCCTGGTAGGCTACTTGCCTAGTATGTATAAAGGTCTGCGTTTGGTCTCTATACCACCACCACCAAAACCAAAAAGGAAAAAAAAGTTGTGCCTGTACTGTCCATCTGAAACGTTCAAAGCTATCCCCTTGTTTTCTTCTAAATCTACTCCAAACAAGACTTCATCTCAACCATTTCAATGAGATTGTTCCTATCCAGTTCACCAATAGCCACGAGGTTACAAAAGTAACTTCCTATATAATCATCTGTCCCTGTTACCTCTCTTTGCATCTCTTATTATGTGCATGTATGCATTGGTGCACGTGTGTACACACATGTTCATATGTGTTGGGGTGCATGTGTGTATGTGAATACTTACATGTCAGGCCCAGAGATCAATTTTGGGTGCTGTCTCAGGTTCTGACCATCTTGTTTTTTTATTGAATTTTTGAAATTTTCATACAATTTAGTTTTAAGGTATTTAGATCTTCTCCCCTATATGCACCACCCTTTACTGCCCCTACCCTGGATTTAATGTACTTTGTCATATGTCTAATTTGTGTCTCCAAATGTCCTTCAGTGTGGATTCATCCACTGTAGACTGGTTAACCTACCAAGAGTCCCATGCTTGCTGACCATCTTATTTTTTTTGAGACAAGATCTGTCACTTGGCCTGGAATTGGCTGATTTAGGCTTTGCTGGCTGATCAACAGCCCCCAGAAATCAACCTATCCCTCTTTTCCCCGCACTGGGATTACAAGCATATGCCACTGTGCCTGGCTGTTTCAGTTAGTTCTGAAGACTGAACTCAGAGCCTCACGCTTGCACAGCAAGCACTCCACGGACCCAGCATCTCACCAGCCCTCCTTCTCTTTTTCTCATCATTCGCCGTGCTCCGCATCTTGCTCTCTGTCAATCATGCCAAGGCTGCTATCCCAGCCTTTGCTGCTGTTCTTCCACTGCCTTGTACTCTTCCCCTGGATTTCCTTGTGGCCCCCTCTCAGGTGCCTTCAGCACTTTTCTTAAGTTACATCTTCCGTGTGAGACACTCTCTGCCCACTGGATGTCAAACCACACCCTTCTCTTTTTCTACCACTGCCCATTCTTCCCCTCTCCTCTAATTTTTCTCCACAGCATTCATTACCACCTCCTCCACTATTGCTTGTTATGTTGTCTGTCTTCTCACATTATAGCTCCATTAAGAAAAGAAGTCTGTTTCTTTTGTTCATTGTTTTACGCTGCCTAAAACATACCTAGCATGTGGTATGCACTCAATAAATATTTGTTGAGATAATGGAAAAGCCATTCTGCATCAATGTGCTGGTAATTTCTAACATACTGATGGAAACAGCCTTACTTCAATTCCGTCTCAAGGCCATAATTGTCTCAAGTGAACTACTTGAATGGAGAGATGTCAGGCCACATAGATTGAGACAGCAGCAGCAGACACCCTAGCAGGAGATATTTGCGGTACCCCTCAAATTTGACTACGTTAATGACTGCTATATGAAAATAACTTGGGCCACAGATCATTATGAGTCATAAGAGTTGAATGGCTGCCAAGAAACCAATGCCATTGTTGTCTACATTGACGATGCTATGTTTTAATGGACATTACATTCCCATTGTTTTCTAGTCTAGCTGGGTTACATTGGAAGTATTGTGCTCACCTTTGGGAGTCATTTTTCAAGAGGACTATTGTTCTGAGAAAATCAGGATAGTACATTAACTAACTATGATATACATAATAGACCAATGGTATTCAGTAATTATATCACACTTGAGGACAAAGCCTGAAAATGTACGCTATCAGTACCACTGCTCCCTTCCCCCTTCCCATACCAGACATTATTAATCAATTATCATTCTCTTTCCTAAAGCACTTGCATAGTCTTGGTAGGTGGACATAGGACTGGGCAATCTCTAAGTGTCTTCAGTCCTGAAGTTCTATGGCTCTTCTATTTGACTGTGCTAGACAGGACCTGGGGAAATAGGCTGGTAAAGAAATTCTGCAAAGGAAAGCCACTCACTTCAAACTGCAGTTACCTCACTGAAGATGACAATAGAGAATGGGAGTAAGAGTGCATTGAGCACACAGAGGTAAGGCAATAACTTCTAAGCAACAGTAACAAAATCTGCTAACGCCTTTCTACACACCCATCTGCCATTTATCTTTGCTCTTTCCTGTCCTCATATGCTTTAACCTCATGCTCTAATCATTTTGGTTAGGAGCCAATTAACTCTGTTAAAAACCTGGAAGAGACAGCTGATACCAGAATTTTGGCTCGCTGTGTTCCAAGACGTGGTAATTCTTCCCCTAATGACATAGTAGAGACTCTGTCGCCACAGTTAAGAGCAGGCTCGAGACAATTACTATATTTAAGTTCTGCTTTGCAGGTTATCATATCCACATCTGCAAGCTATTCTCTTGGTAAAGCATTTGGAGTTATTTGCCACAGAAAACTCATTGGAAATGGCCAGCAACTGCTTAAGGAGGAATAACAGACATTCCACGTGGCTAGCCCAATTCAGATATGCAACTTTCTTTTCCATAATTCCACTCCCCCTCCTGCTTCTAGAAGCTAGCTCTTCTTATCAAAACAGGAAATCTGTACTTGGGGTTGAATGAAGGGGGTGATAAAGGACAAGTCCTCTGCAGGCACCTACCCCAGGCCTATGAATAACAGAGACCCATCCAGAGGGCTGGTCAGCTGCTCAGTCCCCCTGACATTTATAAAAGGAAGAAGCTGAAAGAACATTTTTTTAAAAGATCAACGAATAGGCTAGGTCCTTCTCAATAGAGCTCCTGGTACTCAGAGCCTGGGCCAAAAAGCCATTGGTCTGGCTTTAGTCCCCTGATGCATAAAATGGGAACAATAAATGAAAATTTTTCTTCCCTGAAGAGACTGGAAAGATTAAAACAACTAATATATTTGAAAGCATGTTGAAGATTTTAAAACCTTGTTCAGCTATTTATATTATTAAGATGAACATTATGATTATTATTCTGAACCTGTGATGAACCTATGAGATTTCATATGGTGATAATTATCCTAAAACCAAGATGAAGTCCAGCTCACTGACTCTCCAGCACTTTTACACAGAACTTTCAGCCCGTCTTCCCTAGTGTCATAACTTTCTGGGTTTATCTAGAATTTTTGAGTTTATTTAGAATTTGCAGCCATTGAGCTTGTTAATTCTTTTTATTGTCACCTAGAAAGTAACGGTTTACTACTGTTTGAAAAAGCTGTCAGTCACATAGGACATGCGCTTATGTGTAGGCCTCTTAATTAGAAAAATCACATTTCTAACTACTGAGAAGTAGGACGCCCACTCTGAATTCCACCCCACCTTACTCTGTCTCACCATCCCTGTCCTCTTTCTCCCAGGGACTAGACTGAGCTGGATGTAGCTGGCACATGAACTTGTAAAGTCCGCAAGATAGCTCTATTTGTTATGGACCGATTATTCTAATAGTTTTGTCCCCCTTTAATCTGTCTTTATGTCTTCATTTGCTTTCATCTGTATGACTAAATTTTACCCCAGAGGCAGATTAAACAAATAAAGAGAGGAAATTAGACTTAAAAAAAAAAAAAAACTATTTAACAGGTACTTAGGAATAAAACAAGGAATTTGTATACATAGAAGGGAAATGAGTGAGAATGGGGGGGACCAGTGTTGAACCAAAGTTTGGAGATACTGTTGGTGTGGTACACTATCATCCATTGCTCTGTGTGTTGCCTAAGTCTGTGGCAAGGCAATGGTCCTCAGAGTTTATGAGACTTCAAAAGATAAATTATTTTAGAACATGAATGGCTTGATGCTCCTTAGGTAGAATCCTGCACTGTTTTTGACTATCAAATTCTTTAAATGGGGCATGGTGGCACACACCTTTAGTCCCAGTACTCAGGAGGCCGAGGCAGGAGGATCTCTGTGAGATCGAGGTCAGCCTGGTCTACATGGTGAGCGCCATAGACTAGATGAATAACTAACAAATGACAAAATGTTTTATCTTCAGTCACTTAAGCTATCTGTATTTTCGTTCTACAGAACCAAATATATAATTCTAGTTTATTGCATTGACTATATCATAAAATATATACTGTATTACTAATATATTTTGTTACAATAAACTGGAAGAGGAAAAAAAAAATGAATCGGATTCAACCGGTAGACAAATTCACCACATCTAACATTAGTGTCAGTGTAAATCTGCCTATTTTGTTTCCCACTATAGGCATGGTTGATTCATAACTTTATGTGGTAAAGCGAGTTTGTGACTCAGATAGCTTTTTCTCTCACATTGATTACCTGATGTAGCAAGGAAATCACAGAAAAGACAAAAATGTTTCAGAATGAGACGAAAGGATTCTAGTTTCAGCAATCAGCTGCTAAATGCCTCATTTCCTTCTTGTGGCCATTCCCTGTCCCTTCCAAGTTCTTCATTTGCCTCTGGTCAGGGTCTTTGAAATTATAGGAATTCTATAGGCCATAGGTTCACAGAAATTCATAAAGGTAGTTACAGAACTCAAAAAACATTTCCAAAATCCTAATAGATGCTATGCACGTGCTGTGATATGTAAAATGCCACTTTCCTTTCTTCTGGGTATGGTCAGCCCAGTTCAGTTGTGTGAATGAAATCTGAGCAGCAGTTGTGCAAGTCTCTTTATGAATGGTAAATGATAAACAATGACTTCTCTGTAAATATATATGTATATGAGAAAAAGATAGGGTCCATGTACTCTATGAGGAAGTACTCATGTAGCCGTCCTGGATCAGTGGAGAAGCTTTTAGAAGAGGAGCAATACCTTGGGAGTACGTTGTAGAGCAGATGAAAATTAAAAAAAAAAAAATCATGGCTGGAGAGATGGCTCAGTAGTTTAGAGCACTGGCTGCTCTTGCAGAGGATCCTGGTTCAGTTCCCAGCATCCACATGGTTGGCTAACAATTGTCAGTAACCAGTTCTAGGAGATCCTCTTGGGCACTGGACCTCCTTGAACATTGGAGGAGATGGGTGCACTTACATACATGCAGACAATATATTCATACACATAAAATAAAAATAAATAATAATATTTTTTTAAAAATCATTCAGGCTGAAAAGAATTTGGGGTACAAGCAAGTCCTTTTTTTTTTTTTTTTTTTTGTAATGCTACTCGTATACTTCCTTAATTCTTTCTTATCCCCATCCAGAAACAATCTCACCAGAATTTAGTATTATTACAGGTGAGCTGCTAATTTACACACAGACATCCACATGCAAGTGTACATATTACAGACATGCACAGTTTATGCTGGTAAATGAACCCAGGGCCATGCTAGGCAAGCACATTGTCACTGAGGTACATCCCTAGGCCGGAGGTAATGACTTCGTAAGAGTAATTCCCTCAGGAGTATCTCGTTAAATATATGCATCCCTTCACAAGTTTAGAGTAACTAAGTTTTTCTTTGCAAAGAAAAGATAGTAGGCCATTGTAGCTAAGGGAAAAAGTCAGAGTTGATCTTTAAAAGTAAATCAGCACAGTTTAGACTTATAATTGAGCCTAGAAAATTTGCTTGATTAACAATGATGTCTGTTTGGTGCTAGGCACATACACATATTTTATTCTTTTATTCATTTATTCGCTATTCATATTTTTAAAATATAATGTTCAACAAATATTTCTGAATACCAAATCATACTTTTTTTGAGGGTGGGGGTCCTCTCTGTAGCCCCAGCTATCCTGGAACTCACTATGTAGACCAGGCTGGCCTCGAACTCACAGAGATCTGTCTGCCTCTGCCTCCCGAGTGCTGGGATTAAAGGCATGTGCCACCATGCCTGGCCCTAAATCATACTATTTATTAACAGATTTAATTCACTTTATTTTTTTTTCTCATATAAAAACCTATGTACTGGTCACAGCTGGAACCTGGATCCTGTGCACCAAGACTCTGGTGTGAGTTTTCACAAGATGGTCAGTGAATTCCTGATAGGGAGTCTTGCTGAAGATAGTCTATTTCCAGGTATCAGGCAGCTATAGGTGTTGAAGATGGCATCAAAGGTGGCCTTGGGGAAGCTGCCTGGGATGGCAGTGCAACTTCTGACTAATATGTAGCAGTCATCAGTACCAGCCATCAGAAGCTTCTTGGGCACGGGAGCAGAGATGATGCCATTGCCTCTCGGAGCAGGGATAATGTACACCAGTCCAGAGCCATAGCGGTCTATTACCTTGCATGAGATGGTGTGAGGTTTGCCTTGTTTCCCCAGTAGCCTCTCCACACAGGGACAAGGGAAAGCTTGGCCAAGGTGATGGCCCCTCAAATGGCAGTGGCTACTGTTAGGTTCCTGGCAGGCTCCTAAAATGGTGGTGCAGCACCCAACATTCTAAACCAGTGTTCGAACTTACCCCTGGGCAAGTCCCTCTGCTTGTTGGGAGTCCAACCAATCCTGAGGTAAACTGCCCAGCCTACATCATGGAAAGTTACCCAGCCACCTAACTACCTACAAAAGATGTCTGATTCCCCCCACCCCTGTTTCCTTACTCCCCAAGAGGCAGCCCAGCTGTGTGCTCTCAAATAAACGCCCCCCCCAACCCCCGTGGAGTTGGCTGGTCAATGATCTCCTCTGCTTCACTTCCATACAGTTACCTCCTTGGAGCACTTAACACCCATAGCAACATGACCATTGTAGTCCCCAATGGTGACAAAAGCCTTGAATCTGGTCTGCTTCTCAGCCAGAGATTGCTTCTGCATTGGTGTAATCTTTGAAACCTCATCTTTAAGGGGTGCTCCCAGGAAAAAGTCAATAATCTCAGATTCCTTAAATGAGCAGGAAGAACAAGTAGATCCCTCCAGGGACCTGATCTTCATGTCCTTGACCAAACAGCCTTGCTTGGTGACTGGGATTCACTCCTTGTGTTCAGCTTTGCCTCCAGGAGCTCCACAGCCCCACTGCAGCTGGGAGACTGATACAAAGTCCTCGGTGGAAGCTGCTGTGGCCTCCAAGTCTGGGCCCCAGGTCCTCCAGGCCCTCCTCCTGCACTGGCACCATCCTCCATTGCTCAAATCATATTCTTATTCTAATTATAGAACTATAATGATTAATATGTTATGATCTATACACCCAAAGAGCTTACAAGATAACAAGGTACTCAGTAAAACATCTTTGAACAAGTACTTACTGAACATTGACAATGCACCAGACACTTGTGGGTGGAGATCAAAGCAGATGAAAACCCTTGCTCTTCTGCGCTATGTTTTACAGCAGGAATCTCATTATGATAAAGATGTACCAAGGGTGTTGTGGGAGTAAGGGATGGAGCTAACCAATCCAGATGTGTAGCAGGACAGAGCACATTGGTATTTATGATATGTTTGTTCCAAAAGTACAAAAGTCCCTCACCCTGACTTGGCATAAAATCTCAACTTGAGACATCAGAGACTTTTAGAAAAATAAGTTAAAGTGAATACAAATTATGTTATAAATTTTACAACATGCTCTGAAGTCATTGGTGAATCTAGGTCCAGGAACTGCTTATGATTATAATCACAACATATACTTTTTAATCTACATAATTGACTGTGACCTTTTGGTAAGTCTTTAGAAAATAGGGTATGAAGATTTATCAATTCTTGGCAAGCTCGGCTTCCTGAAAGAGCCATCCTTGAAGGTATCACTAAGCCTCAGTTTCACATACGAGGGTCACTGAAAACATGATGGCTGTGACTTTCAATGTAATACATACTGAACTCTGACTAGTGCATAGCCCAACATGAGTCTGTTTATGTGTCCTAAAATTTATGTGTACAATCTTAGGAATATGTGTGTGTATTAGTTAAACATGGCTGAGTTACACATAACATATCATTACAAGTGGTTGGCTCTAGAATATGGAAAATAAGATTGAGAGATGGCGTGCAGAGAAATTCTATAATATAAGAATTTTTAAATGATTACATAGTGCTGTGATGCGTGTAATGATATGGTATCTGCATAATTTTGAAACCACAATATTAAGGTATGATTGGAGTCAGGTATTTCCCTTCTCCCACATGGAATGCTAGATCTAGCTGGAGTTGGATGTAATCCCCCCTTACCCCAGTTCAGTGAGGTTCTAATAGACCCCAGCAGGTTAGACTCTGGTTAAACAGTTTCTCCTGAGGGCAAATTTGGTATAACAACAGCTTGTTCTAGCATATTCTAAAGCAATCCCTTTCTCCTACCTCCCTTGCAGAAGCATACATTTATTTTTCATTGACATTCACTACAAGCAGGGCAAGTTCCTATGGGCCCTGCCGAGTGAATCCCTGAAGGTTTTGACTTTACACTTGTCCCCACTAGCCTCCAACAACTGTTTAGCTACAACTCAGTTTCCCTTGCACAGATTCCAAGGGAGGTTTCTGTTCTGGTATCTGCCTGTCACTCCAATTTTGGAGACAGTGTTCCTCTCTGAGTCCTTTTTTCTTACATCTCTAAAATAATTGATTTTTTAATTTGTCAATTTTTTTTTACTGTCATCCAGGGAGAAGTGGTGTCTTCTAAGCCCTTTAGAGGTGTAACTGGAGACCAGACATCTTTTGTATCATTGCATGTGCGTGTAGTGTATTCATGTTCATGTGTGTGTGTGTGTGTGTGTGTGTGTGTGTATGTACATGTGGAGGTCAGATGTGTCTTTCTCAATTGCCCTCCACCTTATTTTGGGAGACAGAGTCTCTCACTGAACCTAGAGCTCACTGATTTGGCTAGACTGATACCCAGAAAGGCCTAGGGATCCTCCTGACTCTGCCTCCTCTGTACTGGGATTGCAGGCTTACACCACTATGTTAGCCTTTCTGTATTGGGTGCTAGGAATCAAACACAGGTCCTCATGCTCACACAGCAAACACTTCACCAACTAAGTCCTCTTCCCAGGCCCACTTTGCTTTATTTTTTAGGAAACATAACCAAAATGCAAAATAAGAGAGATTGTTTCTGTTAAAACAAAATGAAAATCTACCTATTCATTTCTTTGTGTCTTTGTTTGCTGTTTTCCCAGCTTGCCAGGTTATGACCCAGCTGAGTAGTGCTTGCTGTTCAGTATGGGGGCTGCTTTATGTTGATGTGCAAATGGGGTGACAGAAGTGGTCTCAGTTCAGCTAGAGGTAGGTGCAACTTTTGAGTTGGGATTCTAAGATTGACTCTACAGGGTCCTGGATCAGCAGGGTGGGATGGAGGCTGCTAGGTATACAGTTTGGCTAATAGATTAGGGTGGGAGCTCACAGATCTGGGGCACACAGAGCTCAGATAGTGATATCAGGGCACAGAGAAGTCTGAGGAATGGGAGCTCAGGACCACAGGTCTGGGGGTGGGGGGAAGGACCCCAGAGACCCAGGCTGGGCTGAGAGCTCAGATGGCAGAGGGTGACACATCCTACCAGGACTGGAGGAGGGCACAGATCTGGGATAGGGAAGAATGTCCGTAAGCTGAGGAAAATCTACCTATTAGTTTAAATCTCTATGTTTTGTTTTACTCATCTAATGACCTCTTTAGAAAAAACAATTTTCAACCAAGTGAAATATGCTGTTGTTCGCCTATGTGAATAACATCACCTGGACATTGCCCTGAGGAGAAAACAGAGAGCATCATCAGTAACCCTGGGAACTGTGAGGTTTGAGGGAAGCTTCAGTGGGGTGGGGGAAGTAGGAGCTAATAGCATCCTTCTTTACCACTGGTTTGTTCTGTATTGTCCCATCACAATTGTAGTAGACAAAAGAACTCAAGAAAATAAAATAGCCTGAACTACAGAGCTAGAAGAAACTGAAGAGGTAATTCTTTAATCTCCAAAGAAAATACTACGGCCTGAAAAAATGGTTAAATGACTAACTCAAAGTCAGACACTGAGTGTGACAGTAAAACATTACTATCCAAGCTTCTTGTGCCAACCTCCGTTTACTGAACTTCTCAGCTTTGATATCCAAATGTCCTGCAATCTAATTTCAGAAGTTTTAAAGGACAAGATTTAGCTCCTACAAATGCAGTTTCTTATTATTTAAACATCAAAGCCTGAGATACCTTTTCCAGTCAACACTAACATTTCACTTCCAGATCCACTAAAAATAGGGGGGTTTTGTTTTGTTTTTTATGTTTCTCCAGAAGCGTAAAATTCATTGTGAATTCCAGGTATCCATAAGAGCTGTGGTCATTGTCAGCAGGCAGCCTTTTGGACATCCAGCTTCTGAATCCCTACTTTGTCTCCCAGGTCCACTCAGCTACATCCAGGTCTCTGTGCATGTGCTTTATTGCTGTGATGGAAAAGGTTTGGAGAATTCCAAGGTCATTCTCTCTTATCTTCATAGGCATGCAAACACAAAACTTTTACCCATCAATCATCTTAGATGATTTACCCACCTCCCACCAGACACACACACACAACTCCCAACTCAAGACTTAAATTCTGTAATTGTGTTCCAAAAGTGAGATCTAGGCGCAAAAATCCATAACAAATTAAATTCAGAAATGACAAAGAAAGTGGACCAAATATTTTTATAGAAAAGTTTTGTCAGCTTGGGGAGTGGTTAAAAGGAAATGGGATTGCTTAAGATCCTTTCAACAGGTCCAGTTTGGGACACAGACATTTAATAATGAGCTCAGTGTTTCAAGGAACAGTAAAGATCCTGCACACGGTTTTAATCAGGCACCCTGACTCTAGCACTAGATGTAGTTTCTAATGGCGCTTGTCAACCCTTAAAAACCAATGCTGTTAGCAACAGCAAAATGAGTCACCAGCCCAGGCCTATAGAGGAATACCATGTATAGGCTACATTGACCTAATTGGACTAAAATTCAGAAGCTACATGTTGATCTCTAAGCAAGTACATTCCTGGTCCTCCTGGAGTCAACCTTCAGTTAACAAAGATACCAAAGATCCGTTTGGACTAACGTGCATGCCTTCGTTTCTTTGCGTTCACTCAAGCAATATGATTTTTAAAGATGGCTGTGAATAGTGCCTATTGAGAGCATCCTGAGATCAGCTGTGTGACCCAAGGGCTAGTTTTTGAAGCCCTCTTCTGTGTCAGTCATTCTTTCTCTCCATTCAAGCAAATACTGTTTGTCTGGGCCCCCTGGGGCTCTTTGAGTTGAAAGCCTGCAGGTGGATGCAAAATGGAAGATAGGAATACATTCATTCTAAAATGCCATTGCTTTTCATACTGGGTAAGAGTGTTTGAAAACTAAAGAAGTCTGGAAAAATGAATGTTCCAGAAGATAATATGTAAGAGTTTCTAAACATTTATAATGGGATATGATAGGTGTTGTCCTAGGGAAAAAGCCAAGATCTATCACTCCTAAATATTAACTTCAAAATAGACACTTTTATGTATAAGAAATTCATTATTTATAATGTAATAATTGTTATTTTTCTACTTGAAATTTGTTTTTCACTCTTTCTTCATGAATTTTGAAATTTTACGTGAACAATAAACTCTCCAAGTTTCCAATCAAGATATATTTATGTATAAAATAGTTTTCAAATACTATCTATCATATTCACAAATAATAATGCTATAAAACTAGCATGTAATGTCAATAATTGCACTGAGGTTACCTAGGTGTTTAAAACTAAAAGAGATTAAAAATAGCCTTGGAACAAGGCTTTATTCAAGTAGGACTTTAGTAAATCCAGTTAAATCAGATCCAGAAACTTTTTGGCCAGGAAATGTTTTTGTCCCATGGTCAATGCATCCTGATTATTATTTGGGAAGTAGGGAACCAGTAATATTCCTGTTTTCAGAACTCAGAAATACACTTGAAAGGGTTAAAATCTCACTGCACCCATTACATGCACAAAAATGAAAATATCTACCAATGAACTGTAAATTTAATCTGACTTCCAGTATTTTTCTACACTAGAACACACACTGGAAAAATTAAAGATTAAGTACTCAGATAAACCATGTCTCTTGTATCCAGTGCTACTAAGGTTCTTTCTGGGTACTCCTTCAACTTAACCTCCACAGTCTAACTTTTCTATTCATTTTATTTTCCAACTCTGTACAGGTAGTAATTAGTTTCAATTTATGATTGTCATTAAGTTGTAAGCCAAGTTCCATTTTGTTTTTCCTAAAAAAAATTTCATAAGAAGCAAATCAGCTGAGCATGGTGGCATACATCAGTCATCCTAATACTCAGGAGACTGAGGCCAAAGGTGTTTGAATTTGAGGTCAGTTTGGGCTACATAGTGAGATCTTGCCTCAAAACAAAAGAAAAAAGGGGCTGATGAGGTAGCTCAGTTGGTAAAGTACTTGCCACACAAACATTAAGATCTGTGCTCAGACTCCCAGCACCCCCACAAAGAGAAGGGCATGCTGGCACTCACCTGTAATCCCAGCACTGGAGAGGTCGAGACAGTAGAGTCTCTGGGGTTGGTTGGCCAGACAGTACAGCTGAACCTGTGAGCTCCAGGTTCAGTAAGCAATCTTGTCTTAAAAAATCAAGGTGAGAACCAGATGAAGAAAGCACCTAATGTCAACCTCTGGCCTCCACATCTATGCACACAGCACTCACATGTACCCACATAGGCATGCAAACACAAACACACACACACACACACACACACACACACACACACACACAAGATTGTGGACTTGTGGACTAGTATATGTACATATATTTGCCTATACATTTCCTCTCTGGAGATCTTCTTTCAAAAGGCAGTTGAACCAAGAAGTTTCCAAGCACGATTTAACAAAAACATTTAGATTTTCAGAAAATGAACACTAAAATTGTGACTCAGTGTTGTTCCACAAGCCAAGATGACAGAGGCTATGGCAGTGCAATGCCACATTATAGAGATGCCTGAATCAAGGCAGCCTGACTCTTGGCACTCATTTCAACCAAGACTGAGACCCAACTGTTCTGAGAAGTTGTTCCTTCAGATATCTCTCAGAACTGTATTCTCAACAAAGCCCTTGCTCTCCGTTTATTGAAACTATACATCCAGCATGAAATGGGGAAGAAAAAGTGGATCCTTATCAGAGGCTTTTTCCCTTTATAACCCCCTGCTAATCTAGAACAGCACACACAAGCACAAACAGATGTTATCTGTCTGATCCTACCTGGTGTTTGCAACACAAATTTAATCATTCTCCTTATTTCCAATGAATATTCACTGTTTCCAGCACTTGATAGTCTCACAACATACATATACACAACATGCTTTATTCTGGGTCAAGAGCAAGGAAGGGCCATGAAGAATTAACACTGTATGTTTAGGTTACTAGAAGAGTCCAAGGCCTTGTAAGCTTTTCTACATTATAAACAAGCTGAGATAGTGTTAAGTGATCTCAAAACATAAGATTAAGTTTTTGGTTATAAGGTTAGGTAAAAGTCATTTGTCTAGAAGTCACTCCCACAAGAAGTGACTAGCATAACTGAAAGTCATGATACTGACAAGTAAACACAATTTTGTTCAGGATAGGCTGCTAAAATGTGGGCTGCCTGCCTGGACTATTTAGAGAATACCTCAATATCTAAAAAAACAAAGCTATATTTTTTAATAGTTACAGATCTGTACAACCATTTAGTCACCAAAACTCTCAGTAACTACACAGATGGGCTTCTGACAACTTCTAATGGGTATAACTTAAGACAGAACAGATGATTCGACCAGCAGATTAATCAAACTCTCCAAACTGCAAATTAAAAAGAAACACATCAAGTACTGTATTTCCCTCACAGATGTTAAGCAAAACAGATTCAGCCCTATTCCTATAATTACAGCATTAGGAGAGATTTACCCTCATCAAAGTAAGACAAAACACACCAAAAGAAAGCTGATGAAAAACTGATGAGAGCCCAAATAATAATTTTTGAAAATCTCACAGCTATAGATCTTATTTTTTTCAATTGTGTATTCATTTCTTTCAAATGAGGAGCCTTGCAGTTAAAAAATATAATCCTGGTGGAGACCTGAGCTATACCCCCACACACAAACACACACATAGTATCCACCTAAATTCATCTCCAGCATGTATAGCTGATTTAAAAAAAAAAAATCAAAAACTTTCTTTTCTTGTCAAGCTTCATTTAAGCTTTTTAAGCACAAGAAAACAAAAACAAACAACAACAACAAAAAAAAACACCAAGGAATCCCCCAAATCTGGAGGATTCAAAGCAAATGTTACCCATTGGTCTTCACATTAAATGCTGTATTGAGTACAAACAGTGCAATTGCCCAAGTGAGTTCTTATTAATCTTGCCTGCAGGACTTCCAGTAAGCTAGAGGGGCTAAGTCTCGCAACAGATTTGTTAGCAAACCTCAGGTCCCTTTAGGCCTTCCTGTCCCCTAGCGCTTATGTGACTTAACCCGTCATTTCAAAGCAGCTTTGCCTACCAACTGACCCAAGCCAGGCATCCCTTGCTCTGCCACGGTGTCCGCGCAGCAGACTATCCACACACTCCACACATGTTCTCAGCACCAAGATGCTCCCTAGGATGGAGCCCTAGAGCTGTGGTCAATCAGAGCTATAACTGCTCCAGCTCCCGCCAGCCTGTCTCCACTCAAAGCGTCCATTTAGCTGGGAAGCACAGCAAAATTTATAGCCTGGACTTTTATTGTGTGGAGCTTTAGCACCACAAGGAACCCTATACTCTTGTCTAAAAGCCTTTAAGAAGGACAGGCCCTGAGATAGTTTTAACCAATAAACTAGCACAGAGACTGCAATAGACCTGAAATTAATCAGTTAGACACTCTTCAGCCCCTTGAACTATTACTAAATTTGATTCTTGAAGATGCCATAGGTTAAAGAAATGGTTGTAGCAGCAATTCGGGTTTTTCTTTAATTCCTTTTTGTGCAGCTTTTTTTCTGAGAAGCATTTTTTTAAAAAATAAATATTATGGCGCCTATGTGAGATGGCTCAGTGGATAAGAGCACTAGACTCTAAGCTGAGGATCTGACTTCAAACCCCAGAATCCATATGGTAGAAAGAGACAACGGATTCCTGTAAGCATCCTCTGACATCTACATACACAGTGGCATATGCCCACCCACACATACACACAATAAATAAAATTTTAAAAATAAAATAAATTAATAACTAAGAAATTAAAGTTATGGTATGTAGTTGAGGTTTATAAAGTGATTATACAGGATTATATGGAGAGCAAAACGGTTCCTGTAGTGAAGCAATGTATCTGTCACCTCAGTTACTTCTTTTCAGAAGAACAGCTAACAGCTAAAGTAACAGCATTAGTTACTTTTCTGTTGCTGTGATAGAAACACTGACCAAAGCAACTTATAGAAGGAAGAATTTATTTGAGCTTACAGTTCCAGGGGCAAGAGTCCATCATGGCGGGGAGGCATGGTGGCAGAGGTGGCTGGAGGAGGAGTGGAGGCTAAGCTCTCACATCTTCAGGCAGGCACAGGAAGCAAGAGAGTGACTGGAGATCTGACAAGGCTTAAGAACTCACTAAGCCCGTCCCCGGAGACAGGCTTCCTCCAGCATAGCCACACATTCTAAGACCTCCCCAAAGAACACCACCAACTGGAGAAAAAATGCCCAAATACTTCAAGCCTATGGGGGACATTTTCATTCAAACCATCACATTCCACTCCCTGGCCCCCATAAGCTCATGACCATACAAAATGCAAAATGCATTTAGTCCAGCCTTAAAGGCCTACTAACAACAAAAATCCTTCACTCAAAACTATTTTATTGACCTAGTCCTCCTGTTATACAGTACATCTCTGGACTATTCCTTCTATATTTCTGATATTTTGGGTCCTTTGACATATCCCTCTCCATCCCCCACCCCACCTTTTTTAACCACTTCCATTCTCTCTGCATAGCTGAGCTCTTTTTTCCCATTCCATATATAGCTGAAATCCTGCAATACTTTTTATTCCTGTGTATGGCTTTTTTCACTTGGCATAGTATCTTCCAAGTCTATCTGTGTTGTAGCAAATAGCGGGATCTCTTTCTTTTTAAAGGTTAAATACTATTTGTGCTTGGTACACAAGCACAAATATATCATATTCATAATCCATTTGTCCATTGTTGGTTATTTTAGATTCTCTCCATGTGTTGGATATCGTGTAGGTACAATGCTATGAATATGTGAACCCAGGAGACAGAAATCTTTTTTTTAATGTTTTATGTGTTATTTTTATTTTATGTGTATGCGTGTATTGCCTGCATGTAGGTAAGTGCACCCGTGTCGTGCAATGCCCATGGAGGACAGAAGAGGCTGTCAGATCCCCTGGAACTGGAGTTATGGATAGTTGTTAGCTGCCATGTGGGTGCTGGGATTCGAACCGGATCTTCTACAAGAACAGCCAGTGTTCATAACCGCTGAGCCCTCTCCAGCCCCAAGACAGAAATCTTTATGAAGAGGTGATATCATCTCCATTGGGATTATACCCAGAATAGTGACTATAGAGTCACATGGAATTTCTATTTTTATTTTCCTTAGGAGCCTCCATGCTGTTTTCTGAATAGTTGTAACAATTTCCATTCCTAACATTGTACTAGGGCACCCTTTCCTCCCTACCCAGGCAAAATTTACCTCTTTTCAGAAATTGCCCTCATGGGAAAGAAGCAATACAGTAATTTTAATTTGCATCTCCCTGATAATGAAAGATGTTCGGCACCTTTTCATATACCAAGGGTGATTTTCAGTCCCCCTTCAGAAAAATAACTGTTCAAGTCCTTTGGCTATTTTATTGTATTGTTTCTCTTTCTGCTATTGAGTTGCATGACTCCTTTACAAAATTTGGGTATTAAACCTTCATCAAATATGCAGTTTGCAATTATTTTTGAAGCTATTTTAGAGGGTCAATGTGTCAATGTTTAATATCTCTCTCTCTCTCTCTCTCTCTCTCTCTCTCTCTCTCTCTCTCTCTCTCTCTCTGTTGGGTTGAGAGAGACCCAAACTTTGTGCAATATAACACCAATCCTTCCTCCAGTTCCAAACACCCATATATACTATATCCTGCTTCCCAGCTTTATTTTTCTCCCTAGCAGTCATCACTCTACACACTATACATACACAATATGTACATGTGCTTGGAGTGTGTCTTAAAATGTGAGACCCATCAATGATTACCTGCAATGCAGCTTGCATTGCCTATGTCAACATATATCAATAAATTAGGATAGTGGCAGTGTGTTCACTAACAAAGTACTTATTGAGCACCTCCTGTGTGCCAGGCCCTGTTGCAGGTACTGGAAATACAACTGTGAACCAAACAGACAAAAATACCTTTTGACTTTTCTTTCCACACCACAAATTCTTTGCCTCATTGTAGGTCTGTCTCCAGTAAATGCCACCTAGTAAAATGCCATTGGCTTGATATGAAATTTTTAGCCTCATAGCTTCCACAGGTTATCAATAAGCTGTTCATGGGTAAAACTGATAAAAGCAAAATTTAGAAAAGATTTTTCTCTGCCCTGTGTTATCTCCAGTATCTACAGCAAGGCCTGGAAGATAATAGGTGCTCAGTGAATGTTTGTTGAAGAACACATTGCTACCAATAGACTTTATTGCCACAGATCTTCTTCACTGCTAACAGGAATCTGTCCCAGGTTCCCAGGCCCCTCCTAATACAGACATCTATCTGTCCATCACCATCATCACTCACCTATTTATTCTCCAGGAGTGGTTTAATCTGAGCAGCTAAACCTGAAGAACAATACTAATTGAATAAACTAGTCTTTCACGTAGAAGAGACCACAGCTTCTTAAATTGTGGGTCATGACCTTGTATGGAGTACCACAACTAAATACAGGGACCATAAAAGCTGGCAGCAGTAAAAGGTTCATGTCATCCAATGTGCACAAGAGTCCAGGATGTTTGGGGGCTGTTCTCCCAAATGCAGGGCACATCTAATGAGCAGCTATTGGCAGAGATCCTGAGTTTCAGTGATGGGTCACTCCACAGACAGCTAAGACCTCCAGTGGAGGGAAAGTGGGACACATAACACACAAGCCTATTTACACAAGAGTCCCCAATTACAGGGGAATTCTGCTACTACCACTCCTGACTGGAAGTCCAGATGTCAGTAGCATCCCTACCTTGGCTCCTGGAGCAGGGTCAGTTGACTGGGGATCCTAGAGAGCCTCAGTTCTCTTTTCCTTGTGCTGGAGGCAGAGAGCCATTCTAATGATGGGAGGGCTTGAAGCAACTTTTATGGACTGTGCTCAATGCCCCTAACAGAGCAGGCTGCAGAAAACTGAATACTGCTTACGATGCCCTGACGGCTGGCCCCAGGGTAGAAATTTTATCATTGTGACTTATAACTTGCTGCCTTGCAGAGTGGCTGATAAAAGGAAAACATTAAGAAACAGAACTGGGGTGGGAATGAAAAGGAGAAAGGGGAAGGAAAATGCAATGTAAAAACCAGTTAGGCCGGGAAGGTGGCACATGCCTTTAATCCCAGCACTCGGGAGGCAGAGGCAGGCGGATCTCTGTGAGTTCAAGGCCAGCCTAGTCTACATAGTGAGTTCCAGGACAGCTGGGGCTACAGGGTGACCCTGTCTCAAAAAGTCCAAAAAAATAAAAAAAAAAAAACAGTTAGGAGGTCTGATTGTTGTTCAAATTGCCTATAATTAATTAATCATTGCAGTTGGTCATTAACATTTGTCTATGCTTTCTAACTTCCTGAAGCTTAGAAGAAAGCTAAGTCTTCTGATGACGCAAACTCTTGGTAGGTCCAGAGCTCTGAGAACCCGTTCATAAGAAGTAGAACCAACTCATTCAGCCTCCTTGGATCTCAGATTCCATATCCCAATAAAATCAGGGCTTACAGGAGGAAACACTGTGGTGCCAGTAACAGCCACCATTCTATAATCAAATTGGGCTCAGAGGAGCAAAGGATTCCCCCAGGGTTTCTCAGCTGACCCCACCTCACCCCATTCCGCTACACCTATGGGAGGTATTTCATTCTACCTACTGTTGGCCAGAATTCAGGGCTATCCTTCCCTGTCTGCATGCATTGAGACAAAGCTCAGTGTGTGCTGGGAGAGAGAGACAGGAATTTGCTGAATACCTAGCCAAGATCCTCAATTCATCATCAAAAACTCTGCTCTCAAGTTCAACAGGAAGAAGCCACCTCTTTCTCGCTTCTACTCTGCGTTACAAGGTTTCTATCCCCATGTCTCTAAGGGAAGGTTGCACAGGTTTGTCTCCTTTTGCATCCTCTCTTATTGACCATAAGAACCCTGAAGATCAAATTCATATGTTATTTATCTCTGGGTTCCCAGAGGCCACTGAAGGATCTAATATGAAGTGACAATTCAATACCGGGAAAGAATGGAAGGGAGGAGAGAAGAAGGAAGGAAGGGAGGGTAGGAGGGAGGGAGGGAGGGAGGGAGAGAGGGAAGGAAGAAGTGAAAAAGAGGTAGAAAAAAGATTGATTTCACAAAGTTTAACTCTGTAGGGATAAAGATTGACTCTAGGTCTGTGCAGAGGCTGGATAAGGACTCTGCCACTGAACTATATCCTCAGTCCCAGAACTTACCCCTTTATTTAAAAATGTTCAATAGTCACTATTATCCAGAGTATTAAATCCAAATTCTTCATTATGTCATTCAAGACAATCTCCCACCCAAGCTTAAATCCCATTGCTTTTTCACTAAACTGCTCAAAAGACTTTTTTCCCTTCATCAGTCCTTGCTTTATCTCTTTTCTCTCCTTCCCTCTCTTTCTTCTCTTCTCTTCTTCATGTCACTTACAGTCATTAAACCTTGAGTGCCTGTCAGGGATTAGTCCAGCTCAAAGTCAGTGTAGACAACAGACAGGTGAGCAGGCAGATGCAATGTGCCATGAAATTCAAAGCGGTTTAGAAATTCAGGGATGAGGCATTAATCTAGTCTGGGCCTGAGCAAGTTGGAAGGACAGAGAACAGAAGAGGTCCAAAAAATCCCTGAGCTGAGTCTGAAACATTGCATGGGTGTTTTAAGTACAAAAGACTGAAGAAGAAATTGTGGGAAAGACATGTGTGTGCCAGGCATGGAGGTGTGAATGATCCCAGTGCATCTGAAGAGCCACATGAACCTCCCTTTTTGGCATAGGGAAAGCAGGATGATTTTGAAATAAAGCTCCTCAGGAGCTAGACCATCAAAATAATTCAATGCTAAGGATTTTCAAGTTGAGCTGGAAGGTGACAGGAAGGAGGGAGATCAGCCCAAAGGGAGGAGTGGAATAGAAGGAGATATTGGCCTACCTTGAGATATGGACTTTGAGAAAGAACATGAAAAAAGGGACAGAGTCTAGGGACAAGAGGCACTGGTGTACAGATTCGATGATCAACTAAATGAAGAAAAGATATGGACTATGGAAGGAAGAAAGGAAGGAGGGAGGGAGAGATGGGAGGGTCTCTCTAAGGATGTTGGTCATGTAGAGCAGGAGATCAATGTTTCCTTCACTGGGATGTAGGATTCAAGAAGAAGAGTACGTTGCAGAAAGAAAGTGTGACGATGTCAATCCTGGTTCTGATAAAACTGAGCTATGTGGATGTACAAAGACATCAGGCAAATCTTTAGAGTGGAGGTTTTTCCAGAGAAACTCTGACCCAAGGACGTTACATGACTGTGTCAAGACCACACAACTAGTGAGAGGCAGAGGTGGAGTCAGAGTCCCAGCTGTGCCCAAGTATTCCTGTGTTTTGCCAGGACACCCTCTGCCTTTGGTACTTGGCAACAACAGTGTAAGATAAGGTTTCTGTCAAACAACTGCTAGTAAATCAGCCATTGGTTTCTGTTTATGTAGTTGTTTCCTCCAAATGGAAACATTCACAGTGTTTCATAGGACAATGAAAACCTACAAGTCTCAGGAAGCTCAGACATGTACAAGATTCACAAGTTCCTACGCTAAGATTACAGATACCTGCTGGGAAGACCAGACTCTTAGGTAGAGCGGTCTGAAATTGGGTAGGAACTCCAAGGATCCATCAGCATCCATGCTGGGTGGGCTTTCCTGTGACCCTTCAACCTTTGAGTTACCCATACTCCTGTAAGTAATTCCAGCAAACTCATTGGTTCACCAAGCTAGACTAGGGTGAAGTTATTTTGTCCTCATGGGTCATGCTCCATCTAGGCAAGTCACACAATTTCTACTTAGTTATATGGGAAGGATGCTTCTAGAATCTTCCTCAAAAGTAAAAAAGTCGTTTTAGATTATGGTAATTTAATTTTTAATTGATCCACACTGGAATTCAATAATCTGATAGCTCTGCTGTGCTTTTTTTAGTCTTTTGAGACAGGGTCTCTCTGTAACCCCAGCTGTCCTGGAACTCACTATGTAGACCAGGTTGGCCTTGAACTCACAGAGATCCGCCTGCCTCTGCCTCTGGGATTAAAGACGTGCACCACCACACTGGACATGAGACCTGATTTACTCAGAAACTTTCTGATTTCTCAAAGTCTGAATTTGTTGAAAATCACCTCCATGTGATTCTGAATACCAATTGTACGGAGATGTGGCCAAAAACAGAAGTTGTCATAGCTTTGCCTAAATGCCCTGTCTCTTTAGTTCAAGTGTAAAGTACATATGAATAGCAATGGGCCCCCGAGAGGTCCCTATGTACCCCAACCTCAGGAACCGTGACCTCTGGGGAGGTGTCAGGCTTCTCTTTATGGAAATCCATTGATCCTCAAATTTTCCTGTTAAGGTCAGAGACAGCAAATGTATGAAGAAAGTCACATTTTCCTATGTCTTCCCAATCTATCTCACACAGTAACCATCCCCATAGAATAGATTTCTGTCTGAACTCCTCAGAGAGTTCTGCCCAGTGTCTGAACTTTCAGAAAAGTTGCCCCAGAACTAAAAGCATGGCCAAAATGTGATTTATTTACCAGCTGAATGTTTTCCATATCTGGCTGTGAGATCATTGCTCATTAAATGGTTAAATAACAGCTAAAGCTGTAAAGTTGTATGTATGAGAATTTCCCAATCTACCTTGCAAACAGCCAAATTTTCAGTATATTTGTCCTGTTCACCCTGATTCTTAAACACTCTTTCTGAGAAGCACTCTGGTGCAAAAGAAACATTTTGACCTTCAACAAGGATTAGCATCTTGGTGGGAGGGACACAAACCTCAAATGCTTTGCTGAGAAGAATTTGATGTAGTTTACTGGAGGAGTTTACTCTACACTGGGAGTACAAATTATTAGCAAATACTGAAAATAGTTTGCTGTATGTGAACCTTAATAAAAAAGACAGCCTAATATTTACACAGCTCCTTCCATTCAGAGGACTGCAAACATGCCGTCCCTGTCAGCAGCACCCTTGGCTCAGTTACTTATTCCTTCCCTCCTGAAGGGAGCTATCACTAAGCCACACTGGTGACCTCCCCAGTCACATGCCCCAAAGGAGTCCTATCCGTTTCTACTCCTGATGGGACACAGTCCTAACTCTTTCTCAACTCCTAACTCTTTCTTCTTCCTCTTAATGTAATACAGGAATGGCAAATGCTGGAACTTCGTTCTGGACCAATTAGACCCCCAGAAACTGGTTTCCAAGCTGTTTGAAGGATACTGTCAAAACCTGTCAAGACCCTACAAATTCTCTGCAATCTCCCTTTATGGTCCTTACTCAAACAGTAGGAAATGAAAGTCCTACTCACTCACTGTCCCCATTACAAAAAACTGCTGTTTACCATTGCCTAATCTACAGAATGGTAGCTAGAAGTCATTCTTTTAGTTTCTCTCTTCAAGCTAAATGCTCTGGCTTTCTTTTACCTCTTTTCTTAGACTTACCCAACATTATTTCCCATCACCATCAAGCCCCATGTTTCCTCCACACTTGAATTTGGTTCTCACCCTAGAGTCAGATCACCACTGATACATCAGCACTTTTCCCCTGTTCACTTATTTGGTAATATCTGAGCTTTGAATTAATCTTTTAAAAACTACTTTTAGCCGGGTGTGGTGGCACACGCCTTTAATCCCCAGCACTCAGGAGGCAGAGGCAGGTGGATCTCTGTGAGTTCAAGGCCAGCCTGGTCTACGTAGTGAGTTCCAGGACAGCTGGGGCTACAGGGGCACCCTGTCTCAAAAAGACCAAAAAACAAAACAAAAAAGAAAAACAAAAAAAAAACAAACCTACTTTTGATATTCTGATTCATGTTAATTTTAGTAGTTGATTTCTTGGACATATATGGGTCTCACCTTATCTTCAATGGGTAAGATCTCTAGTAGAAGCCTTAAAACTGCAGAGGACCAAACCTGTATGCACTAAACATTCCTCTTATTGCCCTGTGGTATTGCCACAGAGTGCCAGAGTTAATCCAGATCTCCATGTGTTGTGCCAGTGCCTCTTTTGTGTCAGTGCTCTTATGAGTTGGAGTCATTATTAAGTAAAATAATAGTTGAACCAAATCGCTGTGCAATGGCAACAAGTGATGCTGATAGCCAGTGGGTAGGCAGAGCATTAGTGTGTATTCACTGGACAAAGGGATAGCTCACCTTTCTGGCAGGAAGTAATACAACTCGAGATCTCATCATACAACACAGAAGGTATGGTAGTTTGAATGAGAATGTTTCCCATGGGCTCCCAGTAACTGAATGGTTTGGTCCCAGTTGGTGGTGCTGTTTGTGGAGGTTTAGGAGATGTGGCCTTGCTGGAGGAAGAATGTCACTGGAGGCAGGCTTTGAGCGTTCATAGCCTTGCCCCATTTTGAGTTAGTCTCTCTCTGCTTCCAGTATGAGCTTCAAGATGTGAGCTCTCAGCTTTCTGCTCTAGCTGCCTCTTTCCATGCCTCTTTTGCCGTGATGGACTCTTACCCTATGAAACTGTAAGCCCAATAAACTCTTCATTTCATAAGTTGTCTTGGTCATGGTGTTTATTCACAGCAATGGAAAAGTAGCTAACACAGAAGGACACACTGTTTTAAATTGCTTAATTGTTTATGGAATTCTGCACTTAATATTTCCATTTTGCAGTTAACAATTAGTAACTGAACCCACAGACAGTGAAGGCAAAGATGAAGGAGGATTGCCATCATACAGTGGAATACTGTTGGTGTGATTGTTTCTGCCCCTTGCTCTATCATAACCCTCACCTAACTGTTCTATTTGTTTCTTTTGGTTTTGCAAAGTATGTAACTTTTCCCTTTATTGAGGATGTGATCCTGGTCAGACAACACTCTGTCCTTCAAGTCCCAACACTGACAAGCTTCTTGTGAGTCCTCAGCATCCCTCAGCTCTAGTGTTACCTGTTCCCCCATATCTTGCTTAGAGGGATTTCACTAAATATGTAGAGCTATATAACTAAAAACCAGGTTCTCGTATTTTAGGTATTGTATCTTCTAAAGGAAAAATAAATAAGGTAAACAGCCTAAAGTAAAGAACTTAAATTATCTAATTGAACTGTAATTTAAATAGCCACAATCTTGAACAAAGTACCAATACCTTATGCCTTATCCCATGGCTCTTCTACAGATAACAAGTCAAAATAAAATTATAAATTAAGCAAAAACCACAAACCAGAGCAGGGTATGGTGGTTCATACTTTTAGTCCAAGCCTGTGGGAGGCAGAGGCAGGTGAATCTCTGTGAAATCAAGACCAGCCTGGTCTATATGGTGAGTTCTAGGCCAGCCAGGGCTACAGAAAGACCCTGTGTCAAAAAGACAAAAAAATTCACAAACCAAACTTTCAAATAAAGTAAAATTTCAAATAAAGTAATTCATTGTGGACAAAAAAGTTGTCTAGTTGAAATACAATCTTCTCACCCAAAGTTAAAGGATCTTGGCTACAAATGGTGAAGGTTCTTGCCAGCTCCTCATACCTGTGATGTTGTGATGGAACAATGCCATTTTCCATCAGTTTTCCATCCAAATTTATGCAAGCCTTTGTTACTTTGGAACACAGAACTAGCTTTTGCCTTTTGCCTGGCATGCCTGTGTTATGGGAAAGCAAGCATTGCCTTTCTTTCTTTTTGACATTATGCTAAAATAATTCAACATAAGTTCAGTATGGGTACAAACAAAACACAAGTTATCAATTTGAAAAGGGAACAAACTACCAAGCCAGCTCGTGAAGCTTTTCGGCTTTTTGAAATTTGCTTAAAAACCTTTGGAGGTGTCAAAAACAACATTGGTAACTAAAAGAGAAGTGCAGGTGCTGAGGAAAGCCTGAATTTGATGTCCAAATAACCCCAAATTTACTTATTTTGTAGTTACAAAGAAAATATAAAATTTAAGTGAGATGTTTCTAATTTTCTGATGTAGACACTTAATGCTATGAATTTTTCTCTTAGGACTGCCTTCATTATGTCCCAAAGGTTTTGGTATGTTGTGTTTCATTTTCATCAATTCTAAAAAATTTTTTAAATTTCCCTCTCAATTTCTCCCTTTATCCAGATTTAATTCAGTAGTATGTTGTTTAGTTTCCATGAGTTTATGTATTTTTCCCATTTTCATGGTTATTGATATGTAGTTTTACTCATTTGTCGTCAAACAGAATAAAAGATAATATTTCAATTTTCCTGAATTTATGGAGACTTGCTTTATGTTCTAGTATGAGGTCAATTTTGGAGAAAGTTCCATGGGTTGCTGAGAAGAAAGTATGTATTCTTTGGTATTTGGGTGAAATGTTTTGCTGATATGTGTTAGGTCCATTTGAATTATGATGTCATCTTCCTCTGGGGTTTCTCTATTTAGTTTTTATCTGGTTGACATGTCTATTGTTGACAGTGGGGTATTGAAGTCATCCACTATCACTGTGTTGAAGTCAATGTGTGATTTTTTTTATCTAATAATGTTTCTTTTATGAAATTGAGTGTTCCTATGTGTGGTGCATACATGTCTAGGACTGTAATACCTTCCTGGTATACTTTTGCCTTTAATGCGTATGAAGTGAGTCTCTTCTGACCAGTTTTTGTTGTTGTTGTTGTTTTGTGATTTTCATACAGTATAATTTGATGGTATTTAGATGCCCTGCCCTATCTGTACCTTCCCTTATTTCCCCTACCCTATTTAATGCTTAATGTACTCATATATATGTATAGATACATATATATGTATATATGTATCCAATAGTATCTAATTTATGGCCCCAAATGTCCTTCAGTGTGGGTCCATTCATGGAGCCTCGATAAGTTTACCAAGAATCCCATCCTTGAAAGACACTGTCTCTGCCCCTCTCAGCAGCCATCAGTTGCCACAATTTCCTTAGGTTGGATTGGATTTCTTATACCTACTTCCTCATGTCTATGCTGGGATTTTGTCTGGCTCGAGCTTACATGGGACTTATGCATGTTGTCACCATTGCTTTGAGTTCATATGAGTAACTTCGAAGCTGTCTGGAAAACTTTTGTGATCATCTATTACCTCTCACTCTTAAAACTTTTCTGCCCCCTCTTCTACAATGATCCCTGAGCCCTGGGAGGCAGAAGTTTGATATAGGTGTCCTGTTCAGGGAAAAGCACTCTGAAGCCTCTTGTTCGCTGCACATTGATCAGTTGTGGTTTTCTGTATTAATGACCATCTATTAGATGAGGAAACTTTTGTGATGAGAGATGTATTAATATATAACACTATGATAACTATTTAGTACATAACTAGTACTATGTTTTCTCCTATGTCCTGTGACTTGTCTAGCCTCAGGTTCCTATATTTGATATCAGTGTCAAGTTTGGACTCCATCTTATGTAGCAGACCTTAAATCCAATAAAAAGTGGTTTGTTACTCCCATAATATTGGTGCCACTATTGTACCAGTGGGTATATCTTGCCAGGCCAGTTGTTATTGCAGTTTGCATGATTCACAGCTGGGTAGGGTTGATGATTATTTTTTCCAGCTGGAAGCATGCAAAGTACCTTCTAGCACTATGGATGTTAGCCAATAGGGCTGAGGCTTCAAAGTCAGCACCAGCTTGATTTTTCTTTTATTTGTTCCACAGTTCATGTATGTAGTACCTTTAGCAATAGGGTTTTACCATCCAGTTCTGGTGGATATGCAAAAGCAGGGGCAATGATCAGTATTGTTTGTGAGTCTATGAGACCCCTCCTCAACAGTTTCTAGAGAGGGAGTTCATTCCTGGCACTGAAGTCTTTTCATTAGCTTATGATGTCTAGAGAGGGAAATTTCCCCCTTCTATAATTTGAAGTCCATTTTGTCAGATATTAGATTAGCTATACCTGCTTGTTTCTTAGTTCTGTTTGCTTAGAATATTTTTTTCCATGATTTTCCTTAAGATGGTGACAATCATTGTTTTTGAGGTATGTTTCTTGGAGGCAGAAAAATCAATGGATCTTGGTTTTGGTTTTTGGTTTTTTTTTTTTGTGCAATCAGTCTTTGCTGTTTTACTAGGGAGTTGAGACCATTAATATTTAGAGTATTATTGACCAATGTTAATTAAGTCTTGTTATGTTGGTGCTGTAGTGCTGTTTTCTTATACCTCTTTTGACTAACTGTTCTGGGATAATTTATTTATTCTTTGTATCCTCTTGAGAGAGTTTAATCTTCTCTTTAGGCTGAAGTAGTCCACTGAGTAGTTTCTGTAGAGCTGGTTTCATGGACATAAATTCCTTAAATCTGTTTTTACCATGGAAAGTTTTTTCTTTCTCCTTCAATTACAATGGATAGTTTTGCTGGGCATAGAAGTCTGGGCTGGAATCAGTGTTCTTTCATGACTCGTAGGACACAGTCCAACCCTGTCTTCCTTTTATAGTCTCCATTGAAAAGTCAGCTGTTATTCTGATGGGCCTCACTTTGTATGTGACGTCTTCCTCTCCCACAGCTTTCTATATCTTCTCTTTGTTCTGTATGTTTAGTAGTTTGACTATTATATGACATGGGAAGTTTCTTTTCTAGCCTTGAGCTTGTCTTCAAGATCTAATGTCTGTTCCATTTCCTCCTCTTCCTTTTGGCTTCTTTTCTCTAGGTTTTTTGTTTGAGTTCCTGAATCTTTTATTTTGGACTTTAAGTTTTGTTTTTCTTCAGAGATTCTCTTTATTGAACTCTAATTTCATGTTTTGAATTGTTTTAGCTATTTCATTCAACTATTTGTGTTTTTATAGTCTTCATTTAGTCTTTTATTCATATCTTCTTTGAGGTCCTTAAATGAATTTATAATTGCTATTTTGAAATCATTATCTTGTGTATACACCAGGTTACCTTTCTCAGGAAACATTATGATGGAGGAGCTAATTTCTTTAGTAGATATATTTTCTTGGTTATTTATATTGATTGTGTTTTTCGATGAGACCTAGGTATCTGGCCTTTGTACCGTTTGGTGGTGTTTCTTGGTATGGATAGGTGTTCTCATCTTTGGTGAGTAGTTATTAATATCTTTGTTTACTGTTTCCCCAACTTGTAAAGATATGACCCAGCTGAGACGTGCTTGGTGTTCAGTTTGGGGGCCTCTTTACATTGATGTGTAAATGGGGTATAAGAAGCGGTCTCAATTATACTAAGGTTAGGTATGCCTTTTGAGTTGTGTTCCAGGGTTGACTCTTCAAGGTTCTGGAACAACAGGGTAGGTTGGATAGCTGCTAAGTGAACAGGTTGCCTGATAGGTAGTCTGCGAGAGCTCACAGGTTTTGGGGAACAAGGATCCTAGTAACCTAAGAAGTCTGGGTCAGCTTCCAATAACATACAAGTGTTCTGGAAGAGCTGAGATGACAATGTGGGAGCCCAGGAACTGAAGGAGAAAGGAGATATACCAATGCAGGACTTGGAAAGATCCTGGATCTAGGGGTTCCACAAGGGTCCTAACAGAGCAGAGATGGCAGGCACAAGGATATGTGGGAAAAAGAGTACACCAAGGTGGGTTGGGAAAGCCCCTAAAAGAGTCCAAGGGAGGGAGCACAGGCAGGTGGGGGAAGGGAGACTCAGGAAAGAGGGTCTGAGAAATCTCCTAGATCTCAAGGTTCACAATGATCCTAAAAAAGCAGAAATGGCCAGTTTGGCAAGGAGGTGTGGAAAAGGGATTGTACCAAGGCCCCCTGAAGAGCCCGTGAGTTCTGGCAGAGCTGAGATCAGGGAGCAACATGGAGGTGTGAGTGAAATATAAATTTTTAAGTTTTTTATTGGAACCTCAAAGACCCAGGAGAACATGCCTCTCAACCTTTGAGTGACAGAAATGCAGCTTGAGAACCTCAAGATTATTAGAGCTGTAAAGAGCCCAACAAAATACCAAGATTGGACAGTCACCTTGGTTATTCCCCTCAACTCGAGATGAGGAAACAAAGGCATGAAGAGATAACAGCTTAGTGACAAATCTCATGTCTCTAGACTATAATTCCATGCAACTGCATCAATATCACCGAGTTGTTTTACATTTTATGATACCATCTCACATCAAGACTGAACCTACCAAACCTCCTAAATCTCAGCAAGTATTCTTACATATCGATACCCTACCCATCGTCATCAATCCCACAAGATGTTACCACATTGGTAATTTCATGAATACATTTTATGAAGGCTGTATTTATGATATAACGTAAATATAAATTATATATTTATATTCTAATTATACCAATACATCGTTCTATTCATCAAGATCATAGTGGAAGTAGTCTTCTCTTCTGTCCCTACTCTAGTGAAACTGTCCCCTCAAACTGGTCCTACTTGCTACATCGGGTGGGCCTATAGCACCTGACTCTGCTACAGGAGGAAGTAGCCTCTGTCCTTTCCCCTGCTTTCCTATGCACTTCTGCTCTTCGTTCCTTTGCTTCTTGAATATCACCTTCATTTTCTCATCCAGTTTTTCTTCTCAACTTAGTGAATGTTGATCTCCTTTAAGATTCTGGGAGGTTTTTTTCCTTTCTTTCTTTTTTGGTTGCACATCATCTCACTGTTGGCAATTTCCTGTTAATTCACGTGCTAACGATGCCTAAATATGTCCCTGTAATCCCTTCATTCTCTGGAATCCAAATTAATACTTCAGGAAAATGTAAACATTTAAAGAACAAGTATAGAATTCTAAGCCTTCAATAAGCCAGCAAAGTAATGGTAATACTTCCTATAAAGGAGAAAAACAAAACAAAAACCAGCCAGGCTGGGGAGGGGAGACAGGAGGATCCTTAAGGCTTGCTGGTCACCCATCCTAAGCCTACTTGTGAGTTCTAGGTGTGAGAAACAATGATCCTGGCTTCATAATAAGAATACTGGAGACTCACAGTAGTAAAAAGAAGACAGAATTGTTTTTGGTTCTGTGGAAACAGAGAATCGGCCTGAACAAAAGTCAAAAATGGCTGGTGTACCAATATAGCACAAAACAGTGGTTTTCATATCCCTAATCGCATTTCTCTGTCTCCTTCAGTTCTCAGGGAGTTACAGTCTTCCTAGTGTCTAGTGCTGCCCTCTTGCCAAATTCACCATTCTATTAGAACAAGACAGCACACAAAGCCTCATTATCCTGGGGCTTAAGCTTCCCTCCTTTTCTGATATGTATGCTCAGTTATGTAGCAGACAACCTTTTCAACCCTAGGACAAACTGAGAGCACCTAGATAAGAAAGTGCCAGCTGCCAGCTAAGGCGACAGGGGTCTAGTACCTCCTATTGTGATTCTCTGATGAGATCCAAACATGCTTCATACTGAAAATGGACCATCATGATTTATTTCTTACACAGGCCAGTGAGAGACTCTGTCTCAAAAGACAAGGTAGACAGAGCCTGAGGAAAGACACCAGAGGTTATC
Source organism: Nannospalax galili (assembly GCF_000622305.1). Classification (NCBI taxonomy): domain Eukaryota; kingdom Metazoa; phylum Chordata; class Mammalia; order Rodentia; family Spalacidae; genus Nannospalax; species Nannospalax galili. The sequence continues at coordinate 2,398,172 of NW_008342851.1, forward strand.
TTCTGCCCTTCACATGCACACACACAGACACAACCACACACACACACACACACACACACACACACATATGTGCACACATGTACACAGGTTCGCACAGACAAAAAGCAGTTACAACAAGGCAGCACTTCACTGTTTAAAATGCCATGGTCATATCAAATAAGATGAAGTATTCTTGACACTTAGCTATTTGAAGGTTAGTGGAACCTTGGCCAGAGCAATTTAGGATCAAATCCAGATTTAAACTGGTTGAGAAGTAACATAGAAGAGAAGACCATAAGTGTAGAAAAACCCAGCAACTTAGCTGTGGAAGAGAGGAAAGGAACAGCGATGTGGGCGTCTGAGTTCTGAGGAGGGACATGCTTTATCGGCTCAGGAGAAGCATCTGGGACAGAGAGGAGGTAATGTAGGACAAAGGAAGCCTCGGGCCTGCATGAATATTAGGATCTAATGTGCCATGGGGAGAAGAGCTAACTCACTAACTAGGAGGGAAAGAAGAAAGAATAGTTCTGTGTGGGGACCTAAAAGCCCCACCTTGCATAGGTCCGAAAGGAAGTTACTGGGGGTACGGCCTGGCTTGCTTTGAAAGTCTGAAGAATACGTCCGCACTGCTGAGAAGTGCATGATCAGCATCCTTAAGATACACCCTCAGGGGGGAGGGAGGAGTTCCAGGTGCCTTTATAAGCTTTGTAACACTTGCAATAAACGAGTCTGCTTGGCTAAGACTCCCCGTTGAGTCTGGGTGTCCTCGGGTAATGGGGGCATCGTAGGCTGGCGAACGGCGTGTTTACTCATCCCCAATCCTCACCTCGCCGGGGGTCACGGGTTCAAACCCCCGGCAGTTCTGCCATGCTTTTTTGATAAAATGAGTAGTCAAGAATTCAACAGAATTCATAAATGGCCCCTTTGCCACTTTGAAAAACAGCAGTTGAAGTCATTTCTGAAGTTCATAGGGAAAACTGAGAGATGTGGGGAAAGTCAAGATTAAGGAAGGAACTAACTAGGCACCATAGTGTGTTCTGATCTCTCCTACATCCTGCAGCTGGGGTGATACTTCTCAAGTATTGACCATCATGCCTCTTTTTCAGCTTCCAGCTGCCTACTAGCTGAAATCCCTCCAAAATGAAGCTCATGCCTGATCTCTTGTCTCAAGAACACAACCCCAATCCCCTCCAGCACCACCTTGCACTGATTCTAGTATCATTATCCAACATGCCACAGGTTGGTCAGACTTCTGTCAGGAATTTTTTGGTTTGTTTTTGTTTTTGTAGCACTGGGGTTTAAATATGGGACCTTGCCCATTTGGCCACAGAGCTGCATCCCCATCCCAGGAATTCTTTTCACTTCACTTCTCTCCCCCTACCATCAAAATCTAACTTAAAAATTTCTTCTTACGCTTTCTCTAATCTGTTCTCCCTTCACACCAATCTCCCTTTAAATTTATCTACACATCTACTTCTTTTTGTATGGCACTGTTGGGTATTTCTGTATGACTCAAATCTTCTTGAAGCATACACTTTCTTCTTTCTTGGTCTTTATGAGACAGGATCTCCCTGTAGCCCCAGTTGGCCTGGAACTCACTATGTAGACCAGGCTAATCTCAGTCTCACAGAAATCTGCCTGCCTCTGCCTCCCTTCCTGATTTTAAACACATGTGCCCCCATGTCCGGCCTGAAGCATAAGCTTTCATTCAGTTAATTTAAGTACAATTCAGTGGATGTTTATGTTGTACCTCATCCAGAGGACCCCAAGAAGACCACTGAGGACCCAACACACCAAAATACAAAAGCAAGGTTTATGGTTTATTTGGGCTTAAGTTTGGGCTCTCAGGCCTCACCAATGCAACGGATCCATGCTGAGAGCCCGGAGTAAGGGAGGGTGGAGCCTTTTATAGGTTTTAGACAAAGAGAGGAGGGGCATACCGAAGTTACACTTTGGTTGGTTCAAGGAGCCCGTGCACGCCAACATAATTTTAAACTGACTGGATGTATAGGATGCAGCCTTGGAGGTTCCTTATTGGTGGGTGCTATTCTCAGGGCTATGGAATGTGCTGACTGTTATCTGTGGGGCCAGGAGTCTCCGTTTTTACCTTATAGGGCAGTTTCATGTCCGGGCTTGCTTAATCTCAAGTTTCCTGGAGTGGGGGGTAGTAGGAGGGGGTCAGGGCATGCCAGGGCATGTCTAAAGCAGCAACCAAGCATTTTACAGAAGCTAAAAGAGCAATTAGTGGGGGTCTGGAGGGATTGGGGGAGCAGGTGAATAAAGAGGGTCTCAGGGTCCTACATTTATTTTATAAACTCTAAACTGAAATTTCAAGAGGGTTACAGGGAAGCAAGCATTCATAATTCAGTATGGCTTGTATTTTGGCAAAAAACCGGCCAAGCTGCCAAAAGATGGGAGTGGAGAAGGTGAATAAGGATGCAAGAGACCACCGAGGCTTCCCATAGGCATTCCCTTGCTTCTGCCCCTCTCACAAGGGCATTCCTAGTAAGATCCAGAAAGCCTGAGGCAGGGCCTTGCCCAAAGAGTTGATGTCAGGATACAGAACATTGACTGTGCTTTGTACTTGTTTTACAATATCAAAGTGCCACTGTGTTGAAGAAGTTGTATAGCTCTTACTTTCTGGTATTTATAGACTTCTAATGCAATCCTTTTCAAATAGGAAGATGTTTCTTTCTAATGCATTGCCCCTTCTATAATATCTGCTCTTAGCCCTTGAGAGAAAACTGCCTCATGAAGGTCAAGTGGTTGCTGTGCTCAGCCCAACCATCTGCTTCTTGCTCTGGTCTCCTGCTTCCCTGAATCCCTGATTCAGCTTCTCCTTTATCCCTAGGGCCCTGGCAAGGGCAAAGGCCTCTTCAGTGCTCACCATCCCAGATTTGGCTTCCTCCAACCTTCAGTTCTTTTGTCCATACGAATAAAGTGCTGGTAAGCTGCCTAAAAAGAAACGCAGTGCTTTCAGAAAAAAGAAAATAAAAGTCCTGCTTTCTCCTTTCAGAGTAATCCAATCCCCATACATCACCATTCGGGGCTCAATCCTGCATGACTTCTGCTTTATATATTTGGGTTACTAAACAGGAGAATCGCTGTTATCTGCTTAATTCAATACATGATTTTCCTGGGAACTGTTCCAATCTTGGCTTCACCAGCAGATGGGCTGACACCTAAAATAAGACTAGCTTTGCACCTACTTCTTGTCTGTTTAAATCCTTTTTTATAGAAGGATGAAAGGGTAGAGGTTGAGATTTCCACATTTGCCGTGATCACTTGTTGCAGAAGTTTCCAGACATGAAGCACGAAGCTGTAAAATACATAACTGGAAGCCTGTAACACACCATCCACAGTGGTCCATGCCTAGCCTGGCAATCCTCAACCATGTCTTGCAAAGAGCTGGTGGTCTCAGGTACCCTGCATCAGTTAGCACATCCCTCATAAGGGCTCTCCATGCCACTTTTTTTTCTTCAAATGAGTGCCATACTTTCTGCTATGACCAAGCATTCTCTTATGAATCAGCTACATCAATCAGATTGTTTTCATATTCTATTTTTTTCCCAATACCATATTTTAAAACAATGGTCCCCTCCTTCCCAAGTAGTAATTAGTTTGGAATATTAATATATCTTAGGATGAGTTGAGAACACAAACTTCTGATATATTAACAGTAGCTGATCACCAGGAAGGTGAGTGTATTGACTGCAGAGTTGTTGCTTTGTTTTCCTAATGTAGATACTCAACTTCGGCATTGAGCTGAATTTCCAAGCACAGCAGGAAGGAGATGGGGACCTGCCATGGTCTTACTTCATCCTCCAGGCAGTCTCTTGCCTTCCTTCTAAATAAATGTTTATCAAATATTTTAACACTGAGGATGAGAACCAAAAGTCTTGGTTCCCTTGTGCAGTGGTAAAGGATACCTCAGAACTCATCACCTCCTAAAACAAGTTTGTGGGTTTTTTTCCTCTCATGCTCTGCCCTGCTGCTGCCAGTGTTCAGGCTCATCAGTCACTTCTCTGATGACATGCATCCTCCCAAAGATGTCTCAAGCCGGTCTCAAGGTCCCTCATTTGACTTGGCATTCTGAGGAAGATTTCACTGTATGCTCGCTCTTTCAAAACACACTAACAAAAATTGAGTCATGTGTCATTTTGGGGTCCCTATATGACCTTCTCATTCCAAAAGGAGCCCTATTTTCTTTGGGTGGAAGGTTGAACATATGGAATTCGTTACAAGAAGAGTTGGTCTGGGCTGTTTCCGATCCTTAAGCCAGTTCCCTAACCATGACAAAACATTCCCCACAATCTCATCGTGACTCATCTTTATTTTTAAATAACCTCTGGTATGGAAGTTTGTCAAGGCTTTTTGAAAGGTTAAAGAAATTAGGTCCACATGCTTAGTGACCTCCTCAGAGAATTCTAGTTCACTAGGCACATTGTCGCTCAGTGAAAATCACTGGTTATCTGTGCTGAATATCCCAGGGCTGCTCTGTAATTTTTGAATATGAATTTATTTAAATCTTAATGTGTGCTTATCACTGAGCTCAGGCCTTAGGAAAGTATACAAAGGATAAATGTATAGTCTTTGGAATTAAACAGCTTAAAAATCAAGTCAGAGAAGATTCAAAAAAAGTCACAGGATACACTGGTGAACTCAAAGATGCGTAAGTGTGGTGGTGAGTAAACCAGGAAAAGGAGTTCAGAAAACAAAATATAAATGTTTTTGGAAAATAATGGAAAAATATTCTCACAAGAGCAAACACTATTTTGGGTCTTAAAAGCTCAATAGGGATGCCGAAGGGGGCTTCCAGGTGTTCTAGAAATACAAGAGGGGAGACAGCTTTAGTAAAGACTTGGGGGGAGGGTTATCTGATTAGAAGAAACACATGAAAGAGTCAGATCAGATGTGGGATGCTAAATTAGGAAAGCCTAGACTAGTCAGCCCGAATTACTGGTTAGGATGCATGTGAGATGGTTACTAAGGGTTTAGGGCACAGGTGAGAGCGGAAGAGTACAGGGCTGGGGATGTAGCACTGAAGCTCATTGGTAGACCACTGCCTGGCATGTGTGAATCTCTGCCTCTGCTCACCAGAATGCGGGGGAGGGGAGGCAGTGCACATGAAGAACACAGAAATGACAGCCCAAGAAGGAAAAATTGAAGATGCCAGGATTCTAATAACACAGGTAAGGTTGCAAAGAGATCTCTCCTGTACTAAAATCTGTATTCATTTTCTCAGGCTTTTATAACAAAGCACAGTAAACCCGGTGGCTTTCAATGAGAGAATTTATTCTCTCACAGCACTGTAGGCTACAAATCCAGCTACAGCCCCAGTCAGATGTTGGCTGCACTATGCTTCCTCTGGAGGCTGTGAAGAAGCATTCTGCCTTGCTTCTTTTAGCCAATGGCGGTTGCCACCAGTTCCTGGGTCCCTAGGTTTATGGCAACATCGCTCGTATCTCTGCTTCCATCTTCACATTGGCTTCTTTCCTCTTGTCTGTGTCACTTATTCTTCTTATAAGGACAGTAGTGGTACTGGTTGTAGAACCCATCCTAAGCCAATACGATTGCTTCTGAATAAAGTCGGGTTCAGGGAGGTTGTTCTCTGTTCATCCATAGAGCAGAACACTCTCTTAGTGAAAGGGGAAGTGGACATGGTTGTAAGGAGAAAAGAGGCTCTAAAGTCATCACAGGAGAAAGTAAAGGAGAAAGACACAAAGGATCTGTAAGTGCCAGAGGCTCAGTGTGGGGCTGGAGTGTCCAACGAATCAGATCACCCCTGTATTTTATCTTTATTATCATTTTGTTTTACTTTCGATATACTATTTTGTCTGTTTATTATTTATTTATTTTATTTATTTATTTATTGGTCTTTTTGAGACAGGGTCTCCCTGTAGCCCCGGCTGGACTGGAACTCACCAGATAAACAAGGCTGGCCTCAAACTCACAGAGATCTGCCTGCCTCTGCCTCCTGAGTGCTGGGACTAAAGGTGTGTGCCACCACACCCAGCTTCAATGGACTGTTTTTAGAGAGTTTTAAGTCCACAGCAAAACTGAATATGAGGTAAAGAATTCCCATGTACAATCTGCCACATACATCTACCCTATGTACCATCAACATCCCATCTACACAAAAGAAACATGTTTGTTACAACCTATGAACCCACATTGACAAGCCATTTTCACAAAAACCCATAGTTCCCTTTAGAGTTTACTGCGTTATTGTGATTCCTCAAAATTCAAACTTGTTTCCTTTACTTTCTGGTGTTTTAAAAGGCAGTTATTTCATTCTATTAGTGTCAGAGACTTTCCAGCTTCCCAGTCAAGGAGATGTTTGTTATAACCAGTTGGGATACACATGTGCACAAGGCAAGCCAGGCCTAGATTACCATTTATTTTTAATATGTATTTGAAATGTTTGCAATTGTGACACCACGAAGGATTGAAGTTTAATCTAAATTTTGACCCCAATTTGTAACTTAAAACACCTTCACAAAGTTAAAAGCCTTAAAATGGATGTGATGGCTCACTCCTGTAATCCCAGCACTTGGGGAGCTGAGGCAGGAGGATCAGGAACTTGACACACAAGTCTGGGTTAGTAAAACTTTGCCTTGTATTTGTTTTTTTGTTTTGTTTTGGTTTGGTTTTTACGGAGGGGGCAGTCTCCCTGTAGTCACAGCTAGCCTGGATTCACTATGGAGACCAGGCTGGCCTGGAACTCACAGAGATCCACCTGTCTCTGCCTCCCAAGTGCTGGCATTAAAGGCATTAAAGGTGCCACCACTCCCAGCAAAACTGCCTTTTCTTTTTTAAATCAAATTTAAAACCTTGATCCATCATTGAAAGTTTCTTGTATTTTTGAAAACTATTTTGAAGTTAAGTGTTATTCCTGAGCCAGGCTGAGTTTACACAATCCTAGGAGTAAGGGCATCTTATATAAACCTGGCATCCCATGAACGTCACCCACATTAGCCTTGTTCCAGCCTTCAGTGGAGGAAGGGGGCAAAAGTGTGAGTGAGCAAAGGAAAACAGGTTGCTGTGTAGATCCTAATGATGGCCCCGGCTAATCCCACCAGGAGATCTAAAGCAGAAACTGCCCATCTGTAGAGTCCCCTGCTGACCAAGAAAGTCGGGCCAGAAACTGATTCACCTGCATTTTCACAGAACAAGGCCGTTCCCCATAGCTTGGGCAGTCCTAGAAAGACTATGATTATCTATCTGCCCTACAAACAGCTTGGAAGTACCTCCTTCAGGGAAGGGGAGCTGAGCAGGGCATCCTAGCTTCTTCCACATTCTAACATGTTACTTAATTCACCTTACTGTTATTTACTATCAAGAAGGTCAGCTCCTTGGGAACAAAGATTTTGGTCTGTTGCTCAGTACTGTATCCCCAGACCTGTACATGGTGGATGCAAGGTGAATGTTGAGATATTTCCCAAATTCTTGTATTTACTGAATCAGTGAAGAATAGGTTCTTACTTTGTCCAGCTGATGGCCAAAGTCTTAAACAGAAACTAGAATGAATTCCACTGGGCCAATTCTCAAAGCCTGTAAAGACTTATATTTCCATTGAGAAACTAACATTTAAAAAAAAATCTTTTGACAGTTTTTGAACTTTGAATTATAAATCACACTTAATGTTTTTCAATATAAAATATTACCTAACACATTTCTATGGTTTTTTTGTTTGTTTCTTTGTTTGTTTGTATTTTTTGTCTTTTTGAGACAGGGTCTCTCTGTAGCCCCAGCTGTCTTGGAACTCACTATGTAGACCAGGGTGACCTTGAACTCACAGAGATCCACCTGCCTCTGCCTCCTGAGTGCTGGGATTAAAGGTGTGCGCCACCACGCCTGGCCACTTCTGTGTTTTTTAAAAGAAATTCTCCTCTCCTCTTTGAGAAGTTCTCGTAATTTGTGGGATGAAAGAAAATACCTTCTCTTGGACACTTCAGTGAAGGCATTGTTCCTGACCTTCACTTTGGGTGTAAGAAAATGGGACAGGAAAAGGAGGAATTTGCCTGAGAACATAACTTGTTATCAAAGGGTGAGTAAAACCAAGGTCCTTCACCTTGCTTAACATGATATTCCACAGCCAGGCTTGCTTTGGCATGTCCAGTGAGCCCCAGTAAATCATTGCCATTTTCCACAGATATTTCACAATGTTCTGGAACATTCAGGCAGCTGTCGTTCTGAAGACTACCAAAGTAGTGAGAACACCAAGTCTCCTGGTAGAGCTGTGTCAAGTCTCTGGAACCACTACTTACTCAAGTTCCCCTCCTGATACTTTTCTTGTCACCAGGATGCATTGTAAACTCACACCAGATAGCTGGGTCACTAGCATATCCCTCTGCCATTGTCTTCTGTCAACCAGCCACCCCAGGTCCCAAATTCAGGTCTCCTTCATCGTCATCAGATTAAAAATCCCTTGGATTGTGCACTTTATTCTATGCAAAGTGTTCTTGAATCTGTGGATTAAGGGCCTATGTCATATTTAAGCACCAAAACAAATGGCAATCACATCGTTCAAATGTCAAACCTAGATTCTTGTCCCAAACTACTAGTAGACATTAGTTCTGCTTAAAAAAAAAAAAAAATACTCCTCTACTGCCTCTGACCCCAAGGCTCACATATGAATTCTGGTGCCTTTAGGAGTTTATCCTATGTTTGACTTTATGAGACTTCAACATCAGTGAAAAGATTTCTTTCCTGTGAGTTCAACTAACCCTCAACTAAAAGGGAAAGTGTCAAAAGAATGGAAAAACAAATAGCTAGTTGAAGTAAATCTTGAAATTTGTATGTGTATATGTGGGGGACAATGCTCAGTGAATGTATATTAAAGAAAATTAATATTGTTTTGCCATTCAGTTCTTTAAAAATCCCAGCTATGCCACTATTTTAGTCTAATTTATTGGGAGTGAGCCTTGTGCTTAGTGGCTAGAGTACAAGCTCTTGCCATTCTATCAAGGTCTGATAACTAGGCTGTGTTATTTACTAACCCTGACCTCGGCAAGTTAATTAGTCTTTTAGTGTCTCGGTTTCCTCATCTATGGATAGGAGGATAAAATCCAAATTATGAGATGTTGATAAGGATTAAATTAAATGAGACAACATAGATAAATTAGTTATCACATCTGTGCTTGGCACATCATAATCACCAAAATATTGTTCTTGATATTATGATCACCATTATTTTATTAATTAACCCTGAGCTTTTCCTCTTGCCTTTATTTTAACTAAAAACTATACTTGTCTCAAAAGTAAATTTTATAGCAGTCCCAAGAGGAACTAACAGATATGTGCACAAAAAAAGAGAACCATGTATACACTTTGTTTTATAAATAGAACCTTCCATATCACTCATTTATTTAAATGCTATTGACAGAATTGTTATCTTCTCTCTCCCTCCCTCCCTCCCTCTCTCTCTCCCTCTCTCTGTCTCTGTGTGTATATCTTCTACTCACTATGCCTTTTCCTCAATTTTAAAATATATTTTATTTATTATTTTATGTATACAAGTGTATTGCCTGCATGTATGTGGGTGCACCTGTGTCATGCAATGCCCCAGAGGTCAGAAGAGGGCTTCGGATTCCCCTGGAACTGGTGTTAAGGATGGTTTGTAGCCTTCATTTGGGAGTTGGGAATTGAATCCGGGTCCTCTGCAAGAACAGTCAGTGCTCTTAACTGCTGAGCCATCTCTCCAGCCCTTATCCTCAATTTTAGCTCATTTTTAAAAGAAACTACATATCTAAGAAACCAAAGGAACAATATTGAATTAATATACCATTGTCAATAGCATGTGGTTCTAAATCTATGTTATAAAACAGACTCGGGAAAGTGGTTTCGGGGAAGTTATTTCAGTCCTGTGGGCATTAACTTCCCATATCATAAAAAGGTGCTCTTGCAATTGGTCTAGTGGTTTTTGAGCATTTTGATGAACTGGACCTCATACCTTCAGGGCCTCTGAAGAACAGGAGCAGGTGTACACAAACGCGTAATTGTCATTCCGTGTCAGAAGTTCCTAGCCCTCTCGGAAGCCTATCTGAATCCTGGAGGTCCATCCATGAGCAACAAGCAGAGGATCCTTGGGCCACAATAAGACTCTCCATTTTACTGTTTTGGAATTCTAAACCAGACTACCAACACAATTTTCTATAAACAACAATAGGATTGAAATTCCTTCCTAGCTAAGCTTCTATTTGACACCTCCAGATCATGACTCATCTCTCACCACACTCTCCAATGGCAGTTATCACCCCAAATGTGCTGGTGGATACAATATCTCCTGGGAAACATTTGCAAGCCAAACCCTTGTACAGATCCTGAGTGATCACTTACGTTCAGTTCCATGAAAAAGTAATGAAAAGACTTCTAGACACCACAGATTCCAAAGTGGTCACCATGAGGGGAAGTTGTCCTCATATTCTTGGGTATCAAATCTTTAGATTCAGCTATTGCCACCCAAAGAAGCATGGGACATTGTCCGCTTATATGAAACAGTAGCTAAGAGGAAAGTAGAAGGCCTAGTGATCATAAAATATTTTAAACTGAGGAAGAAAAAATAGTGAAAAAGAAGGAAAAGAAGCCATCCAAGAAAACAATTGACAAAAGCATATTCATATTTCAAAATTACGTCCTTACAGATGATCATTATTTATTTTATTGAACAATTGAGTGACCTTAGCGACTGGAGTAATCCAATCTTCCATACACCACATATATTATCTATGACATGTGTACCAGATACAGACAAACACACAAACATAGTGGTTGACTTTACCTGAGTTCAGACTAAAGCCCTGGTGTAAATCAGTGTCATGGGCAGATTTCTGAGGTGATCTTCATGACCCCAGCCCTTGTGTAACATTCTCCACTCAAGCTCTGGCAGAACACGTGAATATAATAGTTATATTATATAACAGAGCTGGCAAGAGGCTTTTGCAGATGCTAAAAAGTTCCCAAATCAGTTGACCTGATCACCTAAGTGGACTGACCTTGTCACATGAACCCTAATAAATCTTGATCTGGAGATCAGTGAAATGAAGCCACAGATTGGAAGCACAAGGATTCTTGATGTTGTGCCATTGCTGGGTAGAAGTGGGAGAGGCGATGTAGCAAGAGACAGCGGTCTGCTGCTGACAGCCAGGAAAGGAATGATGACTTCAGTCCAGGAACCTCAAGCAACCAGCTTCTTCCAATGAACAGAATGAGCTTGGAAGTAGACTTCTCCCTGGAGTATCCAGATAGGAATTCAGTTGAGATAATGTCTTGACTGAGTCTTGTGATAGCCTAAGCAGAGAGTCCTGTCATGCTGTGAAGGACTTCTGACCTACAGAACTATGAGATAATGAATGGATATTGTTTGAAGCTGTCAAACTTGTTATCTGCTACCCAGCAATAGAAAATAATGCATGGAAGAAAGATCTTTGTTTCCATCCCTCTAAATGCCTAAATTTATATATCCTCTGGCTGTGCCTTATTTGCTTAAGCAATAGAATAAAGCTATTTTACACTTTCAACAAACATTCAATGAGCTTTGGGCATTGTTGGAAATGCATACACAGGAATTAGAAAAATTATTAGATTTTTGGGTTTTTTTAGCATTTTAAACTAGTTGTAAACCACTGAAGAAACACAAGTGAATCAAAGGGTTTAATGTAACACATGTATACTGGCCACATGTATACAGTATAGTGTACACATGCCCATATTTGAAGATACTTATATGTGCCAGATAGCTTCAGTTGTCAACTTGACACATCTGGGAAGAGGGAACCGCTATTGAGGCCATTTACTCCATCAGATTGGCCTGTGGCCATGTCTATGAAGCAGTTCCTTAACTGTTAATCAATTAATTGATAATAACATGAGGATTCAGCCCACTGATGGTGGTACCATCCCTGAGCAGGTGGTCCTATAAGAAAGCAGGCTGAGCACAGGCTGTGAGAGGGAGAGAGCAAGCCAGTAACCCACGTTCCCGTGTGGTGTGTGTTTTAGCTTGCTTCTGCTTCCACGTTTCTGTTTGAGTTCTTTCCCTGACTTCCCTCAAAGATTAACTGTGATCAGGATGTATAATTCAAAAAACTCTTTTCCTCCTTGAGTTGGTTTTGGTCAGAGTGTTTTATCATAGCAATAGAGATGCAAACTAGAACAATATATAATTCATTTTGATAATTTGTATTATTTGTATCAATATATATTCAAATCTTTCATCTGACATGGAACTTCTCATAAATTAAATGACCAATTTATAATGTAGTTCTCTCCTACATCATCTGAACAACCCACTCAGTTTTATATTGAATCTTGAGGTTCTTTGAGTATGTTCATAGAGCCTCCAATTTTTTGCCTATTTTTATTGAATCTTTAAGAATGTCATGCAATACGTTTGATCATATTTAAACCCCCTCCCCTATCTATAGTCCCATTACCCCCCCATCATATTTCATGCATTCTGTCATAGGCATGTTAAGGTTTATCAAGAGTCATGTTTATGTTCCCAAATGTCCCTCAGTGTGAATGTATCCTCTGGAGCCTGGTCAACCTATCTAGCATCACTCCCTCAAAGAAAACCAACTTTTCTTTAGGCCATCTCCCTCCCCTGGCTATTACAGTCTTTCTGTCCCCTCTTCCACATTGTTCTCTGAGCCTTGGTGTGGCAGATATTTGGTGTAGGTGTCCTAGTCAGGAACAAGCACTCTAAAGTTTCTTATTCTCTCCATTTTGTCCAGTTGTGGCTTTCTAGGTTAACCATCATCTGTTGTATGACGAAGCTCTGCTGGTGAGAGTTGAGAGATGCATTAATATTCTTTCTGTCCCCTGTTCCACTATGTTCCCTGAGCCTTAGGTGTAGAGGTTCCATCATAGATGTGTTGCTTGGGCTAGGCATCTTGTAGACACTTATTCTTTGTGTCTAACCAGTTTGGGAACTCTGTAATAGTCTCCATCTGTTGCAAAAAGAAGCTTCTTTGATGAATGGTTACAGGTCTACTTGTCTGCAAATATAAGGATACATATTTAGCATACAGGAAGAAATTATATTTGTCTAGGGAATGTAACAAAAATAGTTTTTCTCTAGGAGCTATGACCCCTCCTGCCATATGTATTTTAGCTACCAAATATTTATTGAGCCTCTGCTTAGTGTCAGACAGGCCCTTAGATCTTCAGTATATGAAGATGCTTTAAAGGAAAAATGGATGCAACTTAAAAAAGTTAAAGTCTAATGGAGGAAGCAACATACAAAAATTATACATATCATTACACATACATGATTATAGCATGCATATATGCATAATTATACATGCATGCATAAATAATTCACAAGTAAAATTAGAATGCGTGCTTCTATATTTGACTCTCTTTCCTTGAAGGACAAACCCCTATACCCTCTATTTAATGACTATTACCAGAATTGAGCCACTAGAAACTTCAGACTAATCTTTCTCTGCTACTGGCTGATTAGGGCACCAATGTCAATAGCCAGTCCCACCAGTCTGTTCTCTGTAATTCCAGCCAAGAGCCAGTTTCCCGGCTCCCCAGACAGGTCCTTGCTGACTGCCTACTGGAAGAGCTTTTATATCAAATGTGAGGAAACTAAGACTGTCTTCCCAGGCAACGTACAGGAAGTCTTAGGGTTTGAGGATGTAGCTAAACTTTTCAGCCTCTGAGAGACTTTCTCAGTTCACTCTGGAAAACAAGTCCCAGAGCATTCAAACTAAGTCTCAGAAAAGGGGGCTCTGGGAGACCTGGAGGCCATCACAAGCTGGGAACTACCACTGTTTGCCACAGGCAGATGAGCTAGTTCTGATTATTGAGGGTCTTCTTAGTTCAAAGGAGCTTGTTCCTAGTTTAGTTCAGGTGGTCCCGGATTACTACGTTTGTCTCCAGCAACCTGGAAACAAGGGAAAGCACATGTGCTTGGCCTGGAGGGTGGGAAAGGTGAGCTAGCAAGCCACCCAACGACAGGGCATGGTTGAGGAAGCAGATGATGGTTCTACAGGTGGCGTGTTCAGAGATCAGAAATCAGAAACAGAGAACAATCGGCATGGTTTTTGTGGCCCAGGGGAAAGAGCAACTTGTAGGATTTCAAAATGTGCTCCTACTATCATCAATTTGCTAAGTGATTAATTTGCAAATTTGTCAATCTGCAAAAAAACTTGCTTTAATTAACTGTCTCTGAGCAGTATAGCTTAAGCAAATGATCCATCGGCCTTGAGGATATGTTTTCATCCTTTATTTTAGTTTTCATTTTTGACAACTTTATACATCTATAAAGTGAATTTTCCTTATTTCTGCCCCCCACTCCTCTCTCCCAGATCCTGCTGGCACTCTTCTTCTCAACAAGTCACCCTCTTGTTTCCATGCCTTCTGTTTCTGTGTGGCCCACTGAGTTTAATTAGCTTGTCACTCAAGCATGATAGGTATTTTAATAGAATAGTTTTATTAATTCTTAGATAACTTCATACATGCACACAATGTATTTTAATCATATTCACCCCCGGCTTCTCCCTAATTCCTCCCAGCTCCACCCCATCCCCCACCCCCTCCCAACTTCTTGTTCTCTTTTTCTTGTTTTTATCACCCACTGAGTCTAATTTGTGCTGCCCATATATTCACGGATGTGGGGCCATCCACCGGAACATGATCAACCTACCAGAGGCCACACCCTCAAAAAAGACTCTCCCTCCCCTAGAACCATCAACTTCCCTTCCCCTCTCCAGACTGGAATGTTGACTGGCTTGATCCTGCACATGTCTTGTGCAGGCAACTACAGCTGCTGTGGGTTCACAAGTGCAGCCGTCCTGTCATGTCCAGAAGATACTGTTTCGTCCCAGTCCTCCCTAACTTCTGCCTCTTAACAATAATTCTGCCTTTTCCTCCACAATGGTCCCTATTCCTTAGAGGGAAGGGTATATAACAGATGTCCCATTTGTGGCTGTGCACTCCACTGATATTTATTCTCTGCATTTTGACCAGTTGTGAGTTTCTGTGTTAAAGACCATCCACTCCACAAGAACCTTCTGATGAGGTCTGAGAGCTGCACTAATCTCTGGGTAGGGAGATACGAATTTAGAGGGCAATTTGATACTATGTCCATTTAACAAAATAATAGTAGGTGGGTGAGAGGTAATTCACTGGAGCAAGGGCAATTTATCAGTGGTTACACCACTGAAGAAAAGGACACCCACCCCTCCAAAAACTGTTAATTGCCAATTGTTCCTGGGGGGGGGGCTCATTGGCTCTCTCACCCCTCCAGGATGAAATGCTCAAGGAATCAACCCTATGCAGGTCTTGTGCAGATAGCCACAGCTGCAGTGAGTTCCTAAATGCAATGCCTATGTCATGTCCAAATGACATTTTTTGCTGTAGATCTCCCCATTGTCTGGCTCTTACAATCTTTCTACCTTCTCTTCTGTAATGTTCCCTGAGTCTTTGGGGGGTAATATAGTTCTCATTTAAGATGGAGTATTCCACCAGCACTTACTCTTTGCACTTTGTCCTTGTTAAGAGTTTCTGCATTCCCCACCTCCACTTCAGTAAGTAGCGTCTCTGATGAAGGCCAGGTGCAGCACTGGTCTATGCATATAACCATAATTACTTAGAATGAAATTTGACAACATGAACATGTAGCAAAGCAACAGCAGTAGATCCCGCTAGGGCCTATGACCTCTGCAACTATGGGCTCTTGACTGGGTTTATAGAACCAGACATGAATTCCTTCCTGTGAACCAGACCTCAAAGCCAATCAGAAAGCAATTGGTTCCCCTCCTAACAGTCATGCTGCTATTGCACTAGACAGCATGCTTGCATTAAACTAAAAGTCCCAATAAATCCAAAGTTCCTGTGATACTTAGTTTGGGTTGTCAGCTTCACAAGACCAAGGGCTGTGTGGAGAATTGCCAATGCACTGCTTCAGGGTCTCCGTAAGGATGGAGAGGAGAGTGGTTGTAATCTAGGTGGACTGAATGGCAAGATCTGCCCTCAATGTGGGGGTACGGGCCACTTGTCCTGAGTACCCCAAAGAGAAAAAAGACAAATTGCTCTCACTCTACCCCACAACATGGGTGGACTCATCTAGGGTCCCCAACCTTCAGATTCCAGGACTTGCCTGCTCCCTAGGGTCCCAGGCCCTCTCTTGGACTGTCATACTGTCATCATCCCATTTCCAGCTTGTGGGTGGCCTGTCATAGAACTTCTCGACCTCCATAATCCCCTGAGCTAATTCCCCCAGTACATTTTCTACCTGTCATATCAGTTCTCACTGGAGAACTTGACAAACACACTACCTGAAGTACACTGCCAGCCAGTGATAATTGAATGAAATTATTTTGGTGGCATTAAACTGACTGGAAATGAAAGAAAAGCTGAGTTTAATGTGGTTTTAAATTATTTTAGCATTTGTTTGCAGTATCTCCCAATTGCTACCATGCTGATGACATTTATCGTTCTTTTTAGCATTCTACATCTGAACCGTATGATCATGGAGAAGGTTTCTAAGGAGCCAGAAACTACTTGATTCCTTCTAGGAGTGCAAAAAGTCAGTTCGTCAATTCCCAAGCCTTCTTTGAAACTAGGGAAGGGCAACATAAATTGTTACAAAATTTATAAAATGCTATAACCATTAATTTTTAGAGCTCCTTTTTTTTTTTTTTTTTTTTTTTTTTTTTTTTGTCTTTTTGAGACATGGTCTCCCTGTAGTCCCAGCTGTCCTGGAACTCACTATGTGGAGACCAGGCTCGCTTTGAACTTATAGAGATCCGCCTGCCTTTGCCTCCCAAGTGCTGGGATTAAAGGCGTGCACCACCATGCCTGGTGAGCTCCTTAATTTTTTTTAATCAAAGAATTTGGAATATTATTTCCCTAGACCTTTTTATAATTACCTCCCTTCAAACCTTAAGGACCTTTCCTTGAAAGTCCCCCAGACTAGCACTGCGGTCCTTCACCCCTGCATACAAAGCGTGCCTCTCTCCTTACTCTGCACCACATTGACAATTAATGAATGGATTAACTGTAATTTTAAACTTAAAATTGGATTTCAATTCTTTAAATGTGACTAAGAAAACATAAAGAGTAAATCCATCAATCAAAATATTGTAGAAGCTCCTTAAAAATCTTACCCAAGGGACTGAAGTGACGGCTCAGAGGTTAGGAGCACTGGCTGCTCTTGCAGAGAACTGGGTTCAATTCCCAGCACCCACATGGCAGCTAACAACCATCCATAACTCCAGTTCCAGGGGGATCCAAGGCTCTCTTCTGACCTCCATAACACGGGTACACTTATACATATGCAGGCAATACACTCAAACACATAAAATAAAAATAATAAATACTTTTTAAAATCTTACCCAATATAAATTTCCATAAACAACATATTTTTTTCAATTAGTTTTTTTTGAAACACACACAAAATAGTATTTTAGGTATCTTTAGAAAATCAGTTTTCTGGCTAAATTAACTTCTTAAATAAATTGATTTTGGGTGACTCTGACCTAGAACTAAATGATGGCAAAAGCTGTGTAAGGACCAGATGGTGGCCTCTCCCAGCTGCACTTGACCCAAACAGCAGCTGGGAATCCCTGAAGGATGACTCTGTCTGATTGTATGTTAGAAAGCTCTGGGTACAGCCAGATAAACTTAATGGTACTTATCTGTGTATGACAGGAGCAGAATTAGAGGACATCCCAACCTTTTATCTTTTTGTTCATTATTATTTTGTTCAATTTTCCAACAGCAATCATGCAGTAGGGAATAGGAAGAACAAAAGTATGCAAAAGAGCTTCAAGTTTTCCCTGGGGTTTATACACACACACACACACACACACACACACACACACACACACACACACACACCACTGCCGCTGGCATTTGCTAGATGGCCATTTGTAGATTTCTTATACTCATTTGTACATACCCTTGCTCTGTCTTCAGTAATGAAAGTGAAAAATGAAAATTCCACTCTCAGAAAGACAGTCTTTTGCATGATCCTTGTAGTATAATACTGAGCTCGGTTATGGAAGTACTCCCTTCTGATAACCAGCATTGATCAGATAGCCATTCGGCAATGATCTGTCAGTGGCTAAGATCTGGTTAACAGCCATCTCGGTGTTTTCCTCTTTCCTCAGCACCCAGTGGAGGTTTCATCTGGGACATTCATTAAAGATGCAAAGTCCTAGGCCCTAATTCAGTGCTGCTGTATGTGACTCTCTGGGTCTTGGGCCTTATAGATCTGAGTTTTCATGATTCATTCTCTCTCTCTCTCTCTCTCTCTCTCTCTCTCTCTCTTTCTCTCTCTCTCTGATTTTCAAATATACCAAAGTTAGGGGGCCACTACCCCAAAGTAGTTAGGAATTCTAACAGAAATTTAGAATCACTTGTATTGAAAACATGGCCTGACTAACTCCTAAGATTCTAGCCACATAGGGTAGGTGTGGTCTGGAGCTCTGGATGGGTATCCTAAGCATCCATACAAGTCCAGTGGGAATGAGGCATTTGTAAGGTCGATGTTTCTCAGGTGGGTGGTCTAAAACCATTGGCAGAGCTTCCCACACAGGCCCCCTTCTGTTTGGACACAGTGATCATCTAACTATTAATTCATCACCACCATAGGAAGATGTGCTATGAAACAACTTCCTGAATTGCAATGGATTGTTTCAACATATGTGGAAGACCCTGAAGAAAGTGATAGTCACTAAAATGAATTTTGGCAATTAGAATTCACCTAGATCCTGGAAGGGTTTCTCCTTTTTCAGACAGTCTGAAATACATCTTATATTTTCTCTACTTTGGAGGCGGGGGGATCAGGTCTCACTAGATACCCACAAGCTGGCTTTGAACTCATCATTCTCTTGCTTCATCCTCCCAAGTACTAGGATTATAACTGTGCAGTACCATGAAATCTAACTTAAAATTCTTAAAGGCGTCAGCCTAAATGCAGACTTTAATTGGCCAAGAAAAGAAATTTCTCTCTCCCTCTGTCAGAGTATAACCAAACTCAGTTACACCAAAGATAGAACACTAAAACAGTGTTCACAATATATCTGAGACCTGCTTAACCCAAAGACACCTCAGAGGTAGAGGCAGTTTTCTTCCCAACATTAAAGGGACTTTCAGACAGATTATCATTGGTTGTCAGGAAGAACTGGTGAGAGCAACGCTCAAAAGAGGCTGTGAACCACGGAGACTGGGATCACTAAAATGATTAGTTCTTGTTAAGCTAATAACTAAAGATAACAATATGGTGAGTTACCCTTAGCACATCTGGCATTTCAAAACCCATCATCAAAGCACAAACTGAAATTTGAGTCAGCCTTCGTCACTGGACACAGCCTGAGAGTTGACTTTCGGGTGCTTTTCTTGGTGAGGTAAGTGCCACAATAGACGTAATCAGTGGCCTTCTCTGTGGGGGCAAGGAGGTAATCGCAGGTGGTGAGAGGGGGATTATCAGCTTGTGCGCAGCTAAAGAGTCAGGTGGCTCCAACTTCGTAAAGTGGGTCAATATTTGGACAATTGATTTTCTTTCCCTTCAGTCTTCAAATGTTAAAGGGCTAAAGGAAAGGACAGAAACTGCATTGAAAGTTAAGAACAAAAAGAACAAGACTGTGAACCTGAGTACCTTTGTCATAGAGAAGCCAAATTTTAAACATTAAAATCAGAATTTTAGAATTGAGTGAACAAACTAAAACCCATCTGGTTCACATTGCTCTCTTTCTAGGTATAGAAACAAATGAGCAGACTGTCATATTAAGGACGTTAGTATGAATTTATTAAATGCAGGTTCTACCAGAGCTATCCTATTGGTTATTTTCATCATCATGTGAAGATCAACTGAGAGATATTCATTCCAAATATACTTTGTTTTGGGGTCTTTTGGGAGAACAAGAATATATTGTCTAATCAGGCATAAGCATACAAATTAAGATTATTTGAATATCTCCTAAACCATGTAAAATTCTCATGAGGAATTAACTCATCAAATATTTCTTCAACATCTATATGCCAGGTAGGGGTCTTATTTTAAAGAAATTGACATCCCATGAAAGATGACAGATATATGAACAAATAGTTATATTTAATGCAATTTGGTGTTATGATATAGGTATATAAATACTGTGCAAAATTAGAAATAAAACATTTTGAAAAGAAAAATATAGTCTAGAGAATTCTGTGGCCTCATTTTAAAAAATGATACTAATGAATCATTTTCACTGTATTTATCTAAACCTCAGTGAAAAAGTAGGTCCTTTGTATGAAATGGTAAAAAGCAAGAAAAATACATTCTAGAGAGAAATTGCATTTCACAGATGGTAATTTCTAGATTGGATTATTAAAAAGAAAATAGCTCATGGTAGAAATAATATATGAACAGCTTAGTACTTAATACGGATCAGCAGGAATTACGCTGGTTATGGGAGCCACAGAACCAAGCTTTTTTTCTTGAGGACTGTGTCTTCAGAGCAGCAGTATGTAAATAACCATAATACGTAAATGCTACATACTAAAGCACAGGAGGTTGTTTCTTGTATCTGTACCAGCTAGAGGAATTAAATCTCCTTGGACAATACAAAGAAAAAGCACAACCATAATTAGAGGTGAAGCCCAAACCCTTGAAATAGGAAGCAGGTGAGACTCCACATTCAATAGCTCTGGTAGGCACAAACCTTCCAGGTGTGGATTTGCATACAAGTAACTGCTTCAGGTAGGCAGCTGCAGCCACAGACACAGGTGGTTAGGCATCATCTTGAGAATTTAGCAGCTAAATTACAGTCTCCTGTTCCCACCTTCTAAGTGCCCTCTGAATGTTTAGCTGGTCTTTGTTTTCTCCTCCTTAAAGAGAACCCAGAATATAAAACAACCAAGGGGCTATGAACCCCAAATAAAGTGAATTCTCATGGTTTTTGTCTCTGATTATGGGACCAACCACCCCACATCTACTGAATTAAAACCACTGGGAGTGAGGCCCAAGAAACTGTTTATATGCACCTCAAGCAATTTGGATAGAGATACTTTAAAAGCCTTACTTTGAAGAACTCTGCCTCAGGTTGTGCAAACATGTACATGTACTCAGATAAAATCATCCAAGAGTGAGATGCTAAAAATGTCTCAGCCACGATTTTTAAATTAAAGTTGCTCTGGTTTTGGGTTTTGTAACTAAAATGGTCACTCATTCTTTTATAAAAATTCTCAAGTGAGAGAATTCCATTGAATAACTTGTACCATTCTCCCTTTGAAGCCTCTCCCACCAAGCCACTGCTTACCTCAAATGGGAGCACTGCACTATGTGCAGATCCCTCCACACTGTTTCCCACCATTCAGTACCTATGGATATGAAGCAATTACACCATACTTTGCTTCAATTTTACAAAAATAGCAACTTATTTTTTTCATTGATTTTTTTCATTGTTTTTATCAAACATCTGTTATCTGTCACTTAACAAGCTTTTCCAAGGTCCAATTTATGAGCAGATTTCATTGTCTTCTGTTGCTTTATGGTATTCTAGCAAAGACTGTTTCTTGTTCCTTCACTCCCAGAAGACGTTTGTTGGCCTACCCTCATCAGCTGCCATTACAGAAAGCATTTTAATGAGATACTTTATGTATGTCTCTTTGTGTAAATGTGCAAGAATTTTTCAGATATGGATATCCAAATATAGAATTTGTGTCCGAACGTATTGGGCTTGATTTTAAAATACATTTTTAAATTATTGTTTTCAGATGTTAATCTTTTACCACTACATTTGAAGTGAACTACCATTTTTTTTACTAACTCAACAGGTAGACATTATATCTAACTATTTTGATCTGCAGTGTCCTAACCATCACCATATCAAGTTGGGATTATGTTTGTTTTGTTTTTCCTTTGAGATGGCAACCTGCTCTATAGCCCAGGTTAGCCTCAAACTTGGAACCCTCATATCCTGCTTCAGCCTGTTAAGTGCTGGGATTATAAGCACACACTATTATGCTTAGGCCAAGATGTTTTTGAGAAGATTACTGTTATTCCTGTGAATTGTATGTTCTTATATCCTTTGCCTATTTTTCTATTTGTCTGTGTTTTTTATCATTGCTTTATTGGCATTTTAAACAGCCTGGGTGGTAATTCTATCTGTGAAATAATGACGAAAATTTAGAAGAAAACAAGTCATCACATAATGAACTGTTGGATTGGGGCTATAAATAGGAGATCAATCTTATAAACAGCATTTTTACTACTTGCCTATGATTTTTGTCTTTTTATTTATGATGTCTACTATCGTGGAAATGGTTTCTATTTTATATAGTCAGATCTACCCGTCATTGGCTTTATTATTTCTGTGTGTTCATTCTGAGCATGGGTGCTTAGGTAAAGAAGCAGAAAGAGAAAAACGTTGGCCAGGATTCTTAGCGTCCGTGACTTGGTGGTTGGTGACAGCATTCACTGATGTAGGACATTAAAGTAAAGGGCCAGATTTAAGAAGGAAAGGGAATTGTTGGATTCTTACAGGGGCATGTTGACTTTCAGATTTCTATAGCATAGTTTGACTATGACATCCAACGGAAAGTTGGAAATATACCCATCAGTTGCCAAAGAAACTCTCTTTGAGATACGTGCAGCCTAATCCAGGTGTTCACATCCTGGTTCTGTTATATGAATCCACTTTCTATTTACTTGAGTGTTGCATTGCTGTTTCCTCTGGATTGGACATAGTCAACAGCAATCTTTAATCAGAATAGCTATGGTCGCCCCCACCAGACCGTCATAAAATCATGTCTAATTGAGGAGCAAGAGACACAAGTGACCATGAACACTGGACTCTTCAACACTTTCGCTGCCCAAGGGACTCCAGTTGCACAACTAGCCGCCCATAAATTGCCCAGGTGACTCTCCGGTGGTGTAGCTACCTTTGACTTGCCATGCTCCTATAAGTAGATCCAATAAACTCATTGGTTCAATAAGCTGAACTTAGAATCTTTTCTTGCTCTCTCAGTAACCTTTCTGTCTGAGGTAAAGAGACATTTCTGTATGTCTCCTCAGGAAAAGTCATACAACAGTGAGACTGGAGCTTGGCCATCAGCTCAAAAGCACATGATGTCAAGGTCCTAGAATCAGACCCTTGGATCCTGCTCATGAGCTCATTGTCTAATAGATCTTTGTCCTTATATTGCAGTACAACCTTGCATGTATTTTTAAAATAAGTTTTAATGCAAACATCAGCCCCAAGCTCTTTGCAAGAGTTATCTGTCCTAATTCCACTACTTTCAAACAACTCAATTCACAACAAACATCTGTATTACAGCAGCTCCAAAGATCTGTGCTGCAGGACTTTTTACATTTTATGAATGTGAACAGTTCATACCTACATACAGGATATACTTATCAACATCTATTATTAACTCAGTAGCTTAATGCTCACACAAACGTCCCTTACGCCTTTAGCTTTTTACAATGAGATTCAAGCTCTACAACACTGACTGGCTTGCCCAAAAGTCATATGGCTCGTAAGGGAGAAGTCCCAGATTTAAATAAAATCTGGAACAAGAAGGACTGATGCTTATTCAAAGTCAAGAACAATGTTCCCTGAGAGTGGGAGGGATCTGGGTTAGAAATACATGCCTGGAAGACTCTCCTAGAGGCTCTAGAGTTGAACACTAGGCTGGCTTTGTGAACATGTAACCTGAGCCGATACAAAAGGGACTACATTTGGTTTAATGCTCTACTGTTGCCACCTCAACATCCTTAACAATTATTGAACAATGGACCCTGCATTTTCACTTAGCATTATACACTTAGCCTTGCAAATTATACATGTAGGTGAATGGTGTTGCTCAAGGGATATGATTAAGTCAAGAATACCAGCAAAGTAATAGATGGAATCCTGGCAAACCCAACCTGGAAGTATATACAGAGGTAGAATTGTTCTGAAGAAGACTGCAAATTACTGATGCAAAAAGTAGAAAGAAACCAAATGGGAAGAGAAGTGACAGAGACTGAAGGAGAATTTGTAAGAGCAGAGTGTGGGTCCAGCTACAGAGGGTCCTATAAGCCACTGAAACCCAGAAGGAGACCTTTGTCTTTTGAGTTATTACAACGTGAGAAATGATTCTGGCAGAGGCCAGATGCAGCTCAAGCAAAAGGAAGAGGCTACGAAGTGGTTCAATCTGTGGAAGAATTTTGGTTATGACAGGAAGGGAGGACTTGGAAGGTGCTGGAGGGCTAGGGCACAGCAATTTTATAATTATACAAGTCAGAGAGTGGTTGCAGGGGAAGAAGGGAGGGTGGAAGGTAAGGACGCAGAAGTCGTTGCTGGGGTAGTCTGTTTCTTCCACTGACATAGTAGCAAGATTCCAGGGACAGAGACAGAAGAATGGGTAAGAGTCAATTCCAGTCAGAAAGACAGACAACCTGGCCGGAAGAATGGAAAAGTTGGAAATGGAGCCACTGAGTCCCAAAGACTATCTGATCTCAACTAGCACTTTCACAGTCATCCCAAATCTAAGATGAATGTCAGTGTCACATTCCTGTCTAATTGTTTCTGATTCTTCAGAATGATGTATGAAGTCACATGACTCTTGATTGCTTTTACTATATTATAGGTCTGAAAATTACCCCAAAAATTGTAAGGTAGAAGGGAGTAGATTCTCTGTGTTGGGCAGAATGGAGAATCCTGGAAGTTCTGATACGCATTCTCCAATTATGCTAATTTTTGAGTCTGTGTCATTTCTCTTCAAGCCTAGTAGGCTCCAGGAATTTTCACACACATCATTTCATTGACACTTCACAAGACTTCTCCGTCACTTGCTGAATCACATAGATGAAGAAACCGAAACTCTTGAGAGTTAAGAATTCGTTTTCAGAAACCAGGCATAATGGTACACACCTATAATCCCTATACTTGGGAGAAAATGGCAGAAAGATCATGAGTTCAAGGGTTAAAGAGATGACTCAGTGGTTAGGAGCACTGGCTGCTCTTGCAGAGGACCTGGATTCAGTTTCCAGCACCCACATGGTGGTTCACAACAATCTGTGATTTGTTTTCAAGGGATCCAAAACCTTCTGGCCTCTGTGGATACCAGGCACACATGTAGTGCTTTTACATATGTGTAAGCAAAACATTCATACACATTTTAAAAAATGAGTTCCAAGGCCATCCACATGCATTAAAAGTACCTCATGCCTTACAATAAACATGGCACAGATAGTCCCTCCTGATTTTTGTGAAGTGCCCTAAGTGGTAGCTATTGTAGCACTCATTTGTGTGTGTGTGTGTGTGTGTGTGTGTGTGTGTGTGGTGTGTGTTGCATATATCTATGTGCAAGTGCATGTATGGGTGAGCTCACCTGTGCTTGTGCATATGGAGGCCAGAGGTTGAGATCAGGAGTCTTCCTCTATCACTCTCCACCTTATTTTTTAAGACAGGTCTCTCACTGAACTTGGAGCTCACATTTTCCACTAAACTGGCTGGCCAGTGAGCCCCCGGGGTCCACCTGTCTCTACCCCCAGCCCCAGTATTGGAGTTATGGATGTGCACAGTCACACCTAGCTTTTTACATGAGTGGTAAAGATCCAAACTCAGGTTCTCATGCTTGCAAAGCCAGCACTTTATTTCGTGAGCTTGCTCAGTCACACAGATAGTAAATGAATACAGTCTTCTGAACTTAAAATACTACACTATCTCCAGAAAATAAGTTCAGATCTGTACTTCTCCAGGAGGCCAGGTCAGTGTCAGGTGTGCACATATCCTCATGACGATGCTGTCTGGGGACGTACAGCCTGAAAATGGGGCTTCCTAAAAGGGCAGAGGGGGCTGGAGGATGCCCACAGGGTTGTCATGGTGTCAGCTATACTCAGAATAGAGAAATGGAAAGTGAGACCAGACTTTCTCCTTTTTGAAAGGACAGTATAAGTCAGTATATTTGCTTTTCATCCTTAAACTGCAAGTTTCCAAGGGAACCAGAGGTAAAAACCACAAAAACTGAAGGGTGCCTTGGATATCGAAGATCAAGGAAGAGTCAGGCCCTAGAAGGAAGCAAAACAGAGAAGTCCTGCTCAAAAAGTAAGTTAATAATTTTAAACTTGTGCTAAACTCTCTTTCACAGACAATTTACTCAAATCTCTTTGGTGCCTAGACGTCCCGATTTGCCATGTACATCACCAGAGTAAGTAATTCACCAGATTTAGTGGTGCAAATCAGTAGCTACTCAAAGGACCCTCGTTCAAGAACTTCTTGATTTGAATAAGTGAGAGCAGCAGCAAGTTCCCAAGACAGTCAGCTGTTGTGCCTCAGGGAACATTTTCACAGGCTTCCTTCCTGTTCCTGTGGTGCCTCACAATGGCCTGTCCCTACTACCAGTGGCCACAATGTAACCCTTGAATTTCTCTCCGGAGCTTCAAGCCAGACTTCATTCCCTTCTCCTACCAACTCAAGCTGACCTCTTCTTCCTAGAAGCCTGTCGAATCAATGCCGCAGATTTCTGACAAGTGAGAAATAACTTGGACAACAGTTATGACCTGAATTCTTACTGGAGTATTGTCTAAGTTTGAACACGTAGCTATGCTGAGCATGCGTATACACACACATGCATTCTCACACTTCACACACACACACACACACACACACACACACACCACATACACACTCACACATGCCATCAGCAGCTTAGCTGAAATTGATCTCCCAGGGGGATAATGTGAATTGGAAGATTCATCATGATAAGATGACTTGAGTAGCGAGTGTTGCCAAAAGCATTAAAATGAATGAGATGGTTCTGCTCCTGGCATGGGGCCGCCTGCTCCGGCTGCGTGCTCTAGCAGGCCTGCTGGTTCATCAGCCCTCTGAGGACAGCTGCTATTTGGTGGGTGAATGCATTTCTGTTTGGCATGTGTCCTTGCGTTGTTGAATGTCTGAAGTCTGTCATTTCACAAAGCACACACAGAAGGATTCTATTCCCATGACTTGACTGAAGACATGGGTGACTAGACAGAATTTTTCTTTAGCAACTTTATCTTACACTATTCATGGTATTTAATCAGGCATAGTTTCCATTTGTGTAATTTACCTTCCCCAAATGGGTATGTAAAATATCTTAAATGGTTAGAGTAGTACAGCACTTTGGAAAATAATTTGTTAGTTCTTAAAAAGTTAAACATAAACCTGCCATACTCACTCTGCCATCCCTCCCCTATGTGTTTGGGCAAGAGAAATGAACATATGTCCATACAAAGACTTACACAAGAATGTTCATAGCAGCTTTGTTTATAATAACAAACATCTAGAAGCTACCCAAATGCCCATCAACATTTGATGGATATTGGAATGGATAAACAAATTATGGTGCAGGCCACACAGTAGAATACTATTTTGCAATAAAAAAGGGATGAAGCATTGGTACAAAAATACAATACTCATGAGTCACAGAGTAATTATACTGAGTAAAAGAAGTCAGATCCCCCACCTCCAAAGGAATACATGTTGTTTGGTTCCACTTGTATAAAATTTTAGAATTATGAACTGGAGACAGAGGAAATATGTTCATTAACTTAACTGAGGTGATAGTTTCACAAGTGTATGCATCTGTCAAAATTTAACAGTTCTGCAATGTTAAACATATGCTGTTTATTATATTTTATATGTGGACAAAATAGATTGACAAAAATATTCTGATTTCACAGGAATTGTTTGATTAATGCAATGCATAGGGACTGAGAAGATGGCTCAGACAGGAAAGTGCCTGCCACGTAAGCATGAGGGCCTGAGTTTGTATCTCCAGCACCCATGTAAGAAGCACAAGCTGGGCCAGGCACCACCACCTATAATTACAACACTGGAGAGCAGAAACAGGAGGATCCCTAGGGCTTCTGGCCAAGCAGTCTAGCCCAGTCAGTGAGATCTGGTTTCAATGAGAGACCCTGTCTCAAAAAATAAGGTGGAGAGTGATTGAAGAGGACACCCAATGTCCGCTTCCAGCCTCCATTTGCACACACGTGGAAAGACAAAAGTAGTCATCTCATAGACTGTGAGGAAGTCACAGTGCATATTTTGCATTATTTACCCGTGTCTTTTTACCGTCTTCACCTTTTCTTTTTGGCTCCTGTCCTCAACTCTTAGGTGGATTAAAAAGTGCTATTTTCAAAATGGAAAATTGGGGGTTTCTTGTTGAAATTTCAGCTTCTGGTTGAAGATGACATTGAACGAGGCTAACTCGTGTATAATTCAAGGATAATTTGGGATGCTCATCTTGGAAAGAAGGAAGGCATTTGTGCTTTTAACGAAATGGACCAACACAACAGGAGAGAAGCTATAGGTAGGGAAAGAATTGGAGTAACATTTGGCGGATTGTCTTTTTCTGGCTTGATACTAGAATAATCTTGATGTGTGAGTGAGGGATATACAGGACAAGTAGGAATTTGAGGAGAAAGAATTTGGGACTAGTCCCACAAGAAATCAACAGGGTCTTGAGAAGAGGCAGGTAGAGCCTATTGACCAGCATAGAAGCATCTGGACTCACTTTTTCACTTAGCATGAGTTCTACGGTTTTGTTTTGTTTTGTTTTGGTCTTTTTGTGACAGGGTCTCCCTATAGCCCCAGCTGGCCTGGAACCCACTATGTAGACCAGGTTGACCTTAATTTCGTAAAGATCTGCCTGCCTCTGCCTCCTGAGTCCTGGGATTAGAGGCCTATGCCACCACATCCAACTTTAGCATTAGTTTTTGTGAGGCTCACACGATGTGGTTTGTGACTTTTTCAGAAGTACTAATGACCTTATAGTATTGGTACAACTAGCTTCACCTCCAGAAAAAACAAAAAAAATGTGTTTGTACCTGTAAGAAAAAAAATGATTTTTAGAGCCACGTGGAAGCCTACTAAAGAAGCTTCTTTCAAAATATACAAATACAATATAAAAAGAGTTTAAATGTAGTTACCCTGTAACAGGGGTTCAGCAGCCCTAAGAGATACCCCAGGCTAGCAAATGAAAAGCCCAACGCCAAGAATGGATTCCTCTTTTGGAGTTGTTGACCAAAGAGCTCCCATAGACTCAAAATATACTGGCTTTTGCCATTGCACTTGGTTACCCATCAAAACTTGATGGTAAGACCCTATTGCTGAAGACACTACATACCAGAATTGCAAAACAGACAAGGAGAAATCAAGCTGGTACTGACCTCAAGGCTTCATTTCTGATGGCTAGCTTTCATAGTACTAGAAGGTGCTAAGCATGTTACTGACAGAGAAAGGTAACCATCAACTTTGCCCAACTGTGAACCCTGCAAGCTACAGGAACAATGAGCTTGGCAAAATATACCCACTGGTGCAATATTGGCAAAACTGTTTTGGGAGTAACCAATATCTTATAATCAAATTTAAGGCCTGTTTTCAAGATGGAATCCATACCTGATACTGTTACCAGAGTCAAGAACATGTGGCTAGACAGGTAATAGTTCATACAGGATAAACTACTACTGTCATTCTGCTAAACAGACATAGTATTAAACTGACACATAATGACTTACTATCATAACAATAGATTAGTACATCTCTCAGCTCTTACCAGAAGATCTTCTTGCAGCAGATAGTGATTAGCACAGATACTGGTCGACATACAGAGAATAAGAGAAAATGGAGTGTTCAACCCTAAATGAGACACCAGTATCATACTGTCTCCTCCCAAGGCTCACGGATCATCACAAAAGAGGGGATGGAAAGACTGTAAGAGCAGGAGGTGGTCACCACAGGGTAGTTGCATATGAACTCACAGCACTTATGATAACATGCACAAAGCCTGTGAAAACCCAAGCAAAATAGGGACCCAACATGGATGGGGGACACGAGCAGGAAGCCCCAGCCCTAGCTGGGGATCTACTGGTAATTGATATATGCTGAGAGAGAGAGAGTCAGTGTCTCTGACTAGTGTGATGCCTGGTAGATTGACCAGACTTCAAGGGATAGACCCACACCCAAGAGCATTTAGGAAACACAGATTAGACTCAATAGGCCTTAAAAATGCTAGAAGACATGAAGTTGGGAGGGGCTACTAATTTGGAGGTAAAGAGGTGAAGGGGGGGATCTGAATATGATCAAATACACTATATGAAATTCTCAAAACAATAAAAATATTTTAATGAGTCCATTCTCAACTGTATAAACCATTCCATTAAGAATTGAGCTATGCTTTTTAAACCATACTCACAAATTTTCAACCACTTTCAGGAACATATACTGTTGTGTCTCCTTTTGCTTTATTATATGAAGTAATTTCATATGGTTATAACTAGCTACAAAATTGTAATCTTCTCAGATAATATTACTTATCATGTCCCAGGTTCTATATTGGAAACTTACAATATATTAACTTATTTAATGCCCATAACAGTAGAATTTACATGTTCCACAAAGGAGAAAACTCAAACAAGAGCTGTTAGACACCTACTCAATAACGAAGCTAGGATTCCAATCTCTGCTCCAGAACTGGTCCTCTCACCTCTGTAACCTAATGCCTTTCATGTGATATACCACATTACACATTACAGTATATTCTGTTGTAATTACACCAAATAAATAGGGCTTGTGAGAGGTAATTAAAGAGAAGCTTTCTTTTAATTTCCAATGTCTTTTTATATTAATCCAGTATGTCTAGATCTTCTCTGTCCCTGAATGAAGTTAGGGTACTCTCATGACTTTAATAGTCACACTTAATAATACAAAATCCTATAGCCAGCAATATACACATCAAGTTCAGTGCAATAACTAAAATCTAAGCTTCCTGAGAGCTAATTCTTTTCCCAATGAAGGCCTAATGCATCTACAGTAGTATTGAAAAGAAAGTTTGACCTTTTCCTTCCTCTTCCCAGCCTGGCACTTTTACCCTCACTGCCACACTTAGCTCAAGAGAAACACGAGATGACCTAAAGAGGCAGGAAATGTCCAACCTCACAAACAACACTGTGCTCTGAGTTTTCTCTAGCTGTGAGTTGAAGCTGACCATCTCCCAGAGGCACTTTAGCAGGTTACAAAAATTTCTTTTCTACTAGGGATTTCTCACAGTTCCCATGAGTGGGACAAATCCAGTTGATTTTTGGCTCCCTCTTCAACTCCCTATATATCTACGGAGATTGTTACTCATTTAGGATGTTCTCTTGAAAAGACTTGGGATGATCCTGGACCAATGTACTCTCTAAATGACCTATATCTGATCCATAAGAAACATTCAAGTATTACCTGTCCTGACCAACTTTGATGGGGCAGTGTTGGGGACCCCTGCTGTGTAAGGTAGCAGTCTCTCCATGTCCGGATAGCCCACGGGGCGCGGAGTTCATATGCAGAGACTCCTTTTATCAGCAGGGCACCTTCCTACTCTCTTCCTGACTCACCTTTTGAAGTGGCCGCCACAGATGCCCTACCAAAAACATGGCCTCTGGCATAGGAACTGCCAGGTTTTCCTGTGTGATAATCAGACAATGTCTGGCAGCCTGGCAGGAGCCCACCACCACATGGAGGCATCCTAAAAGCACCTATCCATTAAGGCTTTTGCCACTCCCCCCACAGTATAAAATATCCTGGTTTCCCCTAATTAATAGGAGCTGAATCACTAAGACCTGGAGCCAAGCTGAGTCACTGAATAAAGGAGCGGTACTGAGCTGAGTTCTGTGTCTTACTGCCTATGATCCAGTCTCTCCGGAGAGGACTGTCTCTTCGTAAACCACCACTCACGGAGACCATGCTTTCGCTGTTTCTCGCACCTCCCCTCGTGACCTGGTGGCCAATGGGTCTGGAACTTAGAGGGAGTGCAGAGGGGGTGGAAATTGAAACGGAACCCAACCGGGCAGCTGACAGCTGTCCTAGAGCCGCCAGCTCCAGTAGCAGAGACCCTCAGCAACACGGTGCGCGAAATTCGCGCACCCCAGCGGCGGAGAGCCAGGGACCCCAACAGCAGACGTGGCCCGCGGGACCCGCCACGCTCCAGCGACATGTTTGAGACCGGCGCCATGCCCAGCAGCTGGTGCTCCGCGAAACCCGCACGCCCATAGGGCAGGCCACTAACACAGCCACTTCTCATTAATCAGCCACCTCCTGAATGCTTTTCACAGGGAATTTGGTGGTTACAAGCAACCTAGATCTACAAACTACAGGGAGCACCAGGGCTGTTTAGACTCTTTACCTTGATGTGAGGTCAGAAGAAAGCATCTTCCATCCAACCCCTTATATTTAATAAAAACAACTCATAGCACACCCTTAGCTGCCTCAAAAATATTCTCCTGTGATCATCAATCTCATCCTTTTAATTCCTTTTGCTTATTTACCAGTGAGCATTAAGAGATGGAAATCTAAATTTCCAAGAAGAAAATTCAGCAAGATTATTAGCTATAAAACACATGTTCCTGGGGGCTGGAGAGATAGTGCAGGGGTTAAGAACACTAACTGTTCTTGCAGAAGAACAGTTCAAATCCCAGCACCCACATGGCAGCTAATAACTGTCCATAAATCCAGGGGATCCAATAGTCTTTTCTGTCCTCCGTGGGCATTGCACGACACACAGGTACACTTACCTACATGCAAGCAAGACACATATACACATAAAATAAAAATAAATAAAATATCTTTTAAAACACATGTTCCTACACAGTATCAGTAATCAAATAGAAAATATAACATATAAATTTAAAGATCTCATTTACCAAAGCATCAAAAATTATAAGGAATCCCCCAAATAAGTATAACTTAATCTCTATAAAATAGCTATGAAAAATATTCAAATATTACTGAGTAAAACATAAAAAGGCCCCCATAGTGGAGAATTATGCCATATTTATATACTTAGGAAAGCACAATATTCCTGTATTTCTCCTAA